>NC_063229.1:5704621-6007651 GCF_020740725.1 Corvus hawaiiensis | reverse complement strand
AGGAGGCTCTGTCTGGGAGTCAGTACCTCTCTGAGGAACTGCATTCACAGCCAACTAATAAAGCTACCACTAAGCTTTGCCCTAAAAATACCCAAAGGCCCCATTTTCTTCCCATGGGCTCAGCAATAAGGCTTTACTGGGTGGGTTCTCCCTCCCCAGGTTACACGGGAGCTAAATCAAGTTGAGCTGAAGCAGACGTTATGGTTCCACCAGCAATTAATAATCGATTAATTGTTTTCTTATCCCACCAGGATTCTGCACCTTCCCATCTTCCATTCGTCAGTTCCCTCCTGAAACCACACAAATTAGTTCATTGTACCACTGTTAATGGCTCATAAAAGCTTACTAGAGGCTATTATGAAATCTTTACTAAGTGCTCATTTTTAAATATTCATGAAGGCACAATATATACTTTAATAAGACGCTGCAAGTTCCAAAACTGAACCCTGTACTAAACATTAAGATCCCAGGAAAGATTCATTTGAAAGGAAGATATCCACAGAAAAAAGGCACCCACAGCTCTCTCCTAACCTTCGTTTTTCTTGATCTAGGAGGTAATCTTGCCAAATCCTTTTGCCTGTAGTTTCACACTTATTAAAATTCTTTAGTTTAAGCTAACATACCAATGCCAAATTTCCTCCTGGAGGAGGACTCTATTCCCCTTTATATGAAGATCGATATGCAACACTAGATAGCAAAACTGATTTGGCAGGTTTCAAGGAAAAGCAGTAATTTAGTTCAAGATTTATCTGCAGGTACCAGAAGTAGGTGGAAATTTACTCAGGAACCAGCTAAAACCCACCTCAAACTGGTCATTCAATACAGACAATTCTTCACCAGTAAGCATTTTCTAAACAGAAAAATGAATGGCTCCATGACCTGCCACACTATTTTCTGCTGCTGACTTTTGAGCTGGACCCACAATTTAGAGTGGTTCATAAAAGCAAGACCAAGTTTGACAATTTTGTCCTAGTGCTTAGTGGACATTTGGCCAAAGCCACGTTCCCTTGGCAGTCCTGCAATTCAGCACAACTGTCAAAGCCCTTCTAGCAGGGGCAGAGCACTCCAGCAGGATATTAAATCTACTTACAGAAGTACAGGATGAGGAACAAAGTTTTACCAGTTCTAAGCAATGCCTCACTTTCAGGACCAGATTCACAAAGAAATACATTGAATCCTTTTATCCCTGTAAGTCCCAGTGCTCTGATCCCTGCCAAGCATCTATTTATCCACTGGAGCATGTTTGGGAGCCATGGAATTCCCATCAGGTGCTCTCCAGCAGAGAACACCACCTGCACCAGTGTGCAAGCAGAAATGTTCCGTTCCCAGGGCTGATCTGATGAGGTGCTAAACAGAATGGATGGAGTGAGTTACCAATGCCATGGCTCCCAAGGACCCCCTTGCTGCCAGCCAGAATTGAGCCATTGTGCCCTGCTCCACGAGGGCCTGGGTGGTCCAGCCAGCCCCAATCTTGTTCATCTTCCCAGAGCCTGAGCAGTTCTATCTGCTTAACTCTACCACCCCTGCAGTGGGAGAAGGATGTGCTGACACTTGAACTTCACACCCACCTTCCAGCATTGTTTCTTCTCTCCTTTCCCAAAAAAGACTTACAGCAGCTTGTGGGGGTCTGGAGGGGATGGGGAGGGCAGTGCTGGGGTAAATGATCCCTGACAGAGGGGGAGAACAACTGAGAAAAGACCTACTCAGAGTTCTCCACCTTTTGCTTTTTTTACAAATGATTTTTCCAGGACAGGAATATTTTGGAGACACTGTGCTCCTCCCAGGATCACAAAAGATCCAAAGCAGCATCACTCAGTAGTGTTGAACATCTGCACTATGTGGAAAGCTGCTCCTAACCCAAACAAGACAGCAGTTAGCAGGCTGGGTTCATCAGTTTGCATCCTGTGTTCTCCCAAAGGCCCTCCAGGCAGTGGGGGAATGGAGGAGGAATTGGACACAAACATCCCTGTGAGGAGTCAGAGTGAAAAGCCATGGAAGAAAAGTCAAAGCAGGAAATCAGGAACTACAACTGTTTTCAATAGAATAGGCACCATGAGGTATCAGTGATGCTTGGAAATGCCTCACCAGCACCCAAATGAGCTTTGAACTGCTTAACTGGATGAGCAGGCTCTGATCTACCTTTCTGAGATGCTTTCTGGGTTTATTCATAAGGAAACTGAAGTATGAGAAAGACATTACCAGAAAGAGCAAGATAATTCCATCACTTCAAACCCCTGCATCTTCTTAGCTGCTCCTCACTTCTCAATTCCCATTCTATTTCTCCCCAGGGACTGTTTGATTAAATATATGTGAATAAAAAGTATCCATTCCCTTTTGAACCAGGTTAAATTAACAGTGACCTGAATCAGACCCCACAGTCCTGACAGCAATTACTTATCAATGAATCATTATACATCTCTAAATACAACTCCTTGCTCTTTCCAAATTTCTTTGACTTTATGTGTATGAAAGAAAAAGAAAAAAGGCACATTTGCAGAAATAATTCAACAAAGTCAGGATTTTTTCAGGGGGTGTGGGATGGACACAAGACAAAGAACAGACATTAGAGGGACAGAAAACTGTTACCATTTTCTCACCTCCTTTTACGATTTTCTACACATTTCCAAAAGACAATCAGAAAGTGATCTCAGATCCAAATGGAAACAAAGAACGAAAAATGTCAGCTATATGGCCACAGTTGCTATTTTAACACACTATTTTCTTCGTTCCTGGTCATTGCATGCCATGAGGAAGTGAGGTCAAGCCATGAGATGTAACTTTGGGGTTCTTAATTCTCATTCAGAGAAATGTTTTTTCTGAGAATTTCTAAGATTCCTTTTTATTTGTGGACCACAGTGAACAAAAAGATCTCTTGTACTTACTCTGGAATTTAAAGAAAGCTTCTCAAGCCAATGCCTATACACAGACAAAAAAATGCTATTATTATACCTCTCATACAACCAGATTTTCGATCTCAGGGCAGCCCAGTAGCAAGGCAGACACACCTTTAGAGCAAGTGATTTCAGTGATTCCTCTTGGCTGGTGCCAGAGATTTGCTTAAGTGGAAGTTAAAGGCCTTACTGCAGGATTTTAGAGTTGTGGTGCTGAATGCTCCCACCTTACACACTGAAACAAGATCTATTTTTCAATCCCTAAATGAACCTGAAGACATTTGTCCCATTTGCCTGCAGTAAGGGAACTGCAAATAACTACTTGTCTTTAAGGAATTTATGCAATCACATTTAAAACATAAAGGGGTTAACACCACCCCAAACTCTGACATTTACCTTAAGCTTCCAGAGAGATCTCCAGATAAGCAAGGCAGCCTGGGCAGGCTGGAACACTCCTGGTCATGAATCCCAGCTCACCAAAGCTAGTTTATTTTGCAAGGAGTTTCCACTGTTGAGCAGTTCAAAGTGAACAGTTTTCATGGTCCACACAATAGCAGCACTTGAATGGCAAAGAGCAATAACATGATTTAAAAAGCCACAATGAAGTGCTAGTTTTAAAATATTGAAAAAGTTGAAAAAAATCCATTTCAGGTGGGATAGCCCCCAGAAAGGGCTGTATCCAGGGCTATACCATCAACACCGAGACCTCTGTGTTCGTGATCCAAAAGTAAAAGACCTTTGTGCTATATCAAATGATGAGAGCATGAACAAACCCTCCTTTCACACTCTTCCAACATCACTTAATCCCACTGACCTCGCAGAATTGTTCTGCCTCTTTCATCCTGGACATGATCTCAGAAGTACACTGGGCATTGCTGAGTTTACTGATACATAAATATAGTTTGGTCCATATATATAAATTAAGATTTGCAAAGCTACAGAAAACTGAAGGTTTTCAAGTTGTTGTCATTTTGGGTTCTGTCTAGATTTCAATCTCATTAAAGCCTTTACAGTTAGAATGGTTCAGACATAAGATTCTCTGTTTTGTTCATCTATAAATGCCAGACAACCATAATCCAAAAAAGAAAGTGAGTAAATAAATAAATAATTCATATAACCAGAATTTAACCATAATGAATTCAATCCCTTTTTACTGTAAAGGGAAAGTTATGCTTGCAGGCATAGTTTGGGCCTTGTTTTTAAATGCAGAGAATAGTAAAATAGATGCAATGTTTATGAATTATTAAAACCTGCACAAGGATTTCTTTTCCTCTTCCACAGCTTCTTGTTTAATCCTTGTTCATTGTTGGGGGCTCTGGGGATGACTGACATTTAACACATCTCTGCTGTGCCTCCTTACCCACTGACATGGGGGGAGAGAGAACCACACATGAAGACAAGCATTTGCCGATTACGAATGTTCCAAACTTTCCTTTCTCCTCACTCCCCATATCCCCTGATCCAAGTCTCTTGCAAAGAGAAGACAGAAGCATTCCCATCTGGAAGAGTGTCCCAATAGCATCACTTCATCTGTTATATGAATAACTTTTCTCACTTTGCAAGTAACAGATATTAAGGATTAACAAACCTGGCGTTTGGTGGGGTTTTTTTAAATAAAGTAGTATCCTGATTTTGTAGACACTGTGGTGTAAGGGGACAGGTTTTGATGTAATGATACTATTTTTTTCTTAAGAAAAAAGATGGTTTAGGGGGTATATTTAGGAACAGGGATTTAGAGATACGCAACCTGAAAATATTTGAGCATCCCATCATATACCAGTCTTCAGCACACAAATGGATCCCCCCAGAGTGCTGGCAGCATTAGCCACTCCATTATTCCCTGGACATTTACAGCATCAGCTGCTATATAAAACCTATTTCCTATTTTTACAGGGAACAACAAGAACAAAAATCCAGGCACAAATTAATCACGCTGTCTCATATGGAGAATGTTGAAACAATGGTTAATTCACTATGAGCAGCCTTATTCCAGCGATGATGGTCTGGGTATAAACGCAAGACAAGGTTCCAGGTAGAACAACTGATCTAGGCAAAGGGAAAAGGTCAAGTTTGGGACCTCCTATCCAAAACTGGCTGGTTATTCCCAGCCCCCTGTATATCAAACACATTGGTCAGAAGGTATCACCTTCCTTGATAAAGCCTGCCTTGCTCTAAACACCACAGAGCAGAGAAGGATGAGGAATCCAAAACAGCAGCATTCCAGCAGCGATATAATTTTCCAGAAGGGGATTTAACAGATTTAGGAGTTTGAGACTAATTCAGAATATCTGAAGCATTGAGGAGTTAAGAGCAACAAAAGAGGAATTTGCAGAAAGCAGGGCCACAGTAGACTAGCCACATCCATTAGTACATCCCTAACTAATGTGTCAATGATGCAGTTTCTTTAAAAAGCTTCATGTCAACCCTTTGCCTGTAGTCCCAGTGTGCACAGCCTACCTACCTCAATTCTAGTGCACAAACTGTGAGTCTGATAAAGTCTGTGGTAAACCACGTATTAATGGAGGCACACAGACTGTAAAAAGAGGCTTGAAAGTTTATGTTGAGAAACAAGCATAAGCATCAGAATTAAAACCAAAGATGACACGACAGGAAATGCTTGTGAGCTGCTGCAGCTTTTGTGCTCCAACCAAACCTGGTTTTCACCAGTGACAGAAGGGGTTTGCACCTTTGTTTTCAAAAAAACAAACCAAGCATGAAAGTACAAAACACCACATGGGCAGAGAGGGAATGACTTTAGACAATGAAGATAAACTGGATTTTTCATTAAACTGAGACAGGAACCAACAAGTTCCCTGTATGAGTTGTACCTTTATCTCAGGGTTACAGTTCTGATTCTGATGCAGCACCTGCACTAAGGGAGGCTGCTGGGATGGTTTGGGTTTCCCCTGGCTGGACGGAGTTTCATGCTTGTTGCTTACAGCAGAACACATAAATACAGGAGGGAGATGCAAGAGCTGCAGCTCAAACCCTCCTGCATGGTGTCACAGCCTGTATTGATATATCAAATCAAGAATAATTTTGTATCAAGTTACAGAATGTTTTGCCAAGCTGAAATATTTAAGGAGACATAAATCTTACTTGACAGCTATTTTTAGCAGTACTCAAAACTATTAGTTCAATAAAAGAATAAAACTCTCAAATCTATTCTTGCCCTGAACAACTCTAAGCTTACTGCAGCTCCACCCCTGCATAATCAAGCTACTAATAGTTTTCGTTGTATTTCTACATCATTTCTACAATTTTCCTTTTCCCTTTCTTATTTCTCCTCCTTAATCACCAACAAATCCATCTCTGTACATAAACACACTTTATCACCCTATTATCCATGGCAAATGGCACTAAAATAAAACACATCCGCCTTGCAAATGAGAAATGGAAAAAAGCTTGCCACGGTTTTAATGAAATTGTGTATGTGTGACGTTTCCATTGTGTAAAAGCAACTATTTAACCATTCACTAGAGGGGTTTAACACACAACATATCTGTATTAAAATGTTTGAGATTACTGTGTATTCCAATGGAAACTTCATTCCAGTCCCCCCAAAAGGTATTATATTTAAGTGTTCTTTTAATTTAGTTCATTTTTACTCCTGTTAAGAGCATGGTTTGTCCAAAAAAATTCCACCACCATTCTTCTGCATGTTTAAACTGCAGCCAGAAAGCTTTTGTTTCACTGTGTTTATTAATAAGCTCTCTCTTTAAATCTACTCTGCTGTGCTCTACAAACTGTAGAGAGCATACAAATGAGACACAAAGCAGCTGCCAAGTGCGTAAGTAAAGCTTGGCCTGGCCAGTAATAAGCAAAAACTATTTAATCCTCCTTAACACTCTGCAGTCTATGCAAAAAATATTTATAGGAGCAACATCAAACCCAAAATTTATCAGATAAAGTTTTGACAGTTAAAGAAAAGAGCTGCAGAAGAGATCAATATTTTCCTTAGCTAACATAATCTATTTGTGAGTTGCTGGGGATTGTTGATCAAGATTTTTCAATCTAAATTTATCCACCACAACACAAACTTTTGGGAGAACCAACTGTATTTACAGAAACAGTTTTTAGACTAACAACTTTCTTACAACTGAATGCAAACACCCCCTAAAGGGTCTTCCCAAAATTTCCACTCAAAAAAGTACAGAAAAAAGCAGGAAAAAGCCCCACCACCGCAACCCACAACCAAACCACTGTATTATGGTTTAAGGAGGATGACACTCTACAAAAGCAAGGGTTTTAATTCTGAAATAAGTGTACAAAAAGTTGCATCTTCTAAGTTTACCAACACAAAATAACCTGATCAGTTGACAGAATTTCTTCTCTCAAAACAGAAAACAAAATGCCATTTCCAATCTGACATTTCATTCGAATGCAAAAAGGGAAAGAAAACCTTAAGTATTCTAAATTTTCAGTGTAAAGAAATGGCTTTCTCTTTATCTCACATTATATAGCTTGGAAAGCAAAGGAGAGTTGTGAGTAAATCGAGTCAGGAACTGCAAAATGATCTGACATTTAAGGAGGGAGCACTGGGTCACATTCTGGCTTTCTGCAATGAAAGAAACCTCCCAAAGACTAAGCTGGGCACATCACAAACTTATACACTTCAAACATTTAACAAAAATAAATAAACGTCCTGCTGTAACTTTTACCCAGTTAAGTGTTTTAAAAATAATTTCCTGTGTGACTGTACCCTGGCCATCACCTTGGGCAAACTGTCAGCACAGAGCAGTCCAGTGACAGGTTCAACCCTCAGCTGAGCTGAGGTGTGAGCTTATTTACTGCTTTTTTCTCTTCTGGTAAAGAAGACTCATATAGGAAATTGCACAATCTACTTCATTTCCTTACCAAAAATAAAAAAAAAAAAATCCCAAAAAACATACATTTCATTTCTGAAAACTAGAAGCATTGCACCTGTAAAGGCACAGCCTCAGTCTCTCATGCCACAGAGTACTTGGAAAAGGATTCACCACCAAAGGAGTGGGGTCTGCTGCCTGTTTCTCCTCCAGGCATCTTAAATCACCTCTCAAACTCTAGACAGCTCACAAACCTACAATGCTTCACTGGACTGAGCGTGTTATTTCCTCATCCAGCTCTAAGTGAAGCATTTGTGTTACAGACCAATTTTTTGCCACAGTTTCTCTTCTAAAACAGAGCAAAAGCTTCCCAGGGCTATTGCTTTCAATTGGGAGGAAAAAAAAATTAACAGCCCTGAAATAGAATACACCAAGGATTCATTCATGGCAGCACAACAGCAGAAAAAAAGGAAATTAAACCCCACAAAAACAGCATTTCTGTTGCCTCCACAGATCCCCCTTTATTTGCCTAAATCCATCTGTATGAGATGCTGTGCATTACTGTGCTACTTGTACACCTCCTAAACCCAGGTTTATTTTGGCTGGGTTTTGCAGCATCCCATGAAATGTCACTGGTGTTAATTCTGCAGCAAGTTCTGCTTTATCAGAAAGCATCCTTGTCATGTAATTTCCATGAGAAGGAAGAATTCGTAGCTATCTATGAACCAGCTTAAATAAATGGGAAAGAAACAATCCAAATGTAGCCCTGCCTACTGTTGACAAGTAACCTGTGGACATCTCCCCTGTTCCTCAGCTCTTATTTTACAGCTCACAGATGATTTGGAGCAATCTTTACAGCTCACTTCATGTTTGGGTACAGTTTTTGTTATCTTCTCCTAGGGTTCCATGTGACACGCTGCTTCAATCCTTTCTTTGATGGGAACCTGGTCAGCAGAATTACAGCCAGTACGTGCTGAGCAGAAAATACTCATGTTCACCCAAGAACTGCCATTGCTGACACGTAAAAACAAGTCTTTGTACATACAAGAGCCACCTAAAAACCTGCAACAACAAAATTATCTTCTAATCTTTTCCAGAAAAGATACCATGGCATTCAAGGCAGCAGTCTGGGATGTTTCTCTTTCTGGTGGGTGTGTGTCCCCAACCTGAGGTTTCCTCATGGCTGTTGGACATCACCGTGCACCAACTGTCCATCAAAAACCCCACCCTCAGTCATCCTCAAAGCAGGAGAGATGCTAAAGCTCACTTGTCAACTGACTATTTGGTTTTTGTGGTTGGATTTATCCTCACACAATAATTTTCAGCCTAATTAAGACTTCTGGGTGAATCCCCAATACAAATAAAATTAATTTGGAAAGATTAAATACAGAGGAACAAATCAAAGTCCAAGTGCACAGTCTCTTGGAGCCTGTGAGACTGCAGAATCTTGCTTGCAGATTGTCTCAGCCAGCTCTAATCATTTATTTAAAAAGAGACTAACAGAATAGTCTGTCCTGGAGGATGAAAGCATATGTTAGTCTCAGCGTGGATTCCTTTAGGAGGGCAGCATAATTATCACATTCAGCACTACCGTAACTCTAACCTACTCCTTCATTTTCTCTCTTTAAATACCAAGTGAAGTGCATATAAATAATTTGACTGCACAAAATGCAGCTCTCCCCACTGAATTGTCACCAAGGCAAGTCAGTCAAAATCAGCTGGACAAAGGACAGACTGGATGGCCCCAGCACAGGGGGCTGGTTACAGCTGCTCTGCCTATCTCCATGCTAACAAGACCTCTGACTTTTGGGTTTGCTTGGGGATTTTTGGGGTGTGGTTTGGTTTGATGCTTTGTTGGAGATTTTCTGATTTTTGGTTGTTTTGGTTGGTTGATTTTGAGAGGGTTTTTTTTGTTTGTTTTTAAACCGAAGAGTCTTCATCATAGCACAGAACAGGTCAGAGTACCATCCTCGGTCAGCAGCTTTGGGAACCGTAGGGATCACGCTGATATCTGTGAAGTCCAGGCAGAACCCATGCATAACCTGTCCAGATGCTTTTGGGTTCTCCTACAGAGCCCAAGGTGGTGGTAAGCAAGTCAAGACAGTGTGAACTTTGCATATGGATACGAAGTGGCTTCCTTAGTTCATGGAAAGCAAGGCCCAGACACAATCCTAACACAACCAAGAAGTGAAAATTCTAAAATGAAAAAGAGAGCAGTGCCATCCTTCCATGCTAACAGAGGGCCTCTACCCTGCAAATAAATTACCTGGAAAAAGATTTACTGAACAAGCACCTCAACATAAGCTCCCAGCACAACGTTGTGACAGAAGTGGCTAATGTTGGTTTTAGAGGTATAAACAAGAGGAGCAGTAAGCAGGATTGATGAAGTGATTATACTTTTATTTATGACATTGGTGAGACCAGTAAAAGGCACACAAAGCTCAGTTGCAGAGTTGCAACTTTCTAAAGTGTGTTGAGGAAAAAACAAAGATGTGAACAACTGGGATCTCAACGAGAGCTGAAAGAGCCCAATCTATTTAGCCTATCAACAAAGATTGAGAGGTAACTTGATTAGTGTATAAGTACCTTCATGGTGAGAAAACAAAGGGTATTAAATGGCTCATTAATCTATCAGAGAGAGGCATAACAAAAACTAATGGCTGGAAACTGAAGCCAGACTGATTTAAATTTAAAACTAGGCACAATTTTTTTTGTTTGTTTTAAACACTGTGAGGTATTCTCCAGCTTTTGATACATTCAAATCAAGAAATGGATGCTGTCTGGAATATCTGCTTTAGGCAGACACAAGTTACACTGTATTAAGCACGAAAGTTACTGGAATCAGTAGTGTGGTAAGCAGGAGAAATGCAGTGGTCTATGATACACAGCGAGTCAGAGGGACAATCCAGGGGTCCCTCTTGGCCTCAAATGCCATGAATCTATGAACTGAAAAAGCCATCTCTCTGTCCTCCTAATGAATCCAATCATTCTGATTTTCCACCTACATTCATCCACTGCTGAAACTCCTGTAAGTTCCTGTTGTAAAGAGATCAGAGTAAAATCTGAAGCCAAGCTGAACCATGTGCTGAGGCATAACCCAAGAGTTAATTATTTTGCTTGCTCTTTAAAAATGGGGTTTGCATTCATGAAGAGCATTAGATTGATGACACTGATAAACTGAAAGGGGAAATGGGGTAGGAGTGGAGAAAATGGAGGAGGAATTTAAAATGGTTCAAGCACACAAATACCTCATGCAGGACGATGCCTGCAGGACTATTCTGTAAATTGTGTTCATCACTCACATTTTTTCTGCCCCAGACATGCAATACATATCAAGGAAAAGGGTTGTTAGTAAGCAATTATGTATTTACCAAAGTAGAGTCATAGAACTTATCTTTAAGTCATTCAAAGCTTTTCATAAATATGATAAATATATTTGGAGGGAAAAAAAAAAAGAGGTGGTGGCAGGCTATAACTTTAAAGACCTTCTAGACAGGTTAAACAACAAAAGTAGGTAATTTATTTGAGGTAAATTGGTATTTACAGAGTTAAGATAAAACTGCATAAACAAAGCATTTTATTTAGCTCAACATTTGAAATAATGAAACAACCTCTTTTAGCACAAAACTCATTTTCTTTGACATCTTAAAATTTGGCCACCACACTAAAACCTCACTGACATCTCTGTATGGTACTAGCAGTGCCTGCATGGAGGATGCAGCGCTGCAGACAGGATATCCAGTGACACAGGAGTCTCCTGCTCAGAGTGGGACCAGAACAGCACAGACTATTTGCACAGCCCATCAGATAATGCTCCTTGTGATCAGGGATTCCCAGCAGAGCTGATGATGAGAAACCTCTCAGCTTTCTCGCAAGCCCCAGTTCCGCCAGGCACCATCGGCGCAGGAACACCCGGTCCATTGGCACCCAAGCAGAGCCAGTAGGTGCTTCCTGTCCCTCCTTGCTGCTTCCTCCTGGAATTATGAACTCTTTGCTTTCAAAGAGGGCTCAGTTCACCCACACTATCAGTGGAGATTTCGGGTCTCCCTCTCCGCACGCCCTTGTGAATGAAAATCAGCATGAATGGAGCCAGCTTTGTCCGCACTTGCACTGTAGGTATGCACGAACTCCAGGAAGCCAAGACTTAATTTGATCTGAAAACCCCCACAGCCAATGCATTTTAAAGACAGAACCACAAAGCCAATCAATAGGGACCATTCAGATACTTGCTGTCAGCGGCTAAAAGAAAATGGATACTGAGAAAGCCATAACTATGATAAATTTAGGCGCTGCTTCTCTCTGACTAATGTAGGCACTAAAACACTCCATGAATATCCTGCTTTGAAACGTGTCATATTTCTGAGAGGCCAATCAATCTCAGGTTCTCTGTGGACCACATTAAAATACATTTGTCACTGTAAGTTTATGAAATATTGATGGTGTTTTTTAGGGGGGTGTTAGGAGGTGGAGAGGTGGATCAAAAAAAGGGGGAGGGAGAGCTACTATAATGAATTATCTTTAGGCTAGAAGGAAAAGAAGAAACAAATGCAGGTGATTATTGTGGATGAGGGTGAAAAACAGGAAACAGAATTGCTTACTGAAGAAAGACATTTGTTGGATTAATAGGAAAGATCACGTGGGTGAATACTTTACAGAGGCACTTCAGTATTTCAAGCTCAGTTTGAACTAGATTTACTATTTTATTAAACTTTTAACTTTCTAAATTTGGTATCTAGTGAAAATAAAACCAGAGCTCCCTTAATGACAGTCACAGAGGGGAAATTAAAAGTCCATCTGTGTTCCAGAGGGGAGCAAGGTTTCACTGCACCAGGCACCCCATCACATTTATACCTGAAAGAGGGAATGGGCCTGCGTGTGCTAGCAAACCTCACCAAGCAGACGTGCACACACTCCCCATGGAAAAGAAATGGAGTTAAACAGGGATTCACAGAGCAAAACCACCTTTCCTACTGATGCATCCACACACACTCAATACCTGACATTCCTCAGGTTTTTTTACCAAGAAATTTTCCATCTTAAGGAATTTATGGTCGGAGTAACCTAAAGACCAGAAGTGAGCAAGAAGAAACCAGGGACCAAGGTGGAAATGGGAACCATGTCACACAGAGTAATTAATTTCAGATTATAAAGGACGTCTGTTGCAGATCCAAGCTGGGAGTCCAGAGCTTTCCAGACAAGGCCACTGTACCTTTCTGTAACCCAAACTGGTGAGCACCTAATGACATACCCAGCTCTCTACACGAGTAGCTCCAACTGAAGTCAATAAAGCTATTCACAAGTGTAAAGTTAAGCCTGAGCTTAAATACTCTGGTACTGTGATCTATGTTTGTAAGTCAAGTGTGGAACTAATGTTAGTTTGTGTAAATAATTGGAAATCGGGTCATTTTTCACCATTTCTGTCAATGCAAAAAGCAGTTTTTCAGATAAGAACAGCAGCAGCATTTACCAAGGGAACAAAAAGTAAATCCTCATATGCATTTTTAACTCAGATGCTAAACTTTTTGGTAAAGATATTATGCCATATCTGTAGGAAAAACACTCTTAGGCAAAAAATAGCACATTTTGCTTTAGTGATGAATTGCAACAAAAATAAATTGAAGTAGAAGCATAAAATTTTTCATTTTTCACAAATCTGGAAAAATATTAACTTTGTATTAGTTTTGGATAGTGGCCCAAACATCTTCCCTTCAACATTTAGGAAGAACTTCACTCTTCTTACTGATATTATTCAAATGGATACACAGGTCTATCCTCTATTTCCTTTGCCACAGTTTAGGTATTTTGGCTATAACGATTTGGCTGCTTAAAAAACTTTCATAAAAAAGCAGTTTTTCTACCTTCACCCCAGGAATTTCAGCCAAATTGAAGACTTCCACATGCATGGAAGGCAGAGAGAAGGAAGCATTTTGTTTCCCCATCAATTTGAAGCAAGTTTAAACATTTCAGCATGTTCTAGGGAAGCAGAGCAATTTGCTAAAGAGTTTAATATTGAATTACACCTCCTGCACTGCTACAGCACTTCCCAAGAACAGTAGCTCAGGTACCCACATCCCGAGTATTTCCCCCTCCAAAGCTGCAGTCCTTGATTAAAGTCCTATTCCCACCATTAACTGCAGTTCCCTCTCTCCACTATGAACAATACACACAACATAACTAAAATTAATTCTTTTCCCCATCCTGAATCTTATCCCAGAGCTTTGCAGGTTGTTATTTTCCTCCACACACAGACCCTACTCATGGGCTATGGCTGTATTAGGTCAGGTGTTGAGCAAACAGAAATAAAAAAGAGAATGGTTTGAGGCAGATCTTAATTTTAATTTTTCGTACTTGATAGAAATTAAGTTTGGGCACAAAAGAAACAAAACAGATCCTGAAAGTCCTTTAGTATTTCTGCTTATTTATTTGGAATTTTTAGTCTTTCTGAGCAAGATATTCATACAGACCACTAAAGATGCAAGATAAGCCATACAATTAGCCTAGCAAGGAAAAAAGAATATGGAAGAAAACTAGGAAAATCTCAACAAATTAGTGACCATTTAAATATTGAATATTCTTCCTTTGTTCAGGAAGCATCTGACCAACGGAAACTCTCCTGTTCAAAACTGGTGTCATCTTGAATGACAAAAAGGGAAGAAAAAGTCATTTATAAAACAATTAGAAATAAGGTTTCAGCCTTGGGGGTCTTCCTCAGGGCATAGTGAAACTGGGACACAGCAAAATTAAACAACATCCTGTTCTTCTTTAGCCTAAGGAAGGCCCCATGGCCAAAATGCCTTCTCTAATCTAATTCTGTGCTTCTGACAAACAGGTTGACCCTTCCCCTGCTAATTACTGCTCTGTAACTTGCCACTCTGCACCAAGTTTGTCCCTTCATTCTTAGAGGTCACACACAACCTAAAGCATTTATCCAAGCCATCTTCAAATCCCACACCTTCGTTTATGTCTGGAACAATCAGCTTTGAAATGTTCGCTTTGGGAGAAGAGGGAAGCAATATAACTAATTCTCCACTGCCTTTCACTGCTGCCACATCAACTCTCCTGGGCAGAAGGATGAAATGCTACTGGTAGGAGTTTGCATAACTGGATAAGACCAGCTAAGGGGCAAAGCAATGGAGAATAGGACCCAGCAATTTGAGGATGTCATCTGTAAAAAGGAAGAATGGATTCTGTCACACAAGTTTATTGCAGCCCGGAAATGTCTACAGCAACTGTGGGCATATAATGTGATGTGCAGGCTTTTATGAATGAGACCCTTGTGGCTTCTTGTCAGAACTGAATCTGAAGTGATGACGGGACATTTGTAAGAAGTCTTCCCTGGGATGCTGAAGGACTTCCATACGGGATCATCTTGAAGATTGGGCTCTTGAGGCCTTCAGTCAAGAGGAGTCCTTCCAAAACTTGTTGAAGGTTTTTGGTAGGGAGCAACAGAGAGGCACCCTCAGAAGAGTCCTTCCAAAAATTGTTGAAGGTTTTTGGTAGGGAACAACAGAGAGAGACACCCTCAGAAATACTGAGGGACCTGAAGTCCAGAGTTTGAAGTCTTTGTGTGTCACAGAATCACAGGAACGAGGCCTGCAGGGTAGGTGACAGGACACTCTGCAAGGCAGAGGCTGGGGAGAAACCAGCAAACTCCCACCTTCCTACTGCTGCTACCGACAGTATCACTGTCAGAAACACACTAATAATTTCTCTGCTGCCTAATTAGTTTGACTCCCCCAGTACATGAACAACTGGTGTCATTTCTCTCCACTTGCAAGTTCACAAAAAATTTTAAGAAATTGAGGAGGCTACAGAGGGCCCCTTCTCCCAGGCATTGCTGAGAATGGGTGTGCAAGGGGTGCTTTACATCTGCTCAGCTCCAGTTTACACAGACAGACAGAGATACTTTAATACAGCAAACTCCTGTAAGATCTCAGCTGTGGTTACACCACCACCTTCTCCTGGTCCCTACACCCAGCCTTGGGAAGCAGCTACTGTGGCTTGAGAGGCCCCAGTGCTGCTGGCCTGGTATTCACACACAGCCTGGGAAGCAGCTGATGAGTAAATTACTAATGCCTAGCTTGGACAAAGGTATACACTTGCACATTTTGGAGTTTGTAAACAATGATTAAGAAGGCAGTCCATTACAAGTTCCAGTATTGCAATTCTTGATGGTGCATCCTGCTTCACAATCTGGTAAGAATCTGTACCCTGTCTATAGAAGAATTCTGCTGCCAACACAGGACACAAAAAGAGCCTGTATTCCAATTTACCAGAAATATGATCACAGGTAGAAACACTGCCAAACGAAAAATCATAAAAGCATGAAAAAGTATGAAAAGCATTCTCTTAGCCTCTAGTCTGAGTGTTGGAGCAGAGCACCTTCTCCAGAACAGGGAATTTATCCTGCAGAGGCTTCAGCATGAGCTGCTTCAACTCAAGATGAGGCAGCTCCAGCATACCTGCTCCCAGGAATTGTCATTCATCTCTCCCTGGCATCTTCAAAATATATTTGAGGATTTTTTGTTCAGCTCTCTGAACCCTTGTGCTACTCTTTGACTCCTCACCATTTGACATCAAGCTCACTGTCAGCTTGACAGCATCCCTGTTTCCAAGTATGTCTAGATCTGAATTTGCTGGAAGCTGTACAGCATCCCATTTCCCTGAAAACGGGTTTACTAAAAAAAAGGCAAAGGATGAGCCTGTACGAAAAGCTCAGTTTTAAAAAACATCACAAGCAAAGTTTTTGTCCCTGTTTCCACTGATGAAATCTGCTCAGATATATTCCCTGCCTATAAAATGAATCTAACATTTGCCACTATCACAGGGAGGTCTGATGGCAGGCTCATTAGTGCTCCTGGAGCAATTAGAGTTTGGGGGAGAGACCACAATGAGAAAACAAAGACTCTTTCAAGTGGGTACATTTCTGCTGTGCCTCAGTTTGAGCAGAGCAACACCCACAGGGGAGTCAGACTTGAGCTGTGGGAGGGAAAAGGCAATGAGAGAATGTGCCTAAAAGAAAAAAAAATCCCAAAACAAAACAAAAAACCAAAATAACAAAAAAAAACCCAAACAACCACACACAAAAACCAGAAAGAGCTAAAAAGCAAGTTAGTGCTCTGCTGTTAATGGCAACAAAAATCCCTCCACCTTTACAATAATATGTGCCTTAAATATTAGCCCTGGGATTGTCACTTTGGGGTTGTCCTTGTCTTACTTTCCAAAACGTTCATAGAATTAACACGGTCTTTCACCCTCGCTCTGAGAGAAACACTGGGCCTTGAGGCAGAAGCATTTTGTGCAAGGCGCTGCGAGGCAGGCGTCAGTCAGTTCGATTCAAATCCACCCTTTGGGGGCATTTGGCGCAGCTGTCCCCAGCATCCCTCACCACTGGCAGTGGTCTTCTCACCTGGCCTCAGGAGAGCCTGCTCGTACCAGGGCATCTCCATCGCCACGCGCCTGATTTGGTTTTAAATACAAGGCACACTCCCTTTAATTGAAATTTTGTGCGTGAAAAGTTTATTAAGTCAGACAGCGAGAGCACAGAGCAGCGGTGGCAGGAATTGCCCTCGGGCTGATCCTGCCCAGGCTGCCATTAGGTGCTGTTACACTTAATTGCTGCTGAAGACAACTCAGTGCTTGATCACACGTTAAACCTTCCTTCTGACACAGGTTCTTTGTTAGAGGCAGATGCTTCAAATAAACTTGCACAGGCAGGAGCATCTTAAAACCAGGAGCTTTACAAGCAGAGGAAATTTCCAATGCAACTCATAGGACTGAAAGATTAAGGCCAGGAGAATTCAAGCAACTCTATTTTGTAAGTTTTTTCACCAACTCAGACTTATAAATGACCAGGAGCATGAAATTCAATAATGAAAATATCCTTAAAAACTGTAAATTGTTCAGGGACTTCTGGAGGATGCGGAAAAAGCTGTAATTACATAAACAATAATCTAAAAGAATGATATCATGGACAAAAGAAATATTCCTGTTTAAAAGATGAAAAAATATTCAAAGAAGTTGTAAAAACTGAGAACAGGAGGCTCATGGAATAAACAGAATAACAACAGACAATAACTAAGCAAAATATTGTAAACCCCCTATATGCAGGCATTAAATCATCACTAAATACAAACATCAAAACTGCACGTGGAGACACTGAAAAAGCAAGAGTGTTTCACAGATACTTCTTGGAACAAAAGACATTGAAGTGTATAAACATCCTCTAAATGGCACAGCTAGATCAGAGAGCATAACAGAGGCTTGTGGCTCTCCTTGGTTTGATCAGATGACTTATCATCAAGCAACTAAGTCGTCTGCAATATCTTCGGCTGTCTGCCAAAGGAAAAAAAAATTTAAAAATAAAATTAAATCAACAGGTCAAGATAACAGAGACGAAAGAGTTTTAAAAGAACCAGTGCACTGTTAACTTTTTAAGACATCATGGCAAACAACCTCGTAAATGCCAAATGTTGCAGGATTGCCAACATAATTTCCATTTGAAAAGAGTTAGGGATGACTCCAGAGAAACGTGGACCAGGCTAGTCTAGCCTTAATAACTGACAAAATAATAAAAGATTTATTCATGAACTATCAATAAAGAATTGCAGACTAGGACTACAGTTATGATGTTTCATGGAAAATTGGTTTAAACAAACCACACTTATCTTTTTTTGGCTGGATTACAAGACTGATTGATAGAAGCAGCTGTGATAATAAAGTGGACTCGGACTTCTCCAAGACTTCTGACTCAGCTGTACCTACATTCTTCCTTAAAGCCCCATATTCTAGTCACCAAAGCGATTAAATAAGTGGTTTGGAGACTGACTTCAAACTGTAGCTGTTAAAGGAGAGCTACCAGGGAGTACAGCAAGAGCCAGTCTCAATCCAACCCTGTTCAGAATCCTGTAGAAGTTCAAGGTAGCCATGAAACCCATGGTCAACAAAGTTAACAAAGACCGGAGCAAAGGAAAGTTCTGCGTCTTTGTAAGCTGGTATCAGTAGTGACCAGACAGTTATTAGAACAAAGTAGGAGTTGTTTAGGGCAAAACACTTCTGAAGAATATTATTTGTCATGCAGCCACACCTCCCACGTGGCTGTTCAGCCTGCACCCAGATATTCCTGCAATTAAATCTTCTGCCTCGCAGGTTTGGGCTGTGAGTGTCCAGCCAAGCTAGAACCATTGGCACTTTCCAGCAACACTCCCAGTGAACAAGGGCAAAATGAGTTCACACCTGACAGAAGAATCCCAGCAGACCTTCTTAAGCTATGAAAAGTCCTGATTAATGCATTCACTGCTTGCTTATTGAATGTGTGCTCATACAATCCTGTGTCCCCTCCCAGAGTCTGTGAACAGTATTGTTAATTAGCAAGATGGAAGTAATGCAAAATAAGATCTACTGACAGTTCCTGAAATGTTAATATTTAGTTCAAACCCACATCTCAAGCTAAATGAAATGTCAGCGAGGTTGAAAGCAGCACGTTCAGTAATAGATGTAAAGCTGGATGTAAACAAGCAACTTATGACTGAAACATGGGTAATTAGATTCTGCTTCACGTTCTCATTTTAGCTTTTTGCACAACACTTTTCCTGTGCAACCAAAGCAGGCCGAGTGTCCCAAGTCTCCACAGGAGGCAGGTTCCAGTCTGGTTTTATGTCCTGCCAGGCCCTTCATTTAAACATTCTCTGATCCAGTGCAGACAGGAATTAAATACAGCTGCTCTTCTGGTGAGTCTTAGACTCATAAATGAATGTTTAAGTGGTCTAATGGAGGACCATATTTAAGACATACCAGGTTAGGTGTCCCCATGGCTTTGTGCAGCAGCATGCAGACACCAGTCCCTGGCAACAAGACAGCCAGCTCAGACAGGAGTGTGCTGACTCTGCTTCTATACTGCTCCTCCTCCTCAAAAATGGTCTGACACACTATTGTCAACTGGAATCTAGATGTAAAATACCAACTTTTTATTCCAATGCACCAGCAATCTACTTTCCTCAGCCTATTAAAAAATCCAACTTAGACATTATTCCACTGGAGATTTTTGTGATCACTCCAGAGTGTAACCTACTATTTCCAGATTTCTCCCTTCAATATTTCCCTCTAGAAAGCAAGAGCAATTGCTTTCTTTTTACACAAATCTCATTGCTATTGTTGCTACAACACTTGAAGGACATAAAATTGCCCAGCATCAGTGCTGTTGTAGTGACTGAACTTCCCTGGATTTTATTGCAAGTCAGAAGCACTATTGCTCTGCCAACATCTCTGCTATATTCAGTCACAAAATTTCACATCATCGCTGTAAACAGGTTTTGGGCTTGCATTCCCACAGGTGAACAAATCAGTGGTGTGAAAAATGGCAGGGGCTGCAGGGCTCTCACTGGGAGCTGCCCCTATCCCAGTAACACCAAGGGGGTTCTCTCTCCTTGCCTGGTTTGTACCACAGGCCTTGGACCAGCCACCCAGCCAGCTTCCTCCTCCTCAAAGTCAAGTCCTTCCAGGCATCAGCCTCACCTTTAGAGGCTGTTAAAGCTGGAAGTAGCTTTGAGGGGCACTGGAAGGAAGCCACAGGATGGCGCACAGCTGGGACCAGCTGACGTGCTGTGCTCAAGACCCACATCTGGGTGGGAATGCTCTGCTTTGGGAAGAGCTTCCAGGGTCAGGCTGAGCTGCCAGAGGCTGTGGGAAGTTCTCAATAGAAGTGCCTTGCAGGTACAGGTCTGAAGGTGATATCTATCAAAAAAAGCCCATTCTAAGACTTCAGATCTGCATGTGCTGATGTACTTCAGATGTGTGCTGATAACTAAGAAGCAGGTAAGTTCATCTGTCTGCTGGAAAGTGATTATTATTATATATTGTGGAAAGTGATTATTAGAAATAGATAAAATCTGCTGAGGAGGGCCCTCGCTGACAGCGTCCTGCCTGTCCTCCTAATACCTATGTGCTGGCAGCTTTTATAGCTGATCCTGAAGTCTGCACAGATAAGGCAACACCTGTGGGAACACACTGCCCCATCCTTTATGAGCAACCCATTTAATTTACTAACACATGGCAAAGAGCTCCACCAGCAATTTCACTAAAGTTTCTTGGATTATGGGAAGGATTATCTAGTTGGGTTTTGTGGGGTCTTTTCATCAGTGCAAAGGTAAAACTGCAAAAGTCAGTCTGCAGTCCCACAGCTCCTCTTGCAAAGATTTACATGAGACCACCTTAGCCAAACATAGCCCACTTTGCAAAACATGCTCACCTTTGACTGATGCAGCGTGGGGTTTCCTTGTGCCTACACTCCTATAAAGGAGAGGGCAGGTAGGTCAGAAAACTTCAAGGAGAAGGAACTGCTGAAACCATCACTAAGGTCCCCATAAATATTCCCCATGGACCTCATTACACATTTGAGCAAACATTACCTTCACTCACACAGCTAAATTTCCTGTTTGCTTGGCTGATCAATTCCTCATCAAACTTTAATGTGGGGTTCAGGCCGTCTGTGGCGTTTTAATTAGCCCTAAGATTGCACAGCGTTGGAGGCAAAGCTAAGAACCATGGAAGTCGCCTCTGCCTAAACAGAAAGGTGGAAGGGGGTTGGGGAAGAGCTGCAAATGAAGAGGCCAAGAACTAATTAGCTCTTGTTACTAGGTTAAGCCTGCTCTCTAGTGGTCACATCACACAGCAAATACAGCACGGAAAAAGCCTGTGGAAAACAGAATCTTAAACCGTGGCTGGATTCCTCTCCATTAAGTATGAGGGGGGGGAAAATGCGCTGTATATCCTGTTTACCCCTGCTGCTGAAACTTCCAGCATTTCTTTCCCTATAAACAGTCCTATTTTCTTCCCCCCAACTCCAGAAGTGTGGATATTTTTATTGGTGCTTTGTTTTGGCAGGAGAGAAGAGTGCAATGAACTGCAGCTATCTAGCCAAACACACCGTGCTCCGATCCCACACACAGCTTTGAACAACGAAGAATATGCAGTCTGTACACCTCCTGTCCAGAACCAGCAATCACAGATGGACACCAGTGGTCCGTGGCATTGGCCAGGAGTATTTTGACCTGCAGTTGGCTGCTGCAAGCCTAAACTTCTCTGCATTTTGCTGCCGTTGCATGTAAAGCGTCTCATTTAGCTGAGTTTAACCGGCATCCTCTGGCAGTGAAGGCAGTCACATCATTTTAACATCCAATACAAGCAAGATAAAGAAACCAAGTATCCAGCACGACTTCTCCCACCCTTAATGTAAACAGGTTATAACAAATCAACACTAAAATGTAAGTCTTGTATCAGTGGCCTTCTGATCAAGCAGCACTGCTGCGTTTCACAACCTCCCGAGAAGAGCCTGTACCTGTGTCCCGAAAAGTACCTGCACATTGCACCAGGGCTAGGCAAGAGCAGAGCAGTTTTCCACAGAGAACAACTAGAGATTTTTATCAGCAGATGCTGCTGCATGGCAGTACCCTGCTTCATCCCAAACCCAGGCTCAGGGGTACTGCCAGTCTCAAGTCTGGGTAGCTTGATATGAACTGAATTATACAGCCAAACTTCTCCAAAATCCACCCAATTTTCATCCAGGCTGGAAAAGTGTAACTTATGTAAGAATCTGTGCAGACTTTTTGAAAAGGCAAAAAAACCAAAAAAAAAAAAAAAAAAAAAAAAAAGGCGAGAGAAAAGGGCTGAAAAGAACTGGAAATGAAACAAATTTCTTATTTCCTTGCAGCTTGGGAATAGTTATTTTCAGTATTAGTCTGCACACTGCAACAGCAATGGATGTATTGAAAACAGCTGCTCATTTCAGACAAACAGTAAACTATACCAGTTGTGATCTGCTTGAAATGATAAGTTCTTTGAGACCTTATGAATAATATCAGCATCTGCAAATGCACCTTATTCACCACAGAGACACTGTAGCATGTGCTGGTGCTGCAAGAAGTAACCAGTCCCTATCGTTTACAGAACAGATACCAAGCTAACCCAGCAAGTGCACAAGGCTCAAAGTATGGATTTTAGTTGCATATATCCATTAATAAACTCCAAGATGTTCAGCTGCAGTCTGACAGGCAGAAGATTTGCACTTTTACATGGAAAAGAGCAGAATACTTAACCTGAGTCTAACCTCCCTGCTTAAAACCTAGATGCACTTAATTTAGCAAGTACAAATTAATTAGTATTATTAAAATAGCACTTAGCACCAGGAACAGGCAGACTGCTAGTATTTAAAAAATACATTAGCTGGTCATCATAATCTCCATGTCTAACAAGGCTTGGACCAGGTAAGGTTCTTTTTGCCTACACCAGGAACTACATGTTAAAAGTCTACATGAAAACCACTTCTTTTTCCAGGTAGTGCTGGAGTCTAAACACCAGAAGATCTTGAACCTATACTTTAGTACAAAACCTCCTCAGTTTGGAAGAAAAGCAGCACAGGGCAAATCAGAAAGGACAAATTTCACTTTATATATAGTTAGAAAGAGACTGAGAAGAAACATTCTTAACCAGAATTAATTTACGAGACAAATAAGTATTTTTATGAGCAAAGGCATCAGGGAAGAGTTTTCTGATCCATTTCTAATTCTCTGTAATGTTTCCAAAACCTTTACTGTTACAGATTATGTCAAGCAGCAGCACCTTTGCTTTGCTTCTCTTCCAGATTTCACAGATAATTTTCATCTGTATTTGTTTGGATTTTCCTTGAAAAATAAAAAGTAACTATCCCCAGGTTTTAGTAATTTTGTTTAAAAATTAAAGAACCCACACGTAAGTCAATACAAGTGTATTAGCTGCCACAGTAAGGTGAATTCCAGCAAGTCCACCAAAAAACTTTTATCCACATGTCAGGGAGCCTCATCTCCAAGCATTCTACAAGCCAGCCCTTATCTCAGAAACTTTCCAAACCTGCATGTTTCAGGCAAAGGCATTCCTCCCCCACAGCCCTCAGAGAGCAGGATCTGGCCTTCTATTTGCTGCTTTGTTTCCACCCCAAATGCCACCACAGCTGCTGTACATCAGCACCCATTAAAGACAATAATGTTCAAATACAGACTCCCATCAGCACCAGACAGGCAGGTTGGGGGGGTTTTAGTAGGTGGATAAGAAGAAACACCCTGTTTCTTGCAAATAATCCTATGGGATGCTGATGGCTTTAGTCCTGTGCTGTTTGCCAGCTATGGGATCAGAAGTGATGAGCCACAGATGTCAGAATTCTTAATAGTGATAAATGCACTACAGCCAGCTCTATCTGCCACTCTGCTCCACCACTGCAAACACTTATCACTGAGCCACACCACTTCCTCCAGCTCAGAGCTCGAGTGCTGACAGAAAACCAAGGTTTCTCTTGGCCCCACAAAGCCAGACCCACCAGCAGGCTAAAAGAAGTGTCATTAACTGCAGGCAGCTTTCATTTCAAAAGGGTTCCCACTATCAAGAGTTCTCCCCAAATCAATGTTATCAATCCCACTTGTAATTTTACAAACTTCAAAGGGTTAAGACAGCAAGCACATTTATTGACTGATGCTTCTTGGTGGGTTCAGTAAAGCATGACTGATTAGAGCCCAGTTCTAAAGAGCCCAGCTTTGTGAGGCTGGAATAAATGGGAGTCTGTCAATAACTCAGATCCAGGCATATTGACATAGTTTACAGCCTCAATAGGCAATTAACACTTTACAGTGGATATTACCCAGTGGCCTCCCCATGTTTTACTGCACATTTTCTGCCATCAGCTGCAATATTGAAGGTTTGGAATAAAAATTATATTGGACAGACAACACCTTTGTTCAGCTGCACAAAAATTTTTTTTAACATCTGGGAGAGATCACAGTTTCATTCCTCTTTATTCATTCTCTCACACCCCTTGTTTCACTTTCTCTGTCATTTACAGCTCCTAGCCTGCATTGGTCAACTTAAGAAACTCTCTTAACTAAGTAATTAAATCTGTTACATGCCAAAACTCTCTAGGGAAACCCCAAAAGAGTGACAACCCCAGCCTTTTCTCCAGCCATGGGAGACGCTGAGCAAGTTCATGAACAAATGTCTCTTTGGCAGACAAACTATACTGACAAACAAGTGAAAATCATCCAGGAGCATTTAAAGAATAGCTAAAAAAAATTTCACAATCATCTCTTGTAGCCAGGTCCAAGACTGTATCCCACTTTGATCAAGACAAAACTGCAATACAGCTCCTACCAGCTACACATGCACAGAAAAAGAAAACAAATCCACAGGGATGTGTATTCTTACTTGGCTTCCCCTCTATTTAGCCCTGGTAAAACACACTTGCTCAGCATTTTGACACCACTATCATCACTCCTTTAGTTCTGTTCTCTTGCTCCAGCAGCACCATAGCCCTGGTCAGGCTGGCAGAGAGCTCTAAGGGCACCGGGGCCACCTGCTGACCCAGCACTGCCAAGGCCACCGCTAACCCCTGTCCCTAAGCACCACATCCACACCCAGCTTTTGAATCCCCTCAAAAATGGTGACTCCACCACTGCCCTAGGCAGCCTGTGTCAGAGACTGACCACCCTTTCAGTGAGGAGATTTCTCCTAATATCCAATCTAAACCACTGCTGGTGCAACTTGAGGCTGTTACCTGGGGTAAGCACCTGACCCTCCCCAGCTGCACCCTCCCATCAGGGAGTTGCAGAAAGCAAGAAGCTCCCCCCAACTCTCCTTTTCTCCAGGCTGAGCCCCCCCAGCTGGCCCCCCACCAGACTTGTGCTCCAGACCCTCCCCCAGCTCCACTGTCCACCTCTGGACATGCTCCAGCATCTCAACATCTTTCTTGTCAGTCCAAAACCAAACTCAGCATTGGAGGAGTGGCCTCACCAGTGCCCAGCACAGGGGGACAGCCACTGCCCTGCCACACTATCGCTGATACAAAGACTCGAAACACAACCAGGAATCCCAGCCCAAACTGGCACCAAGACTCACCCCAGGGGGCTCACCCCCGGGCTGAGCAGAACAGCACAACCCAAGAAGTTAAAACATCTTTAATGCCCAGCCCCACAGAACTCCTTGTAAGCCACAAAGCTGCTGCTTACCTCAGACCAAAACTTTTGAGAAGAAACCTCAACAGTCCACTACAACCACCTCACAGCCAGGTGAGGGTCTGGGGAAGCAAACGGGCACTTTGCAAACTGGCTTCAACTGCTGCTTGTTCTCTCCTTCTGCAGGGACAGGGCAGAGCAGCCCCTCAGGAGCAGGATGCACACCTGACCCAAATGAGGTGATCAGCAGGAGCGTGGGTGCCTGTGAGTGGCTTGGAACAGCAACAGCTGCATCTTGTTTGGCTGCTTGGCCACAGCATTGGGAGGGGGGTGTGATGCTGCCCAGCCTGAGCTCTTTGTTTTAACCACGAACCCAGAAGCCTGTCCTGGCTGCCCTGTGCTGTCAGAGCATGACCTGCCTCCACCCAGGAGCACAGCCCCACGGTGGGGTGGCAGAATTCTGCAAGGCTCATGCATGGGGTGAGGATGGACGAGTTTGTTCTTCAAGGCCACACGGAGTTACAGGCTCGGACTGAAAGAGAAAATGCCTCATCGTTGATTCGTACGAAGGCTCAAGTGAAATTGCACGAAGATGTAACACAGCCACAGAATTCCCACAGGCACCATTTGCAGCAAGAGAAGGAAATAATTTTCTCTATCTGTGTCTTGCAGAGGATTCTCTCTCTTGCCTTTTTCTTTTAAGGGAAGAAAACTCTGTAGACCACAGATTACATGGCTGTGAGGGGTGATAGGGAATTGATCTTCATTTATCCCGTGTACAGTAGCAAGAGACACCAGTGGAATTTTCCAAGAACAGGCAAGAAACAAACCTCATCCCCAATGGCCAATATTTAATTTGCCTGAAAATTATGGAAGATTCATAAACTATTTTATAATAATTCATGTATTTTACTCCTTACTTTTCTGAATAGTGAAATACTACCTCAGTTGTAACTTGTTTCAGATGGGCTGAATTTATCAAATAATTGAAATTGATATGGTGTATTTACATGAATCAGATAGACTGGCAGATGGATTTGCCATCAGTAGCTTATTTTGCCTTCAGCAATTACTTTTAGAGTGAAGAATTTAGAATTATAACCTGTTTAATGGAAACCTCAGACAAGAATAATTAAAGACTAAGTTCCCAGGTTTAAGAGAAGGAGCAATACAATTTTTCAAGGATGTCTAGAGTGCCTTGGAACATTTAGTTCCTTATCAAAGGCTTCCTACACACTCAGCATCCATCAGTGACATTTAAACACAGCTTTGCCCAGCTAAGGCTGGATGAGCTGGGTCCTGAGCCAGGGCTAAGGCCAGCACTAAGCTACAGCCAAGCTGCACCAGTGTTGTGTGTGTCTCAGCCACAAAGCCCAGTTCCATGCAAGAAAATAGATAAAAGAATTAGGAACAGGATTCAGAGATGACAACTAGATGTTTGTAATTGCTGGATGTCCCCTTTGAATTTCTCTTGAGGGACCGAAATAGAAATACTGTAGTAGCTTTCCTCCCTTGCCCTGTCCTTCCATGTATATGGATTTGAGTAGAGACACAGTCTAAGCAATACATATTGACATGATATCCTTTATGCTGAGAGAAGTCAGTGGGAACTGTTATCTCCAGAAAAAAAAAGAAAATTTTAAGTCACCTTTCCAAAGAAGGAAAAGATAAATAAGATAAAAAGATCAAGAGATAAATAAGCATTTAAGTCCCGAAGATGAAACCAGCCATTTCTGTCTGCCATTTCTACAGGTTCAACAGAAAAAGCACCTCTGGCAGACATGGCAGAGATCTAGCTTATGGAAACAAAGTACAGCCTGTTCCAGGCTGCTACTTGAAGAAAACCACCACTTCAAACCGTTTGTCTTTAATGACTTTCAAAAATGGAATACATGCACAGGAACAATGCAAGCCATATGCAAATCACACTCTTTCTCCCAGGCGGGCACAGTGCTGGAAGTCTCCTGGACCTGAAGGAGGCAAAGGGCTTGTCAGGAAATCAGACACTGTCCAGCCTAAGTATGGACAGGCAGCCCTCACCTCAAGGAGTCATGGCAGTTATTTCATCTACTAAAAGAAAAAAGAAAAAAACAATTTCCAAACACTAAAAAAATCAATCCCCAAAAGCTGCTGTGAGTTTGCACTGATGTTATTTCTTCTGTGGTCCGTGTTTCTGGGAGCAGGTGATGTCCCCATCCTGTTTGGCAGAGGCAGTCAGCCCAGTCTGGCAGCCTGAGCTGTGACCCTTGCGTGGTGTTCTGCCAGGCAAGTACATCTGGCTGCTCCTCTGATCTGAAGTCCTGTGGTTTCCTTTGTGATGTGGCAAAGCACATGGCCCCCAGTACATCTGTATAATTAATGTGAGGGGAAAATATGAGCAACAACAGAAAAAGAAAGAAAAAAGAGCCCTCAAAGAACAGAAGCTGTTCAGGGTCAGCAGAAGGTCTGATAAAATAAAGATGTAGTACAGAGTCACGGGATGGGTTTGCCTCCATGCATTGGGGTATTTAGGGGATGAGGAGAGCTCTGATTTCACCCTGTGCTGCTGAACAAGTTCTCAGTTTCTTGAAACATCTGTTTCACTGGTTTCTCGTATTCTGCAAGCCCTGCAGTGCAGGGACACTGCTGTATTTACAGATAAAGTCTCGACTGGACCCAATAGCAATGTAGAAACAAGAATAAAGGAGTCATCTGCTTATTGCAGCCAGCAGGAGTTACCGTATCTGCAAAGCTTTTTTGACGCTATTTGTTGTGTTTTGCCATACTGGGGTTTTTTGGGACATTTTACTGAGGTGAGTGGCAGGCTGGTTTTATGGGGACAAGTGTCCTGTAAAGGAGAGCAAAAGGTTCAGCAGCAGCAAGGGCTGTGGCTCTTGAAGAGCAGAGCTGGCAAGCTGAGGGCCTTGTCATGTGAACCACCAAAAGCTGAACTGCAGTGACACTGAGCAAAGAGCAGCCACGCTGGGTGAGGAGCCAGAGGCAGTGGTGACATCAGGGGACAGGGACTCCCAAAGCCAGCAGGTCACTTCAGAGCCCTGTTCTGCTCAGATCTTGGTTCTTTGCAATCGCACTGTTTGAAAACAAAAAAAAAAGGACAAACAAAAATAAGCCTTTTTCTCTTAAAGGAGAAAGGGAAATCCTGAAATTCAAAGGAACTTCTCATGTGATTTATAATATTTATAAAAGCCTGTTATCAGGGAAGTGTTATATTAATTTCTTCCCCCTACACACACCGAAGGTCATAGGTAGGGGATGAATTTCTGCATTTTATACTATAAACACTTTACTGATCAAAACTCCCTTGTGACACCCTCCTTTGTGAGGATTTCATTTGTATTTGTTAAACTCTGAGTGTCATTTGGTTGCATTAATGGATACTTAACATGCTACCAAGTATTTTTTGGTAAGCCTTTAATTCAGCGTTCCCATTATTATGAATTCATTTTGCTCTGAAAGCAATAGCCCCACTTGTAATGTATTCTTCTGGTATTAACATGCCTCTGCAAGCATGCCCATAGGTGCTCAAGTGCAATTTATCATTAGTTAAATGAGAGCTAATGGACACTAAAAGTGCCACTTATTTTCCGACTGATCCACTAACACACACAAAAAAAGAAGACAAAAGCTGGCCAGCAGATTCCTTTGGTAGGATAACTGAGAGGCATGCTCTGCACATGTAAAATTTGGTTTGATACCAGGGGTGGCCTTTAAAGTGCTGTCTGAGTGGGTGCACATCTCAGGTGCCTGCATCCAAGCAGCTGATGTGAAAAACAGGAGGAGAGACTGAAAGTTTGTACTGAAAACACAGGAGAAAGGAGGCGAGAGCAGGAAATTACTGCCTGAATCCAGACAGACAGAGGTGATGTGGGCACTGTTAAGTGCGCAGTTCTGAATGCTGGGTAACTTCTGGCAAGCACCAGAATTCATTGGTGACTACTTAGAAAAAGATCTTATAATAGTTTAACTGGTTTTTACTGTAAGTCCTATCATCACTGCTCCGCTGACGTAGTAATAATCACACCAGGCTTATGTTTTAGTGTCATCTTTCATAAATTATACCTATGTCAGTATTAAATCAAAATACTTTCTAAGTGGTCAATAAAACAGTAATTTCAGATAGATGAGGAGGAAGAACGGATGTTTTTTCCTAGTCTTCAAACTGAAGTGAAAGCAAAGAATGTTGAGCCTTGTGAATCATTTTATCAAGAAATAAATCTCTGAAACAAACTTGATCGTGGGGCACAAGCTTCCTCACTTTGTATCCCATAACTTTTATTCAGAAGGTGAGACACACGAAACTCAAACACCTGAGTTCTGCAGCAAAAATGTTCCAGGTACTCCAGCATCTCCTGTAGTGGTTCAGTTCAGCCTGAGGATTGTCCCAGCAAGGAGCATATGCCAAAAACTCATGGAAAGTACTGCCAAACCTCTTACCAAAATTGCTACACTTTTTTTTCCCCCCTGAAATTAGATGTCTCCGTTTCCCCCCCACAACCCCCAACTGCAGTTCATTTGTTGAATATTCTAAAATTCAGGAAGTCAGCAACTCAGGCATCCTCCAAGTTCCCAGTCCTGCATCAGAGCTTACAAAGCACAACACTCAAGAGAGTCGCAGAAAAGCAGCACTAGGACAGGTTAAAGTGAAACCAGAGCCTATTTGATCAATTTTGCCTTGAGAACAGAGATGTTTTGACATTGTTATTTGACAGTATTTTTCCATTTGGTTGTGAAGGACAAGCATAGGTGCAGACTAACATTATTTTAAGCAGGGGGTAAAACCCCATAACGTTACTAGGTATATATAATATATGTGCACACACACATACACATATTTTATATATATATATATAAACTAAATTATATATATATATATATAAATAATATATAATTTATAGGTCTATATGGGAAAGAGGATCAGTAAGGGGTACCACACCCAGCCAGGAGGAGTAGAGAGAAGAGGGGATGTGGGTCTCATCAGGTCACAGGGAGCAGATGGAAGGGAGATGCGAAGACAGCAGAGATCTGTGAGTAACAGAGCAAGGCAGAGGCAACATGGGCCACACATTTTGCTGCGTGTTTAATCCTTCCCACAGCTGGGGCCAGGCTCCCAAATTCCTTACTCCAGCTCTGTTCCTCTCTCAGATGAAGGTAAGTGTACAGCTCAACAGAGCATGCTAAAACAACTCCATAAACAACCTGAAAAGCAAAGAACTGAAAGCATTTTACTTTTAAAAATCTACTTTCATCAGTTTAAGGCAATTAGTTCAGGGAGATGATGGTAAAGCAGTGAAGGTTGCTACAAGTGACAGCAATGAAACTCCTGACACAGATATGGTACAGATTGCAGGAATAAACACTTCCCATGTTTCAGAAATCACATCGTCAGTGATGTTTCCAGGCCCTGAAATTAGCTGAAGCAATCAGGAGCTGTTGGCAGCAGGCAATTTCTTGGATTGCTTTTGTTTTTCACTGCAAGAATCTCCAGTTGTAGCTTAAACCCCCTCACACCTGTAACAGCTTTCAGTTGAGTTTCCTTCTGTCTGTGGCCGAGGATCAGCCTCCCAAAACTGATGCAAAAATCCAGGTCCCTGGACCTTCTGCAGCCTTCCCTAGCACATTCTCAGCCTCAGAGAGAAGCACAGCCCAGGGGCCGTGAGCTTTAGCCAGGCTGGCTTTGTCCAAGGCAGAACAGGTCCTCCCTTTTTGTATCCCCATCAGAAATACACAAATTTTAAAACAATAATAAAACACTTAGATTGTCAGGGTTTTCCCCCAAAACGTGTCTTGCTGTCTTCCATTTTCTCAGCTCTGTGTTGTGGTATGGGTAGGTCAGAAATTAGGTATGTGACTTGTACCTGGAGAGGGTTCACCAACAGCTCTGAGAAGTCCCAATTGGTTATGAAATGTCAGAAAAAGCAAACACTTCTGTGAAGATCCCAGAGATATTCACTCCTTGGGGTCACCTCATCTCTTCCCTACAGTCACATTACCAGGCACCAAACTTCCAGTTATCCCTTTACCCCAAAAAGTAGCGATTGGAGGAATTTCCCCTGCACTGCTCAGTCCTGTGTCATTTTTCAAAAGGAATAGAGCTCTCTCCAGCATTTTTTTCCCATGCAGACACAGGAGAGGAGCCATACTCCAGGAGAGCCTCTGCATGCAGGACAGGTCACTCTAGGACACAGGAGGATGAGTCAGGGACCCCGATGAGGGCAGGCTGCCTCTCCATGTGTCTCCACAGCCTCTGGAGAGCTGCTCAAAGCCAGCACATGAGTTCTGCAGAAGGCAGCATAGGATGGGCCTTTCTCCGTTTCATTGTGAGGGTCAGAGGTGTCCTGATGGACAGGAATTTGCCTCCCTCCCTGGCCCTGCACCTGGTTTTCTCCATTTGCCAATTATCACATGAAGCAAGGCCATAAATCATCATCACTTCAGAGACAAGTCCCCTGCAACCCCTGCATCCCAATCCTATGGCACATTCCACAGTGAAATCACTGCATGCTCACACAAGGGCACATTTTGTTCTCTTTCCTTCTGTTCCCCACCACTTTTGATGATTCCCCTGTTCTGCAGTACCTTCAGATGACATCTCTCAGGCAATCACTAGGGTTTTGGTTTGGCTTTTTGCTTGTTTTTTTCACTCCCTAAAACCCTTGAGGAAGTAGAGGAAGTACCTAAACAGGATTTTTAGATTAACTCCTACACACTGATCCCAAACCTCTCTTCTTCCTCCACAGAAGTCAAAAATAGAAAAGATAGTTCAGCAAGGCAGACAGGTCGGTGGATAAAACCCTAGGAGAGATGGAGCCCCAGCACCAGGGTTGTTAACTTGCATGATGAATGTATTGAAACTGGTTTAATCTCCAAGATCTTTCCCTTCTGCCCACAGACCTCGCTTCAGTTCACTGCCCCTGGCTGTATTCAGTGATGTCAGGGACAAGGAGAAAGGTCTTTGGTTGGGAAAAATAGTTAGAGTCATCTCAAATAGGGTTTAGAGGTTTCAGTCCTAGGTTTTTCTGTCATGTTTGTAGAGAGAAAACCCTTGGAGTAAAATCTCTAAACCCTGCCACTTACCTAGGGCCAACTTCTGAATAGCCAGTATGAAGTTGGTTTGTTATTATATTTTTGCATTTCAGAAGAGAGAATACAAAAGGGATTTTTGGCTAGTCCATAGAAGAGGTGGAGAAAGCCAGTATGAACATGCAAATATGCACAGGTCATGGGAGACAAAGTCTACAAATGAAAGATCAAACTCATGTTTCTCAGCTTGACTTTGCCTTTGCATTTTGACCTTATTGAGGTACAGTGAATTGCTTTCAACCTTGCCTTAGCAGCTAAAAAAGGTGAAAGACCTTACTTTTCCTGTGGAAGTGAAGGGAGAAAAAAAGTTCAACAAATACCAAGATTCACTTTGTCTTAATGTTGCTGCAAAGGAAAAGAGACCAGCACAGGTTGTGGATATTGGGATCACTGCCACTGAGTGAACGTGCAGCTGCAAATATGAAAGAAACTGGAATATGCAAGAGAACTGAGTTCATCAAGTCGTTTATAACAGCACAGGCAGGGCAAGGGAGAGTCCTTACAAAGAGAGGGAATACAACAGAAATCTTACTGCCAGGGGCTGTAGTTACATCCAAGCAGTTTAATCGTGCACCTAGCCTTAATTTAGCCTCCAGGTCTGGTCTTCTGTCTCTGCCCACAGGCTTTGTGTGCACGGTTGGCACATGTGGAGATGCCTCATGTCCTTCTTTTAAAGGTAACAGAAGAATAAAGAGGAGCCTCTAGTTCTCTTTTTTTTCCTCTCTCTTTTTGATGGGGAAAGAAGAGCTGATTTTAAATTTGTCCCTTTTGTCTTCTTTTCCGTATGGCTTGTTTGTGGTTAATTATTGTGACATTCTCCCTATGGATAGTGATGCTTGGGGAATCTGGTAACACTTAACAAAAATATAAAAATAAAAGGATCCTGTCTGCCAAGCAGAAAGTAATTAAGGAACCTGGAACACAGAGGGCAATAAAATTGTTGAAGGAACAGTATTCATTAAGCAAGATAAAGCACAGCAGGGCATGCAGTGCTGGCCCTGTCCCTGTGCCCTACACAACATCAGGTATCCAAGGGCTGAGCTGCACTTTGGAGGCTGTGAGGCTGCAAGCCAGGAGCCAGAGGAACAGAGCACTAATGAGAGGAAAGCCCAAACTACAACCTCTCACTTCTCTTCTAAATCAGCCCTTGTTTAAATTAAAGTTCAGCATCTGGCTGAACAAATAATTCCCAACACCATTCTTAGCCTAAACTCACTCCTCAATGTTATTCTAGCACTGTATTTTGCTGTATGAATCCTAGATTGGCTGAAGAACGGCCCTCAGCAGGATTTATTGCTCTAGGTTAGAGATTTGTTAACTCTGCCTGGCTGATACAGCATTGCCTCTTCTTGTGAACAGGGGTACATGTACAAAACTGAGCAACAAAACAGAAATAATCCCCTCAACTCCAACCTCTCTGTTTACAAGTTCGGTTTCTTCAAGCATGCACATGGAAATCCATGCCTTTGTATCTTCAAGCAAGTTGCAGTAACACAAACTCCCCAGAAACTCCAGGAAACATTTACTCTAAAACGTGACAGCTCTAATTCTGGGCCACGCCTGGTCCCACCACAGAAGCTGCTGCATTTCATGCTGATTGAAAAGAGCTCAGGTCCATAGTAGAGACCTTCAGAATCATCTGGTTGTATCCAAAGCTTTCTCTTAAGTGACAGTGGTTGTCACTGCAGTTTCAGTTTCCTGTGTTGCCACAACACAGGAAGTTGTTATTATTCCCACTCCCCAGAGACAAAGAAAATTGTTTCATTCAAAGTCACACAGAAAGCATGTGGCAGGAATGGGAGGTGGAGCCAAGTCTCCCAGCCCTTGTCATACCCTAATTCCTGATCTCCTTCATCATGACCTAAGAAATTTGGGGATTTTTTTCCTTTGTTTCCTTTTCTTCCTGTCCTCAGAATGTATTTACGGTTTATTTTAGACCTTTTCCGTTCAGCCCTTAAGGCTAGAAACATGATTTGAACCACAAGCACACATGGCTCCAGGACTTACCACTCTCTGGCTATTTCTCTCAATTCTTGCCAGCTGGTTGCAACGCCTCATTTGTATTCCACACTCTAAAATGCTTACAAAACAGGTAATATGCACATAACCAGATCCCTAGATTAAATTAAAAGTATTTAAACATTTGAGTCATCCCACCAGGGCAAATTCAAAGTTGCAGCACATGTGATAATGGTCTTTAATTATAGCCCACAATAACCTCCTCTATTTTGCTGGTTTCAAATACTTCCACAGACCACACCCAGGAGCTGCTGGGAACACGTGAACAGATGATGATGATTTTGCTGGCAATTAACTATACATTATCAAGGCTTCGTTTGGCTAAACCAAAGAGCGTAGCTGGACACTGATCCCAATGGATACCTACCTGCTGCTGAAGGGGGCAAGGCAGCTTCCCAAACCCTCCTGTCACGGGGCAGCCCCACTCCAGCTGCATCAGTTTCCCAATCACATCCAGCCTGTCCTGGTGCTGCACAGCTGAATCTGGGGGTATCTGTGCGAGCAGCCATATCCTGGTGAAACAGCACGGGGACTGTGGAGCTGGGCACACCGACAAAATCTAGGTGGAATGGTTTGCATTCGTTTGCAGCCTGCTTTGGGAAAGCCAGGGAGGGGCCCTGGGTGCTGAGGCCAGAGCTGTGACAAGACTCATCACAGGAGGGTTTCGTGGTGATCGCGGTGGTGCTGGGTTAACTCTTGGGCTCGATGAGCTTCGAGGTCTTTTCCAGCCTTAGTGAGCCTGTGATCCTACACACGGGTGGGGCCAAGTGCAGCCCCACGGCTCTGTGTCACGCTGGCACTCAGGGCCAGGCTCACAGGAGATCGGGGGGACAGCTCCATGCAGAACAGCAGCTCCCAAAGGCACAGCTCCTCCCTGCTGGGCTCAGGGCCCTCTGACCACTGAAGGGAGCCCATGCCATTGGCATGTCCTGCCACACAGAGCTGCTGCCCAGTGGCAGGGCTTCCCCTCAGCAGGACATGAGCTACCTGCTTCCTGCAGCTTTCCTCTCCATCCAACCAACCCCAACAGAAACAATTCATAGCAGTCCTTTTCTGCTGCTTTTCCCTGATGCTTTGTTTCTAAAGCAGCTTCTCCTGTCTCCCAGCTGCCCCACTGATCATACTGTCCACACACCTCCCGAACTTTACAAGATGTTTTCTTCTTATACACCTCCCACCCTGGAGTTTTTGTGTGCACAAGAACTCCCTCAATTCCTGACCCTGCTGCCTTGGATCAGGCCCCGGAGTGTCTCACCTGAGTCAGAAAACATCCTTTTTCCACCTAAAAATTAAGCATTTCCCATTTAAATGACCACTGCCACAACTTCTATATCTTACTACATGGCAGGGAGATGGAAATACGAGGAGAGTGTCTGAGTGTATAAATAAAGCAAGAGTTTATCATAATTTATTTATAAAAACTATTTCTAATCTAATTCTTTGCGTATTATCTAGGGGGAAGAGAGACGAGACAAAAAAAATGGTTCTTAATCAGGAATTGCCACATGGAGTGGTTTTGATTAATATGCAAAACATAGATTATAAATAGATTTATAAATAAATGATCAACTACGGCTGCTGCTTTATTTATCTATGGACTTGCAGAAAATTTGAAGGCTGAATTCTGATTAAATGAGAATCACCACTAATGGTGGACTGGCTGGTGCAAAGGGACTGGTAAAGGAAAGTGAGAATATATTTGCATAGCACCTTTGATTCAGAAGAACTCCCAAGTGCTTTGCAGAATTAATATTATATTTTAGGGGTCACTTCATCCATTACTGAAATGCAGCCTCTGAGGAGGAGGGAAGATAACTTTCTGCATCTATTTCACCTTTCCTTGAAGATCTCTAAGCACTTTGCACACTAATTAAGCCTCCTATTGTATCTATGCAATCCACTCCTCCTGCCAGTTACTAAACCAGTAAAAGCTAAAGGACCAGGAATAAAACCAAGGAAAATTCATCAACTTGGTGTAACTTCATTTCACTTCCACATCATCAGGCTGAGGTCAGCTTGTAGCTCAAGAAAGATGAACTCATCAGAATGGCAGTGCAGATCTCAAAGCACAATGTAAAAAACTTAGGAGTTAGACCCGTTGTGTCCAGTATCACACCCACACAAACTTCTCATCTAAGAGCTCTGTAGCATCCCATCATAAGCAAAACCTCAGCTCCGAGGTTTGCAGCTCTGCCCAAGAGTCTGCACTTCTTTTCACTGCCCTGTCCTGTTGTGGAGTCACACACATTCCTGGGAGACTGGAGTCCAACACGACACTTTAGGCAAACTCTAAAGACCTGAGACTTTGTAGATGCAATGCTCAGCCCACTCCCATCTGTACCAAACCCATTCACCTGGGTCAGACTCCCCCAAATCCATTCAACAGCAGGGCACAAGGGAGAAATACATCCCCTGAAAGTGCTGGTGAGTGGGTTCAGCCTCTTCCATTTACCTTGCCTTTTAAAAATAAGAAAGGCAAAGCATTTCTTTTCATATGGCAATGCTGTCCTGCCAAGTCAGTTTTCACAGCTGAACACTTCCCAAGGTGCCAGTTCTGCAATTCAGGGCCTGGATGTGATCCCCTGAGCATGATGGATGGATTTAAAATAAAGGCACTTGTGAGAAGTACCAGCTGTCCAGGTGCACATTGGATCAGCTTGGCTGAGCCACCCCTCCTCCTCCTTTGCCTGCATCTGAGGAGGGAGTAGAAGCTCATCCTGTGCAGGGGGAAGGCTTTGATGGCAGGAGACACACAAAAGGCCAGCAGATATGAGCAGAGATACGGCCCCACGTAGGTCATATCTCATCCAAACGTGAGCCTGCTTTTACCACGTCCAAAAAAACCTGCTGTTATGTGGCATGTTTGTGTGACTGCTTTTCAATTCCCTCTATTTGAGCACCTCATTTCTGACTTCTTCACCCCAACAACCAGTAGCTAATAGAAAAGGCAGAACAAAGGCAAAATTAACTTTTTTCTTCAAATAAACCAAGCTCAGCCTCCAACGGCACCCCACCCCCTTAACACGCTTCTTCCCTGTGTTCATTCCAGGTTTCCAGATATCCCTAGAAAGGGATTTCATTCTAAACCACCTTGTTAATTAACAGTTTCTGTTTGAAGCCCAGACTATGAAAATCATCTTTGAACACTCTTTGCAACCAGCAGGGCCATCTTGAACAATGGGCACCTGTGTAGCACTTGCTCTTTGAGGACACCTGGGCTGAAATTCAGCCACAAAGAAGGGCACCAGTGTGGCTCCTTGCACATTGTGCAGAGGTAGTCTAAGCATCCTTGAAAAGAGAAGATTGGTTTTTATCCAGGTTTTCTTTTCACAGGGCTTTATGAGACAGCACAGACCACTCCCAGGTGTTCTGGAGCGGCTGATTCTGTAAGTGACATAGTTCAAACTCCATTTAGTAGAAACCATACACCAGTACAGCCCTACTTCCTCTCTCCACCCAGCAAACTAGCAGCGTGGCCAGTGTATTGACTAAAGAGAGCAGATTTTACCACAGTAATAATAGTCTGTCCTGAGAGAACATTACCCCTCACTGCCCAATTAGAAGAACGTTGAATGCACGGAAATGCCTTTTGAATAAACACTTGATAACCCTCAATAAAACTGTAAGAGAGAGTTACTGCAGATTTACTGCCCAGGAAAGGAAAGCTCTTCAAGGCATAGCCAAGAGCTTATTGCTTCTTATTTAATGTTGATAAATGCAAGAGCTCCACAATCCCCTAGCAACCTGGGCTAAAGCAGCTTAGCAGGAAAAGAAAATAGATACTTGATTGGGTGCCCACAGAGGGATGGGGAAGAACCACAAGCTGGCCACAGTGGCTCTGAGTTGCTGCACTTGCTCCAGGTTGTGTGGCGTTTACTGAGGGCTACGTCACCCCTTTGGCGAGGGAGCTCCACCAAGCAGCAGCACAAACATCCCTGCTCTGCTGTGGGGACATGAACTGCCCAGGCCCTGCAGCTGCAGGGCTGAGCTGGGCTGGGATTGCTGCCTTTTGGCTTCAGAACCTCTCCTGTTGTTCCACAGAGAGCGCAGCTGTGAGGCACATCTGCATGGTGAGAACACCTCTCTTCCTGCTGCCTCGCTCGGCGGAAAGGAGCACTCTAAAGTGCACCAGGTGTCAGCCTGGCCACCTCTGCTGTGAGGATGCTTGAATTGCATTTGGGTTTTCTGAAAACGTGTGATTGGCAAGGAGGAAGGAACGGGTTGGCTCTGTTTACACTAATCCAGGTTTCCCAGCCCAGCTGCCCAGGCACCTCGGGCAGCAGCCCTTCCTGCAGGAGCACAAGGGGGATGTTCACAGCCCCAGGGAGGATTCCACAAATGAACATTGACATAAAGGTCTTGCCCTTGCTGATGAGCATTGATGTGCTGTTTTCTGTATTCACAGTTCTTGGTGATGGGGAAGCATTTACAGGATAATTCTGTTTTCCTCCTTAAGAAGTCTAGCAGGGGAACAGCCCGGTGCTTAAAAAATAAACACCCAACAAAAATCATCGCTAATTCCCTTATCATCTGTATTCCCTTGAACAGGTTTCCTTCCCAGTAGCCCTGTAGCCAGTGCCTTACATCCTTGGGAACACCCAGGGTGCTGGGGAGCACAAACCCTGCGAGCAGAGCAGCCCTGCCACCACCCACAGCAGCAAATGAATTCTGATGCTTCCACTTCTCCTCTTCCAAGAAAGGATCAGTGACCAGGCCCAGCCAAGGGCAGTCTCTAAGGCCCAGCCACTCGTGTATCACAGTTCCACCACCCTCTCCAGCCAAGGCAGCTCTTCCCATGACACAGGCAGCACTGGCTGATGTTTGTTCTGTTTTAGCAGCTGCTGCTTTATTGAGGGAGCCTGCAAACTGTGCTTTGGAGACCTTTCCTGCTCACGCTTTTAATGTACAGCGAGCAATCTTCGGGGTAATGGAGGAGGGCAATCAAAGGAAATTTCCCTCCAGGCTCCCACTATTATTTCCTATCCAAAAAATAATATTAAATGTGATCTACCAGTGTAGTAATTAAAGAGATAATGTGCTATTTTATGTATTATTGGATCCCTCACACACGTAAGTGGAGTTACATTCCTGCTGCTGTCCCAAGGGCTTTCTGGCTCCAGAAAATATCTCTGAAAGACAAAGAGGTTAAGCCATTTAAAATATCACTACACTGTTCCTCTAGCACAAAAGCTGTATTATCACTCAAATGAGGGTGTATCAACACCTTCAGATGTTTTGTGATTTATGTCTTAAGCACTGTGCATGGCAGAGATGGAGCCCTGAGGGTTTTCCAAGTGGAGAAACTGAGGCAAACGTGAGGGGAAGAAAAAGGGTTTTGTCGGGGTACTACACAGGTTGGTGACATGTGGGACAGAGCATCTTCCCAGAATGAAGCTGGATCCAGATTCAGAAGTTCATGCCCAGGACGTTGCCAAATGCTGGTCTGTAAAGAAGAGAAAAGAATAATTTAAGGAATGAAAAGTAACACTCAGTAATGAGGACTCTGATGCTGGATTGTCCAACTTTCGTGGTGATGTTTTTCTCCTCCTAAAACAGCGGGATAAGCCTTGCTTATCTCTTACATAAACTCAGGTGTTTGCTGGTCAGCATTGGAGTTATTAAACCTCCATCCCCCTTTGCAATGTACATTTTGGAAAACATTCCCAAGACATGGGTCCAAGTCCATGTAAAAAATGAGAATACTTCCACATAGCTGCTGGCACATTCCGAGCAGGCTGCTGCAGTTGTTCACACTAATTCAGGAAGAAAGGAGGATATAAATTAGGTACTGAGCTGGCGTGCAATCAGTCTGTGCATGTTATTACAACAACAGGAACATCCTTGCACTCCATCTCCTGAATCAGTAAATAAAATCCAGTCTCTCTCTGGTATCAGATGTGTTATCTTGGATTGCAAAAGGTAACTGTCAAAACACAAAACTGAAAGAAAAGAAAGGCTTTTCATTCAGAAAAAACTTCTGATACCGACATTTAAACTGGAATTTGTTAAAAAAGAAGAATAAAAGCTCTGAAAGACACAACTCCCCTATTTTCATAAAATTCTTAACTTAAAAGAATTAAAACCTAATTTTAAACTTAAAATTCTCCCTGTGCAATGCCTACAATTAATAAAGTATCTGCCACCATTTATAAATTCCTTTTTATGAATGCTGAATGTGCTTTGTATCTTTTCTCTCACTTCATCAGATGCCATGAATTGAAGGCTGTAGCAGAATCCTGGATATTGCTTTTTTTTTCCCCCTCCAGACAGAATCATATCCAAATTTTTCAATGTTTTTTTAATGCTCCATTTCTCTTAATGGCAAATGAGGTTTCAAAATGTAGAGGAAGTTTTGAAAAGATATCGGTGAAACAACAAATTGGAAAATAAAGGGAGGGAGAAAAATGGAGTAATATCTGCAGCACACTATATAAGTAGTAGGGGAAAATATTGGGGACATGAAGAGAAAGCTTTTAAGTGCTTACAGTAGTGAATTCTGCTGTTTTACAGAATTCTCCCCAGAAGAGCAGAGGAAAAATTATTAATGGGTGTACAGCACAATTCTGACTTCCAATAACACAAACATTTTCATTGCAGCTTTAAAAGGATCCTCATTTTAAATGTTTTAAATCCAAAATTTGTTAGGATCTGCATTTTTCAATTATTTCTGCAGCAAAGTTTGTTTCAATTTGAGTGAAGAAACAAAAGTTCCAGCAGGCACTGCAACACTTGGTCATTTTTCCATCTCTTTAGTGACCTTTCTTGCTTTCTTGCCTGTCAGACTTTCACAAATGATCCCAGATTCCTACCACGCTCAATCATTTCTTTACCTGCGCTGCAACAGTTGCAATTTACATTCTCCATTTTAATTTTTCATGACCTATATCTTTAGTGATGAATATTTCTCTTTAAAAAGTTAGCAGGAAGCAAGCAGACAAGTGCAAGCCCTGCACTCAAGGCAATATCGTTGTCTACAAGGCAAAAACAACCACTAGTGCAGATTTTTTCCTTTTCCCCCAGAAAAGTTGCAGTAGATTTGCTGATGTGTGCTGACCATCAGTTGTGCATCCTGCAAACCTTCTCTGAGGAGCTGTTCACTCATGGACCATCACCTTTCTGGGAAAAAAAGGCACAACACAAAAATCTTCCTCTTACCAGCAGGATCATCCTGTGAATTTTGACTTTGTTGACTTAATGTCCAATTCATTGTCCTAAATGTGGATTTGCACAGAATTACTGATGTGTCTGAGAAGACCAAACCAAGCTCTAGATTTTATAACTCAAATATTTCTTTTTTTGATGCTTCTTTATTGCTTATATTACTATGATCACAATGGTAAGGCAACTTATTCACCATTTCTACCAAACAAACCTAAGCACACTCCAAAGCATATCAAGGGAAGCCTAAGTCTGGGGAATGCAGCCTCCAGATCTCTGGATGAAGTTACCAGAGTGGAGAACAACCACAGAAAGTGCTGCAGTGCTTTTGAGAAAGCAGATTAATATGCGACGTCTATTTCATGAGTGCATCTCTGCTCCTATGCTTACTGAGCTCAGATATTTATAAACAGGGAGTACTTTCTCTGCAGGATGAACAATTCCAATTGCTCAGAGAGAGACAGAATAAGGAGGAAAAAACAGTAATAACTCCCTGTTCAGTGAGGAGGGGGTCGAGCCTCATGCTCAACATCACTCAGGAAGTCTGGGGCGAAACTGGGAGCGGACTGTAAATTCTAAATTTATGGTGCAAGTGTTAATTGCAAAGCTCTATTTTAGGACTGTGTACAGATTTAATTTGATGAGCCAAATTCTGACAGTTTGTTCTGTGTGACTTTCATTCCTGCTCTAAGTCACTGCTATGACACTCAAGGTAAAACTACAGTGGTAGTTAGGGGTTGCAGTAAGGCCCCATCTCACAAAAAGAAAATTTAACCCCCTTCTTCTAAGCCTAGGGAAAAAATTACATCTTTAGGACTCATTTTGAGCTGACACACTGCACTGAGGTGGCTTTTTCCCTCTGCAGCTTGTGTACAGCAGTTCAGCTCTCTCTGTTTTCCCTACCAGCTGCTCTACACACACCACCCCTGTCAGCGGGAAGGTGCAGAGAAATGAATGAAGACTGATGATTAACGAAGAAAGAGGGTGAATATTAATCATGGAGTCAACATTTGATGGGAACACTGATGGAATAGTGGTCCCACTGGAAGTTGTTAGGAGTTGATTTTTATGCCCCAGGGCAGTAGTTTTAAACCAGGACTCATGATGGAAGAGAGGTTTCTTGTAATGTATTTAACAGACCATTGTGGAAAACATACCTTCAGCCTGCCCCTGGCCTGACTCCTTCTTTGTTGACAGCTGTAGCCCAGGTCTGCTGTGCACCTACATTCCCCCAAACACCCCAAACTGTAAAGATCCAGCTTTTTAACAGAAGCAAAACAGGAACAGGACATCTCCATTTTCTCTTGCTGAGCTGCAGGACAGCCCTCACCACCTCACGTTAAATCAAGAAATGCTGATGTTGCTGGTTCTGAGCAACTTTTCTGTTGTTCAGCGCCCTTGTATTAGACCAGGAGAAAGAGGGGAGTCTGGGACAACTTCTGTGGCTGGGTAACTCGGGTTTGAACTTTGGCTATTTGCAACCTGTTCCAAACCACTTTGAAGGCCAAAGCAGTCACAGCTGCATCATGCAGTGGCGTAGTCAAGCCCTCCTAACCTAGGCTAGAATTTCGCGTATCTCAAATTAACAACTGCACTTGCAATCAATGCCACAAAATGGCCTTTAGCATATACCAAAAAAGTTCTGCTGGTGTTGTTCCAAAGGGGCTTTATCTGGGGAAGAGGGGATATGAAAAAGAAAGAAGGGCTCTACTCAGAGCAGGTATCAATTGCTGTTAATTCTGTTGAGGTCAATAAATTTACCAAGTTTCTCAGGGGCAGCTCTTTGGGGTTCTTATGGTGCTCCCTCCTCTAAGCTCTACCAGTACTCCAAAGGATGCAGAATCACAGCACATGACATCTTTCCTGAATTTGCTGCACAAATTAATCCGCACCATGGCTCCTGTGAGGAAAATATCACATGCCCAGCAGCTATGTGTATAGACAAGGTTATTTTTTCTAAACAAAAGTCCAATTTTAAAAGTACAAACAGCTTTCATACTTGCAGCAAAAGGTTAGGGAGAGAATTGGTTGGTTATGCATGTTACACATGCATTTTTCTATAGATTTAGGCAGAGCTCTTTCACCTCTCAGCAATAATTACTTTCCCAAAAAGGAAATGTGTCTGCTCATGGGATGCTGCTCAACTACCCCTCCACCCATGTGTGCCACAATATGAAGGAAAAAAGCAAAATGATTCCCTTGATTTCAGCTCCAGGGGAGAGCGCAGTTGGCCACAGTGCAACAAGTCACAAAAATCCCAAAGGCACAAAACAGAAATTCTCCCAAGTGCGCTGAGGCCAGAAGCAGCTGAACAGCAGAAGTTGTTTAATCCTCAGCGCTGCATTTTATCCAGAACATTGGGCCTTCAACAACCCAGAAACCTTCAGGTGCATTTTCATAGTTAGTTAATGCTGTTCCAGGGTGGGGGATTTGCAGATATGCAGATTATTTGCCTGGGAGCAAACGTGTGGTCCCTGCTCCTGTTTTTGCCTTGCAGTTCACAGGGTATCCCTGACAGACACCCAGGATTGCAGCTTTCCTGCACAGCAGCTGTTTGCAGAGCAGACACCGAGGGGAGGGCTCAGGCAGCTCTAACATCCTTATAAAAGTAGGTGCTGCCTTGCAAAGGGTGTGATGCTCTGCAGCTCCCCTGAATAAATAACTTCTTAATGCATCTGTCATTTCAGGTGTCAGAGCAGAGACAAGGTCAAGCTTGGAGAGAAATCAGCCTGCTCCATCCTTGACCCATCATTCATCACTGCATTCGTCCACAGCCAAAGAGCCCAGCTGGTTAACAGGGAAAATACCTTATCTGAGCTCTAAAAGGGTCCTGTTTCTGCTATGGAGAAGTTTATTAATAATACTCTCCAGAAAGCAGCAGGAGTTTTGATGGACAGCATTGCAGGCACATTTTTCAATAGAGAAGTTAAAATCCTACACTGTGCACCCAATCCCCAGGCTGGGGGAGACAAGAGGTTAATTCTGCAGGCAGTAAATGGTGACTGTAAGTTATTAGATATTCACAGTGCTGGGGATATATGAGCCTTGCCTTCACCTTTCCTCATGGATCATGTACAAGCCATCCTGGCTGTGTTAACACTGCCACGCCATGCAGGTGCCCCCTCATATCACCAGGCAGTAATTAGCACTGATTTCACAGCATTAGGCATGGTTATTAAAATACACACCTGAATTCATGCTCATTCATACGGATTTCAGCTGTCTTTACAGGAAAGATTCCTAGTTCCTAAGGAAAAAGAAAACTTTAAAAGGGGAAGGTTTGTCCCTAAGGCAAAAAACTGTGTGCTTTAATGACTCATAAATTGCTGGGATTTGTGTGAGGGTTTGGAATTTGGGTGAGGTGGGAAGAAGGGATGCAAGGTTTCTCCTTTGAATGCAGGATAGACAGTGAAAAGTTAGATAGAGCTGACACATCATGTTCATTGGCGAGGTGGTTGCAGCTACTTTGTGATGGCTTCAGGGTGTTCACAGCCTTGATAAACCCTGTCACAGCAGTAAATGCAGGACCTGGAACCCACACAGATTTCGTATAGACCCAGGCTGACCTCTAAGTTTGACTCCTTCCTGCTGAGACAGCTACACCTGCAACATTTTTAAAAATTCTATTTTTTATACACACAGGCTTCAGTTAACAGTTTATGGGCTCAGACACACAGACAAGTTCCCATAGTCTAAAGTTTCCAGCTCCCACCTAAGCTGTGGCAAATGTCCATGTAGGAGCACTTTCAGCACGGCAGTGCAAGAATTTTCCACTCAGTGCAGCTTTCCTTCACTGCAAGCTGAATGAAGCTGTAGAATTAGCACATGTAGCTCTGAGGTTCTGCAGACACAACCCATGCAGCACTCAGCAGGTGTCTGTGTTAGTGCTTTGTGTCAGGAACAGGCTAAAGCCACGTGTGATGGGCCAAGCAGGGGAAAGGCAAACACTGGGTGTCCTCTCTGACCCTGTTCCTGGGCATGGTGAGAGCCTGACATGACTGAAATGAAATTTTTGGTCCTTCTGCAACTGGTGATCAGCTGGCACCTTTCAGGGGCACTGCACTGCTGTGCCCCGGTGGTGAAAGCTGGCTGCAAAGTTAGTTCCTTAGATAACCATACCCTTTTCTCAAAGATTTTGTGTTCGTCTATGTGCATCAGTTGCGTTATCTCAGTGTTCCAAGAGCCACAGCATTTTGAGAGGCAGGGTGACCACATCTTATAACTACTTGAGTACTCTCAGGAACAAGCAGCTTACCCAAATCATCAGTAACTGCTCTGCCTACTTAAAATGAAAAGTAGCCTTGAGCTTGCCCATGTGGTGTAGTTATTTAAGAGGCGGCTGACATTTTCAGGGTAACAGATCCGAAAGTCCTGGGGGCAGCGTTGGCTGAGGCGTGTGCCCGTCACCTTTGAGATCCAAGGCTGCACGCAAAGCCCCGCCTCAGTTCAAGGAATGAGTCTCTCTTGCCCTCCAGCATTTGTTACCCCAAATCTTTTAGCGTTCCTCAGCTAAGTTCCCATCACCTCTCTGCCGGTGCCGACTCAGCGGCTCCATTAGCCCCTCGTTTGTTCGCTGGGAAATGTGTTCCTCTGCTTTGTTTCTTTGGACCTAATTTTTTTTTTTTTTTTTTTTTTTTTTTTTTTTTTTTTGCTTCTTTCCTCCCTCCACAGGGTGACAGCTATTTTATCACCTACAACAAGAAATGCTGAGCCTGTTGTGCAGGCAAAACATTTGCAAAGGGGCAGGGGGTACACAGAAAGCAGTAGGAAATTGATAAGGGCTGTAAAGTAGCTTTATAAAAATGCCGACAAGCCTGTTCAGGGCACAGAGCACCTGCACCTCTGCCCCCGGCAGCGCTTCCTTCAGATGCTCCTATTGTTTTCATTACTATTTGTGACTCGATCATTAATAAATTACTATTTTTTTTTTCCTGTTGGCTCCAGCCACCAAGGGAGCCAGCAGGTGCACCACTTTTACAATTAGCCCTTCGTAATGCATGGTTGGCAAGAAAAGTTGTCCACAAGCTGCAGACTTTACCGACTGGATTTCTGCTTGATGGCCACTGCACTTGGAGCAATTAGAGAAGAATGTGCAGGAAAGCACCTTAATGCATCTGCTCATCTGGCCAAAAACTTCGACAGAGGGGCTAAATCCAAAACTTTGAGTCCTGCTCAGGAAACTGGGACACAGGGAGAATGCAGGGCAATGAGAGCAAGCCATGACTTTTTAAAAGCATCATTTCTACCACATATTACACTTTCCTGCTTTGATTCCCCTGTACTACAAGGTGCAGATCGAATAGAAGAGAGGTGGGACTGAAAGGCTGATGAAACTGGGCTGACTTTGGTTTGAGAAGGGGCCCGAGAGCAGCAAAATCAAAACGTTGCTTATTTCCATCTTTCAGTAAATTCAGGTCTGTTCACACCAGGGCTCTGCTTTGCTATAGCAGAATTTTTCTCTTCATTCATGCTGGGAAAATTAGGGATGTACTGAATTCCCTTTCTCATTAGATATGATTTCTAAATACCATCATATCTGCATTTTCCTAAAGGGTGTTGCACTGCTTGAACAGCAGCTAAGGGGGACAGGCTGTGGTTGTCTTTGAGGGGGTCAGGTCAGGGACTGGCAGCTTCTGGAGTGGAGGTTATTTCATTTCCACTAAGCAATTTTCCCCCATAGGTGGGGAAAAAAAAAAAAAAAAGAAAATGCAGAGGAAAGAACGTAAATTATTTGGTAATGCCTAAACAAAATTAACAGAAAGTGAAAAATCCAAGGAAGAGTAACTTACCACAGATTTCAAAGCCAGCAAAGCCAGAGAAGTTGTGTGCCTGCTTGTGACAGTTTTCCTTCAGTCCCTGTCAGCTTGGGTGCTTCACACAGTTTTGAGCACAAAGCATGCTGGCATCTCTGTCAGAGACCCAGTGGAAACACACGGGGTCTAGGGACAGAGGAAGACAGAAAAAATATATTAAAGATGACATATGTTGAAAACCTCCAAAATCAGAGCTTGCACAAAGCTGGCCTCATTGACTCTGCTGTCCTGCCTTTGGGAGCCACTTCTCCAGGATGTTCCAGGGGAGGAGGAACAAGGCCTGCAGCAGGCACAAGTGGTATAATCTGCTACAGAAAGTCTAGAGACTGATTCAAGCTTTAATTCACAAGTCCTCTTCAAAATCCCTTTCCATGAAAGGCAAAACTTGCTATTAAATTAATCACTTCCAAAGAAGCATCCGAGCTCCTTCTTGTGTGTTGATAATTTGAACCAGACAAAACAAATTTTAAAAAAACCAACACTTTTTTCCCCCTCACTTTACATGATGGCAAAAGCAGAAACTTTTCGAAGCACTGTCTTAAGAGATCTAGAAATCACCATGAATTCAGCACAGCAACACCTGAGACAAGAAAGACCTCAGTGCAATTGATTTTATGTAGAGGTCCAAATCCCTGGTGAGAATTTTAATCACTACATGATCAGGTCATTCTTTGTGACCCAGCAAGTGTTCACTCCTAAAAAGAGTAAAATAATTCTGACAGGAGAGACTGCAGAGTTGAGCCAGTAGCTCTCGTAGCAAGTTTAATGGATGGAGACAGCATGGGAGCACTTTGGGAGAGGAGTCCCACCTGTGCCCCATCACCAAACCCACGTCACTCAGTTCACATTTGGTGCTGTTTTCGTACCTTCCTGAGAAAAAAGCTCATAGTGGTGAAAAAAGGCAAAACTTGTCACGACCCAGGAGCCTCCAAAGAAGGAGAATTTAAGGCAGGACCAGTTAGACAAGTGTTTTAATAGGAAATCCAGTGAACAGTTGACTCAGAGCCGCAGAATGAGGACTTTCTAAGGTGGGGTCAGACAGATGCTTTCTGCGTAGCTGAGATAGATCCTCATTGCAATTCAGCTTCCATGCTCATGGCCTGCCTGTGATATCATCATGATTTTCCCGTTCCCTGCAATTCCAGGGCAAATCACGAATGCAAGACAAATTCTTTGCCTATGGATTTTGGTCTGAAGTCCATAGCACTGAGCTGGCAACTCCCACCTGTACTAAGTCCATCCTGCTCGCTGCCTCCACCAAAATGACAACAAACAGCCTGAAATTACTTACAGAATTCTTTTCCTTAACGTGGGATTTATAACAACATGCAACCTCATTCAAATTCTCAAAGCAGATTCTCCCAGCCAGATTTTTCTAATTCATGCTCTTTAAAAAAACCCCAAAAAATAAAGAAAAATACTCCAAGAGAGAGAGGAATATCACAGTGTAGTTGGATATAATTAAATACAATAAAGGACGCATCTGTAAAAAAAAAATAAAGAAAACCAAACAAAAGACAACTAACACAAAACTGGAAAATTAGAAAATTAAATGAAATTGAATAGTTGCATGAAACAGTCAGAGGAGTTGAAGTCAGGGTATAGTTTAATTTCAGCTTCAAAATTAGTTCTTGATTTAGACAAAATCAGTCACCTAGCCCTGATCCTGGGCAGCTTGATGTCCATACAGGTTTGTTGAAGTTTGCAATTCAAAAACTAAAACAATAATTGCACCTCAAACACTGTTTTCCCTATTTAGAGAACACGGGGATGTTTTCCCTTTCTTTCTCTGTCCTTATTTCCAGAATTAACAAGGCTTCCTTTGTGTGTTTGCTTTGCCTGGCTGTGAGCATGAGCCCTGCCCGGCCCCGGGGCTGTGTTGGAGGTGATGTTCTGGGGGTGCAGCCCCTCTCTCTCCCACTGCCCCAGCTCAGTCGTGGCAGTCACTGCCACACGCCTTGCTGAGGCCACATATTGTTAAGCCATTAGACTTTCTCCTGCAACCCAAACACAGAGCCCCTGAGCTCCTTCCTTTTACTTGACCTGAACTATAGGTTCTGCTCGCAGTAAACTCAATCACTGTCCTTTCTCAGTCTGCTATTAAACCTTGGCTCTAAGCAGCCAAGAAATTAATCTCTGGTGCCCGACCTCTCTCAGCCCCAGCGAGCTCTACAGCAGCTCTGCACAACCTTTGATCCCCATCTGCATGGCTTCATCCATAAACAAAAGTACCTTGTGGAGTCCAGTGAAGCCAGCTGGTCCCTCTTGAACATCATCTGAAAAAAAAGAAAAAGGAAAAACAGAGCACAAAGCCTTTCAGCTTGGAAGTTTTATGCTCTGCTGTTAAATCTTACCCTTATATTAAAAAACAAACAACAAGAAATTAAATCAGAATCTCCTGTCTCTGATCTGCATTTTCTGGGGTTCACGTATATATTCACAGTGTAATGAGTGAAAAACATTGCTTTCTCCACTTGCCAGCTCCTGTTATTGAGTGAGACAATGCCACACATCCCTCTCCTCTGCATGTCTGGGATGCGTGTCACTCTGGCAGTATTGCTTGTTCCTGGAGAGGGACTAAATCATTACACGTTTGTTAATCCATCATTCATCCTGACAGCTGGTGGTGCTTGCTGACAGCTCCGGGCAGAGGACAGCCACCAAACCCTGGTGAGCTTTACATTGAGATTCTAGCTAAAGCAGCAGCATTTCAGGCAGGCTAGGTCTGCTTCTGGTAGTTTTATTTCAATGGTAGTTATCAGGATTGCTGCAGCATAAGCTGCTCTCCAGAGTGCCGAGGATCAAACAGATGGGAGAGTGTCCATCGTGAAAGAGATACCCATAAAAATAAGTTGGGCACAAAGGAATGATTCTTATCAATCTAAAGATGAGGAATCAAGGCTGAAAGCAATAAATCAATTTTCTTGAGGGGGTGCAGGATATTTACAGGAAAGAAAGAACTGAGCCTCAAATCTTAATCTACTGCCCAATCCCTTTTCTGCTAGAACTTGAAAAAGTCCAAGAGAAATCAACCACCTCATGCTCTGCCACATGGGAGAGCAAAACTGGCTACATTCCTCTGAAAAGCCCTACCTTCAGGTGGGCAGAAATTCCTCTCTGATAACATCTGAACTCACACACCAATGCAGGCTGGCTTAGCATAACTGATGAGGCACTTTGGGACTCAAGCTGATGTTTTTTTCTAAATGCAAACAATAGACAATCTCCTTCTGTTTTGTAACACTCTTTTCTTCTCCATATAAGCCATTCAGCAGTCAGAAATTTACTATTTTGCAATTTTAGAAATAATCAGTTTATCTTTTATAATTTTCAAAAGTTCTCAAGAGACTTTCCCCGCTCACTGGGCACGAACACACGAACACTTGACTTGGCATTTGCCACTAGTAAGGAGACAAAAGCCCACACTATGGGAGCCAAAAAGCATTGGAGACCTTGTGAAATATATCCCCTTGGAGAGTCCTACTCCCTTCTGCTTCTCTCCACCTCCAATTTTCTTTCTCCTCCGTTGTGCTGGAGACTGAGTCAATGGCATATATGGTTGTGCTCTGACCCCGGGGAGCAGCAGCAGAAACAATAACTAAATTTTAGTAAGTTTTCCACGTTCAGTATCAGTTGTGCATACAAGGCAAAGTTAAAAATCCTCCTCCTCTGTCTGTTCTAGAAGAGCCCAGACAGGGAGCTCGCTGCCTTTCCTCGCTGCCCCGTCCCTGCACAGCAGCGGCTCTCGCAGCAGGGCTCCAGCGAAACCTCAACTGCAGAAAGGAGTTCTCAACCTCAAGGGCAGCTGTCAAGCCCAGAAGGGAAAGTGCATATTAGATCACGAGCAAAACTATTTGGGCAGTGCTGCTATCGAGCCTTTTAAAGTACAAGCCCTCAGTTAATTCCTTTTAGAGGTCTTTGTTCAAGCGTCTCCCTTCTCGCAGCTCTCGGCCAGGAGCATGAGGAGACATGATCCTTCCCGTCGAAGAATTGCTGTCCACAGCTATTCCTTTTCCTCAATAAGCTTTGTCAGAGACTTGAGACTATTTTTGGAAGCTTTAAAAATATCTAAGGGGCACCTTTCATTTTTACTCAGACACAGCATCTTTTTATGTTTAATAGAGAGATTTTAAAAAAAAATTATTTCTGCTTAGCATCAACATGCTTTTCTGTTAAAAATAAAACAGCTGAGCTAGCGAGAAGATTTGGGCAGGAGGAAATTCTATTTATAGAAACTTTTACAACAGTTATCACATGCTGATAAGGATCGCTGTGAACCACAGACTCCACAAAGGGGTAGTGTGGGGGGATGAACCCGACACGGGAGGAGCCAAGGCAGCAGCACAGAAGAGACAAACAGCTTTGGGGTCATGCCCTGCTGGCGACGTGGGACAGGAGCAGCCCTGAAGGAGGACACTCAGGAGCACTGCAAGGTCTTCTCCAAAGACAGCAAGCCCAGGAGCTACACAGGGCACTGTAAATTCCTGCTCTCCCAAGCCACCCAAAAGAGCTTAAAATGCTCTTTTGCATTTTAAGCAGCAACTGAATGGAAGAATATCTGAGCTGTGTTGCTTGCTGGTGTGGCTGAGACAGGGCAGGACAGTCATGGAAGATGAGAGGGACCTCTGAAGTGCTGTGCAATGAAGAGATTTTCTCCAGAGCATCCACTGTTCCTGTCTGTCAGACTGAGGCTTCCTCAATCTGCGCCCAGAAATAAAGAATAATTAGCATTTCTGAGTTATCAACAGGGAAACTGATGGGGGAAAAAAAAAAAGGGGGGAGGAAATGGTCACGTATTCCTCTCCATTATAGAGCCAACAAAAATTAAAGCCTTCAGACCATGAACAATAAGAAGGTAGGAGCAGATCTGATTTAAAACCATAGAGCAGATACATCAAGATAATAATAGAAGTGAAATAATGACAGGGGTGTCAGAGGAGGAGTGAGTCAGACCAACAGTCTTCTCTTCCAAGCCCTGCACCAGTTTGCCACATGACCTTGAACAAGTTCCTTTTTCTGTTTGTGCTGCAAATTTCTCATCTCCAAACCTGTATCTACGGCTTGGAAAATGCCTGGGTTTATAGGTATAAAACACGACATGAAACAAATACTGCTACCACCTTGCTACCCCTGGCTTGACACTTCTCTGAAAGAATAATCAAATATCTCCAGTAATCAATCAGCAGAACTCTTCTGGAAGAGACTGGGTCAAGTCCTTGTTACTTAAAAACCCCCTTGAAGCAGGGGAAGCAGGATTTTATCTTTCATATCCAAAAATAAGGTATTTTCATGTCCTTCTGTAGTTAAAGTAACCTAGTTTGAGCCTTCAGGTGTGATATCCTGAACAGATAATTTCTGAAATTTCACATTAATTCTCAAGTGTCTGTGTGCTCCCAGAGGACCTCCCATTGCAAACAGGGATGTTACAAAAGGCAGAGTTTAAGGCATGCCATCTTTTAGCAATCAGATAATGTACATGGAAGTCTTTTTCTTGTAAAAAATAAATCCCTGATCATGAGACAACCTTACAGGGCCTTATTTGGAAGTAAAGTTGATTTGAGGGTAAAACTGAGCTACATTTTTGTTTCAATACCAAGCAGCAGAAAGAGAAGTGAAAAAGAGAAGCAAAGAAGAAGAGACAAGCACCCAGTGTAGATTTTCACAGGAATTACTTTCTCATTTCTGGATTCTTTGCAAAGCTGCTCTTCTTTGGGCTCTATCAATTGGAATTTCCCCACAGATGATGGTCAAGGGTGTCTTCCAATGGTCTAAGTGTGGTCTCTTCATGTTTTTGATGACATCTATGTAAGAAAGCTCAAGGAAACAACAGAATAATCCCTTTAAATTTGCTCCAATTTTGGTCAATTTGGTCAAATTAAAACACCCTACCAATAAAAACAGACAACACTTGCATGCGATGTTGGATTCTGCTTGGTGGGGAAGACAGCATTTTGGCAGTGAGTATTTCACTCTACTTAGAGGGATCCAGCAATTTTCAGTGACCAAAAGAAAGTCATCTTGCCTCACACTTGCCAAAATGCTGAGCCACCCTAACAGCTCCCAGCTTCCAAGCAGGAGCAGTGCCTTGCCCTGATTGCACCACTGCCCACTCAGGAACCTCCTGCACACTGCACAATGTGCTCTAAACAGTTCTCAAAATTATCCTTTGATATTTCTCTGAAAAATGACCATTTCTTTAACCCATGGCACCCCTTCTCCTGCTACTCTGCAATGAGACACAACAGCACCATGGCCACGGCTCACATTTCCACAGGCAGCACCTCGGCACCAAAGTGCTCCTGGCACCGGGCTACCATTTGTGCTGTAATTAAATTGAATCCACTCCTTGGCTTGGCTTTATCCCTGAACAATACCAGCATTTGAGTAATACATTCTCAGGGCACTAATACATCACCGGGTGAGCTCTGTCCGTGATGTATGGGCGCAATACATCAGAGTGCACTCCCGCTATAAGGATCTATGGGCACCATACATCATCAGGGTGAGGCTGAGTGCTGATGGATGGCTCCAAAGATGGTACCATGCAGCAGTGGGCCAGGCCAGGACCAGGAAGATAAAGGTTGGCATCACTGTTACCCGATTTCCCGGTATTATAATGCTGGCACTGAATCAGCCTTCCTGGATCAGAGTCTAACTTTAGCTCCTTATTTATTTATCCTGAGGTATTGTATTGCTGCAAGCACCTCTCCTGGGATGCATCATCCTCCCAGAGGTCCTGGGGGGTGGCTGGTACACAATTAGCAGGAGTATGTTCTCAGCTTGATGTGAGGGGTTTAGCCCATTAACGGTGATGGTAGCTGCAGTGCTGATGCTCTGTATATCACCAGAGACAGGCACATGCTCAGCCTCACACCCACCCCGGAGCACCTGCAGGTTAGTGGGAATGAAGCAGTCACAATGCTCACAAAACCCATGGAAGCCTACAGTAACTTCATTGTTTTCAAACATTCAGCCTCTTGAGAAAACGTGCCCAAATTTGAAACATAAACCTGTCCAGCCTGTGGAGGCAGAGCATCCCCTGTTCCCTGAAGAAAGCAGCTGTCTAGAAGTGTGGATTGTGACCCCCACTGTGAACAAAACCCACTATTCCCTTGACCAAGCCATAAGAGCTCTGTAGGCTGCATTACTGCAAAGTAGTGCTGCTGTAGGCCTTGGGGGAATGATCAGGGCAGAGAAACGGGTGACTACAGAGGCAGAAAGGAGGCAAAGAGAAGCATTTTCTCCCTGAGAGTCCTTCAGACATGCCTTCTGCAAATCGAAAAGTTACAGTATAGAGCAATATAAGCTCAGCAGAGTTTTAGGGATAGCTGCTCAGGAGGAAAGCAGCCAAGGAGATCCCTAAATGAGCACAGTCGTGCATCATCAGAGTCTGTGCCTGGGCACTCTGATCCAGTGCTGGGGATAGCAATGTCCTGGGGAGCAAAGGTGCTAAAACCAATCTCTGTGCTCCTTATGGAGTCACTCAGGGTCTCCCATAAAGCAGACTTACTACTCTTGTGAAAGAAGTAACAGGTACAATAAAAAACAGATATCCCAGCCAACACCTCTGCCCAGCCCAGCCCAGCCCAGCCAGCCCCGAGGGGTGATGAGAGGACTCTGGTCCAAGACACAGCACGTCCTTCTACCACTTCAGCTCCTCAGGGCAGGCTCTAACCCTCAGCACAAGCAACCACCACCTCTTGAGACCACCACAAGGACACAATTTTCCTTACACCACACAGGGAAGTGCTGCCACAGTTTGGGGAAGAGCCAGCCAGCCCCGCCTGATGCACCCAGCTGCCCTCGTGGGTGGCAAGTTCAGCATCTTTACTAGGAGGTCAAGTCTTGCTGTCCTTAAAAATATGAGCAGTGATTTCCCTCCAGATGTATCCCCATAGTTTGCTTAACTTAAAAAAACCTGTTCAAAAAATCCTGAGGCATTGACTGAAATAATTTCTCAGACTCTCAATCTAGTCTTAGAAAGCAACCTGGAAATGACATTCTCATTAATTACACCCCATGTACCTGGAAAACGACAACGTTGCCAAGCTGAGTGCAACAAGAAAACAGAAAACAGCTTGGGCAGGTGAGTACCAAGCACGCTGTCGTGAAAAAATCCTTGTCCTCACCCAGGGGAGAGTGGCCAGAGCCCAGTGAGGAGCAGGAGCAACACTGATGGCAACAGACCATTTCTGCACTGGAGCCACAGCAAGCAGTGGGTAGCAGCACCTTGCAGTCACACCCAGCCACCACACAGAGAGAATTTCTGGCAATGTTTTCCCTTGTGAAGGCAAGACAAGCTCAGGCCGGACAAGTCATTTCTCTTTGCTTACTCTTTGAGCTGCCATCAGTGCCGTGTGATTGGTTACTGGAGCTGGGGGGTTTCCCCACCACGGCACAGGACAAAGTCAGGGGTCTGCCCCTTGGTGACTCCAGTGCAAGTCAGTAGGAAATAGATGCAATCTATAAACACCAAAAACTGGGAAAAACTTTTGGTGTGTTTCCACTTTGGCAGAAAGCTTTGAAAATTCATAAATGAAGAACATGAAGGGAAGATAGTCCTCTCTAAACTGGGAAAAAATCTGGTTAGAGTGAGTGATGAAGGGGGTAAGACAGCTTAATGACAGATTAAAACAAGCTAATGAAGGACTTGGGAAACCTGGGTTTACCGGTCTGCAATGGACCCATAAACGTCTCCAGACCACCGGTGAAACTGGAGAACAGCACTTACCCAAAACTCAGGAACACTCACCAGAACTTGAGCAGTCGGGTTAAATCTCATTGAGACTGGAAAACGCGCTCCCTTCCCTGGAGCTGTCAGCTGAAAGAGCAGCGTTTGTGCCCCAGCCTGGAACCTGAGACACCCAGCGGGTGGGGCTGGCACGGCCCAGGCTCCATCCCACGGCTGCCGGCGGAGAGGAGGGATGGGAGCTCCGGAGAGCACAGCCAGGGATGCACAGCACGGCCCAGACCAGAGCCAGGGCTGTGCACGCTGATGGTGCTGGGAGAGTCCATAAAAACCAGCCACGAATCTGCTCTGGTTGTCCAGTTCTCCTGCGTACAACCAAACAAGACCCTCGTACGTCCTTTAGTAACAGCAATAAAAGCTGCAGTAAGAGAAAAAAGCTACTTGAGAACAGCTTCTCCTGTCCCTGGAACAATTTATAAGCTATTCCTTTTTTCCTTCTCTCTTTTTTTTTTTTCTTGTTTCTTTTAGAGTGACTCAGAGCAAAACCTTATTTCCACCAGACCTTTACCTGAAAGCACAACCCACATTTTCTTGCTGAGCCCTGAAACATCGCCCTGGCAGGGAGGGATGAAGCAGATTCCTGCTGCCAGAGCTACTGCTGGGACTCAGAGAGGTCACAAGCAGGAGCAACAGAGCTGAGCATGGCATACAAATCCAGCACTCAGGCAGGCTGGGACATCACACGGGGGCTGGTGCAGAAGCTGACACAAGTAACCAGCAGCACTGGTGGCTCCACTGGTTTTTCTTGGCATGGTTCTGCTGCCTTCTGCCATGTAGAGGGAATAACCTGGTTTCATTCGGGAGCTGTTTGATTTAAGAACGTGCACCTCTGCAGGTTGGAGCTGTGCAGACAGGCTGTTTTCATGAGAGAGAGAGTGAAAATAGAGCAAAGTTTCAGAAAGAAAGTTTATTTTGAAGTATTTCCTACCATCTGGTCAGCTTATACTTTTAAAAGTTCAATTATCTTCTGAGATAAACTTACTAGCCAAATTAGGAAACTAAATACAATTATTAAGGCATAAGAGAACAATTTCAGATTTGCTTTGAGTGCCAATCCAAATTTAACAAGTCCAGAGATCCTGATGGGTAATTCCAGAAAGATCCTTCGGCTTCATTTCAAACTAGAAGAACAGATGAATGCCTGGTATATGATTTACATTTATTCTCATGTTTTTAATCAAAACTTACACAGTTGTTTTAGCTGGCCAAAACCAGAACCAGGATTTTATAAAAATGTATTCGATTTCTCCATGGAATTGAGGGATTTGAGCAGCTCTGCTATTGAAGTGCTTCACAGTGTGCAACCCAAAGTCTGCAAACCTGGGGAAAAATTCCATGTACCCCAGCATTTTGCAGAGTGATCTTTTATCCAGATGGTCTCCCAACAGCTAGATTAATCTTCTCAAGAACTTCTTTATGGGAAAAAACCCCCAAACTTAAAAGAAAACTTCCTCTAAACTCTTGCCAAGGGTTCAGAATCCTCTGATTTTACACAACAACCTGCATCATTAACACTTCCCCTGTGGTTCCTCAACCTGACACACACCCAGTGCTGGTCATGAATCATGTAGTGATGCCCCTAAATGATCACTTACCCAACTGATTTCCAACAGGAACAACGTATTCATCAAAAGGGACTCAAAGCTAAAGTTATCAAGACTGAAAACATCAGGATGCCACAACACCACTGGTGAAACTTGGTGTCAGAAATGTTTCACCTTTAGATGAAACACATTTTACGTTTTCCTGTGTACCATGTGGGCTCCTGGACAGCCCAGGCCAGCGGTGTTAATTAGGAGCAGTGCAGTTGCTGACCACCAGGCAAGAGACATCGGTTTCTTGGGCAGGGAGGTGATTCCCAAGCTTAGTTTATGGATTATTGATGCTTTCATGTCTAAGGGCAAAGTCCAGAAAGTGTGAGGGGAGTGCTGCTGGCTTTGATAGTGCTACTGGAATAAACCCACAACACAGAGCAAGACCTACAATTCAAAGCTGCCTGTACTTAGAAATTCTCAAGTCCCAGCTTGAGATTTTCCAAGGAAAATCTTCAAAAGCCTTGACAACTTTTCCCCAGCAGAGTTGTTTCAGGAACAAAAAGATAGCATTTAGAGGAGAATGTGCATTCGAATCCCTGATGGAAAAACACGCTCCTCTTGCAGCAATTTTTGTTGCTGTACTTTTGTACGGGGGCTCAGAAAGATTTGATTTTGCAGTTTAGCATGTTGAGGCCTCTCAGCGCTCGCTGTCGGAGGGTGCCGATTACCCAGCTTCATTCATCAAAGTGTCACTTTTCTGACAGCCATTAATAAATATACTGCCAGAGCCCCTCACACCTGGCAGCCATGGCACACTGCAACACGCCGCTAACCTAATTTGCTAATTGCTGCTTTCCCCATTAATTTTAGTCTGTCTTGTTTGGTGTTGACACAGAGGGAAAAAGAAATAAGTGTGAGAGAAAAGCAGGCAAGAAAGAAAGCATTTGGTGATTTCTGTTTATTTGCTCATTTTTTCCTCACCCTCCATCACCTTTTACTCTGGAACAGCAGCTTCTGTGAGCCTCATTTTGCATTTGCCCTTTCTGCCAGAAGGCTGTGGACAATCCTAATTTTGGTGCTGCTGGGTGAAGGGTTAATAATCCACACCCCCTTTTTATTATCCAAACCCAAGCCCAGACTTTAGTGCCTCCAGTTCTGCCAGACCTCCTCCCTGACCCCCAAAGCTGCCCACACCCAGTCAGAGGCTGCACCCCACTGAGCCCACGGGTGCTCAGGTCTGGCTCTGCCAGTGCTTCACACCTGCCAAAATCCCTGCTCTGTTAATTCAATTCCTGGCCACTCTCAAACAGAGATCACTCAGTTCCATTAATCATGTGATTCTCTGATAAATCTCCTCTTTAAGGCTCGAGCCCAAACCAAGTCCTCTGTGGCTGAGCTGGGCTGAAACGCAGGTCTCCAGCCGAGGTCAATTAAGACGAGGAGTACCAGACCCATCAAGCCTTCAGGCAATGATGAATTGTTGTTGCAGTGCTGGTAAAAGTCTCCCTGCAGGACACTCACCAAGCTGTTGTACTTGGACCACACATTGGGGTCCATATGCTCCAAAGCTTTCCTTTGCCTGATTAGATCCAACAACGACGTTCTTCACCCACCTCTCCAGCTGCGGTGGCTCTGCCTCCTCTTTCCAGGAGTGGGACACGAACACGCTGTGGAACACAGGCTCTTCAGGCTCCAGGTAGATGCTTGGCCACAAATGCCCGTCTAAGGAAGCATAAAGACTTGTGTTCTGCAAAGGTTTCCAGGTCAATCATCCTTTGCTTTAATTAATGAAAGAAATGGGCACATCTAACACAAAAAGCTGAGAGCTGTGTGTATCCTCCAGTCTCCTCAGCCTGCCAGCCTGGATTCTTGTTTCAAAGGCTGTTTTTAAATACCAGCTGAAAGTGTGAGATTCCTGATCCCTTTGGGTAACCAGAGCCTCCCACTGCCAAGGCACTCAGACCCCAACCACACAACACTTGCAATGAGACAGACGATCCTCTCTCAGCCCAAGAGCCTTGTCTGGAAGCAGATATCCAGAACAGCTTCCACTGTTAACCTGTGCTGGATCCAGACATTTCTGATATCTTATAAAGACCTGGGAGAGAAGAACATGGATGCCAAATACAGCCAGATTCCACCTTGACCAAGCATTTGCAGCCCGTTTCCCACACACTGGATATCCCAGGCTCAGGGGTAATTCCAGCACTGGGGACACATACCAGGAGCAGTTGCAGCCAGCTGCAACAGGATATTAGGAAGAAGAGTTTTGCTGCTTCTGAAAAGAGTTTAGTGCAAACCCAATGTTATTCCTTTAAAGCAGCAGAGGGTATAAATAGACTAAAATTGGATCATGTCACCAGAAGTGTCAAAACCAGGAATAGTTTAGGTTGTTTCAAAGTGTTGAGTGTGTAGGAAAACTACTTCTTTGAATCAGCATTTGTATGACTGCTGCTTGGGGACCAGCTCGGGTCTGGAAGCAAGAGTCAGCCTAATATGCTAATTCAGGACATTGGATAATGTTTTTTCTACCCCTGAAACACATGTGTGTGTCCTTTTAGCTCTTCTGGCACTTAAAACTGTACTGATATTTAGTTTCACAGTGGCACAGCACTCCTCACAGCTGGCGGAAGTGTAACCCACAGCTTTCCTTAATGCACTGGTGGGATCTTTCTGTGTTTCACCTTTACCCAGAACACCTGGCTTGGTTCATATTCACCTTGAAAGGTCCACCACAGCATTGGGCTGCTGCTCCACAAGGTCCCAGCTCCCAAGGAGCTGAAGGAGACCTGCCACAGGCAGGGCCTTCAACTTCCAAGGGCCTTAGAAGTAAAATATACTATCCTGTTCCAAGTGAAGTTAAAAGGGCCCAGTAAAGAGTAACAGCATTTCAGCTTTTAGCCAAAAGCTTCAATTCATGGTCCTTTAAAGTTAAATTTATTGCCTCCATTTAGCAATGTCCCTGTAAAAATCCCGTCTGGCACAGAAAAACCTGTGTGCAGCTCAGCAGTGCTATGGCAAACAAAATATTTCATCCCAGGGATCTAGCTATGCATCCATCTGCCTTTATTTAGGTCCTTGTGTCTGTTTATTCCCTGCGGTGCTCAACGGCTCCAAGCAGTGGGGCAGCACAGGTTATCACACTCCCCACTCCTCCAGCCCAGCATCTCCTGCTGCCTGATGAAGGGCTGACCACCAGCAGGAAAACCTCCAACATATCATTTACCCCTGTGGCTGTGACCCCAGGGAAGTACACAGCTTTGTACAGCTCTCCCAGTGCAGACAGAACAAGAAAAACCAGATGGGGCAGAGCACAAGCAAAATGATCCATGTTCTACCCACCAGTATGAGAACTCCTATTTTTCAGAAGTCAGGGTTACCTCAGGGCTTTGACTGCTCTGCAGTATCACCCCTGCCCTTTAAAGATCCAATTCATACTCTTGCTCAAGACTCAACATGCCCTGTGTTTGCCATAAGTGTTGTCTTGGACACTGGAACCAAAAGGGGCCTTTCTCTCTCAGGGAGAGTTTTGTCAGAGCGGGTGTATTCAGTGTAAAAAATTTTGTTCAAGAGCACTTTCTGACAAAAGAGAACATAAAGGAAAGCATTTTGTTGAAAAATACCAGGTCTGTTGGGGAGGAAGTCCTTTCATCTTCCATGCTCTGGGTTGGTTTTATTACTCTGCGAAGCCATTTTACTGAATTAGTATCGTAATCATGGCACTGTAATGGGGGTATCGAACGCTGCAGCAGGAGCCAGATCCCTCAGCTGGTACCAACCAGCATGGCTCCATTAACTTCACTGGAGCCAATTTATATCAGCTGAGGATCTGCCCTTTAGTTTTTACTATGGGAAAGCCAGACTACAAATGGGAGAAACCTATATTAAAAACAAATATCTTCAATCACAGCAGCAGGAATGCAGGAAAATATTGGCTGAGTCAACTTTTATAGCAATGTTTTCTTTCTCTCCTGAGTGCTCAATTTTGAACACTCCCCTATAAAATTTTCCAAGCCTGGAGCAACTTTCTTCCTTCCTTCCTTCCTCACCTGATGGAGGCAACAGGGCTCTGGAGATTCTGTGTCTCTTTGCCCATCTCGGGGAGCTGGCAGCATCCCCACGTTGAGACAGCCCCAGCCTGCAGCCATGCCACAGGACAATTGTGCAAAGGGAGATCAGGCCACAAACATCTGCTGTTCCCAGGCTGCGTGACCCTTCCCACGAGGAGAAGGTTGCTCCACCAGCCCCCTTTGGAAGGCCACCAGGTCCCCCAAATGAAAGCACACTGAAGAGTTCAGGGCCCCTCAGCAGCCTTGCGGTAAGTGCCTTTTGTTCAAAGCCCAGAGCTGTTAATTAAAGACCGGTGATTAATGATTAAACTCCACGTGGTTCCCATCTCAAGCTTAAAAAGTCCTAGGGATGCTGACTTTGCTGAAGGCTCCGGTGCGAGGTTCTGGGACATGAGGAGCTATTTATAGAGAAGTCCATCAGAGCTCTGAAAGGAAGTGCTCCTTCCACATAATTAAGAGGGGAAAAAATACCATTTCCAAAAAGGAGAAAGGTCAAATATTCAGAATAGGTAAACAAGCTCTCTGCCTGAATAAGCCACAGCCAGAAATGAGAAAATCTTTCTGTGTGCACTTTCCCCAACCAGCTGTTTTCAGCTCTTGGACTCGGGTTTCTATGGCAAATATTCTCTCTTTGGGAGTTCAGAATTCATTGTCCATAAAGCTCCTGGATCCTCACCTCTGCTCATGAATAGTGAACACAAAGGGCTTGACATGCAGGATCTGACACACTCTTCAGGGCAGTGTGTACTCAGTGCCAGGGGTTGCTCTTAAAGGGCTTTCCAGTTGCATTGCTGTGCAGGGCACATTTAGATAAACACTCTACAGGTCACAAAAGCTGTCCCACCCAGACAAGCATGTGAAGAATAACACAGAAGGGCCCTTTGCAGTCCAGCTCCTCAGTCCTTGAAGCTGGTGCAAGGTGCTTGGCTTTCCTGAATGCTGCTATATTCATACTATTCTACAACTTTCTTAAATACCCTGAAAAAGTTTAAAACAAAGCAAGGGCTGTCCAGGACTATTACTGAATTGGTCTGCTGTGGCCAGCTGGATGCATCAGTCCTTCCTGAATTACAATCTGAGCACTTCAGGGTAGGATCTGGACCTCCCAGCTTCCAACTCTCACATTGGACAATGCCAGAAAAGTAACATTTGGCTTCTGCTGCCCTCCACTGTGAGTGAAGGATGTCAGGGCAGCACAGAGCCACACTCAGACCCGACCCAGCCACCCAGCGTGAGGGAAGGAGGCTCCAAACAGAGCCTGCCTCAGCTCAGGGTAGGAAAATTCAAATCAGGGGGAATCTTTCTTGAACATCTGCACTACTGTGGCTGAATTCTGTCTGAAGTTTTAAAAACTGTTTGAAGTTTTATTATTATAAGACATCGGAAATACGAATACTTTGCTCAGGCCCCTAGACTGGGACATTACTGACCAGTTACAGACCAGGTGCCTTTCCTGATTATGAACTCTCTCTCTGACCACATTCAATTAGAGAAGGCTTGATTTATGCTCTGTATGTTAGGGAGTAGCCTCTCTTCTTATAAAAAGGTATATAAACATGCTTTGACAGCTCCTCATTTGCTTCAGTCCAGCATCTGATTTACTGCAGTCCACAAATCATGGGAACAAAGAGCCCCTGGGAGTGCTCAGACCCCAGCTCCTGCTCAGGGAGGGACTATTGGCAGTGCTGCCCCAGCTCAGCCATGGCTGTGGCCCCACAAAGCCCCTCTCCTGTGCTGTAAACACACAAGCAGTCACTTCTTAATCAAAGGCAGTTGTGTTGCTGAGAGATGCTTTGCCCTGCATAAACTCACGCTGATTTTTCTGACCAACATCTCGTCCCTGTCTGAAGATGGGTTACAAGAAGAGAGGCTCCATGAGCTGTAGATGCACTGCCTGAGCTGATTATGGTTGGTCCTGCTCATTGCCTTTCCTGCAGACTGGAGCAATGTCAGCCTTTTCACAGCCATCAGGGAGCTCCCTCAGCTCACCCTGATGCTTCACACACATCAAACAGCCCCACAATCTCATTTGCTGGCTTTTTCATCACCTACAAGTGAATTCCATCTGACCCCACAAACCCAAATGCATCCAGTTTCTCTGAGAAGTCCCTAAATAGTTGTTTTCCCACCACTTTCTGCCCCTTTCCTTCCCCTGTTTATCTTGACAAGAACATCGTGTACCTTTTCTTTGGTTTCACACCACTGCTGTAATCCACCCTTCTGCTGAAACACTGCATTTTCAAGATCTGAGTTAAAACAAATGAACATCCTCTTAGATAAACATTGCCAAGTCTGAGTCCCATTGCCACTCTTTTACATTTTCAGGTCTCCCTGCAGAATGAAAATTTTAAATTGTGGTTTTGGGGGGGTCCCTCTCCCTGTCCTTCAATCATACTTGTGGGATGCAAGTTAGACATGTTTATGTTGAAAATCTTGGTAGGAGTTCTCAGAGCCTAATTATTCCCTATCAACGAATAATAAATCCTAGACAGCTTGCATAGGCTTCAGGAGATTGTGATTATCCCTTTTTGACCTCAACAGCCAAAAAATTAATATACATGTATGGGTTTTTCCTAATGTAAATGGACAATAATTGAAGGTGGAGTCAATGAGCACATCTTGTTTTCAAAGACCATAAAACATCCCATTTTTCCCTCCATGGCATAAATTGTGAGAAAGGATTGTTCTTCAGAACTGCTCACACCACTGCCTTCCTGACAAGCACCCAAGAATCCCACTCCACGTTTCCCTGGAATTCCTTTCACAGCGTGTTTTGCACTGCTGTCTCTCAGGTTTCATGGTCTTTCCACGAACGTGTCCTACAAGACACTCCAGAGCTTTAGCACATATTCCACATGCGCCTGCTCCACGAGCAGACACACGTTTGGGTTTTGGCTGGTGGCTGCTATCACTTAAGCTGTGTGGTTTCAGAAATGTCTTCTTACAACTCTGCTAGTAAAGGAGTGGCACTTCTCCTTCGCCCATACTGTTACAGGGCTGGAATTCATTAGGTGGTTTTTCTCTGCTTTGTTTTAGCCTGTGCAGGAATGTGTTTGCTACGCAGTGCCCCAGGCAGCTCAGCAGCAGCAGGGCTCGAGCCCAGGCATTGCAGGATCATGGAATACTCAGAGACTGTATTAAAGTCACAGACACTGTGTCCATATCCTTATCCATCCACAGTGATAGTTCTCCTGGCTCCAGGACTAAAATATAAAGTGCTTCCTGCAAAGAAATGGAGCCATTAGTGGGTAATTAATGCAAGCCTGGAATGCTAAAGCAGCATGAGTAATAGGTCTTTTGAAGTTTGGCCACAAGAGGAGGGGGGGAGAATCTCACATATCAATTTGACCTGACTCAAAGCTTTAACCAGCAAAAGGTCCAAAATGACATAAAATAAAGGTTCTAGCCTGGAGGATATGGTCACTTGTGTTTAAGGTCTCATAGCCATGAAACCAGGCAGAAGAGCATTCCCTCTCCCATTCCCTGGCAATCAGGGCATATGAAGAACCCCAAGGTCCTCACAGAATTATGTAAAACAGTCAAGTGAAAATACAATTTATCTGCTTGTTTTTAAAGATAGGTTTTCTTGGAAGAGCTCTTTCCCCAACAAATAGCTTTCTTCTACCTGGTAATGGGGTGATCCATCTCCCTCCACTCTGTGGACCCTGGGAAAACAGGACATCAGCCTTTGGACAGTAAATTTCAGGAGTTTGTGGGAAAAATAAAACCCTGGATCGAATCGAAGGTTTTACCTAAATAATGTGTCTTTCAGTAAGATCAAAAAGTGCTAAAAGAAAGGCATGATCCCATACTGAAGAGCAAGTTTCTAATAGAGCTAGAAAACTGTCTGCCTTGAGTGGTGAGAAGAGCCAGAGCTCTCCATAGCCCACAAAGCCAGAGAAAGCAAGTGTGGGTTACACCACAGCTTTCAAACTGATTGTAAAAAGGGATAAAACTTCAAAAGACATAATCCCATGGTCTGTTATTCCGAAGTAAATCCAGCAACTTTGTGGAAATCAGGAGTGGGTTACTCCGGATTTAAGTGAAAGGAGTTTTGCCTGATGCTTTTAATAGTTGCAACAGAACACAAACATCTGGGTCCAATTCCCCACTGATCCGAGCCCTTAGTTACCACAACTGTAAAATACCTTTTTCACTGGAGAGAAAACCAGCATGAAGTGTTTTTGTGCTGACAAACACCATTACAATGAAGCATCACCTAGACCCAAGCCCAGCCAATTCCCTTTGTTGCCAATTTTCACAGGCACCGAAGGCTTGTCCTCACTTAAGCAAAGCAAGTCAGTAACGTGACAATGGAAGATAAATGTCCAATACATGAACACCAGAGGAAAGACTTAGGATGTGTTTGTAACCACAAGGATAGGTCCGTTCCAGAGTAGGAATAATTAGCCCTTTAATTAAACTTATCTTGCTGCTAGACAAGAGCAATGCTCAGCAACACCTGGCCTTGAACATTCCCGTCTCTGCAGGCAGCAGATGGAGCGCACAGACACGATCCACCTCCCTCCTACCAGGTCCACAGTTGCCTGTGCCAGTAATTAAGGCCTGGGACAATGTCTGAATTATTGAGGACATCACCAGACATTTCCTTGTCTGATTTGCCCTCATTAAGTGAAGCTGCACTTTTCTTTTTGCTGATTTTCCCCTCATCCTTTCCCCCCTTTCCTGCCATCCTGCTGTTACATTCCTCCATTCCTGTCCAGGGCAACACAGACATAAGCTCAGATTTTGCAGCAACTTGCAGGCAAGTACTTGCTGGGGGCTTCAGCAGGGCTTTGCTGAGACAAATTCATCCAGGTGACAGCCAGTACAGGCCCGAAAGTGTTAGCCTCCAAGTTAACTGCTTCTTTGACCCCTTCTTGGTGCCCTGAAGGGGAATTAATGGAGATGTCAGGCCTCTGGGATCTTTTCACGTCCCTCCTGAAATCATTACAACATAATGACAGAACAGGGGCAGGTGAAAAGTTTAGCTGCTCCCACAACCCTCCTGCTTGGGAAAAACAGAATGCAGGAACAAATCAAGTATATTTAGCAATGCAAAATATGTAAAAGTATACTTAGTGTCGTCCAGTGATTATGATTTTTCCATGGATTAGGCTATTTGAACCCAGGTAAACTTCACACATCCCATTATCCCATAGCAAGTGGCTTCTTGTTATAGCTATATATCACACAAAACTTTAAATTAATTTGCTCATATTAATTCTGTGACCTGATGAATTTTTTTGACAGTCCTTACTCTATCTGGTGAGAAACAGTGATGAGCTGTTCTCTATTTAGTTTCTCCTGGCAACTCAGGCTCTTATGCACCTCTGGAACAGGCAGGTTTCCTTCTCCCAGCTGAAGGATCCAAAGTTAATGTCTCTATAAAGAGTTATTAATTATATCGTGCATTTGATCACCTCCACTTCAGCTTTTCTGCTCTAACCACACACTTGGGATGAGGACTAAAACCTCACAGACTATTCAGAGTTTGGGTACATCAAAGATATCCACAGTGAATGGGCAGCTGAGACATTTCTACAGAAATGACTCCCAGATCTCTTTCCCTGAGCACAAATGTCTTGCTTAAGGACCATTACTGAAAATAATAATAAAAAAAAAAGTTAGGACTGATTTTCTCCATTTCCTTTGCTTTGCATTTAACAACGTGCAAATTTATCCACCTCTTCAGCACTCACTCAACATCAAGAGATTTCCTAATTCTTTGTCCAGTGTAATGCAATAGTTAATCTCAGAATTTCTTTCTTAACCCTGTCACTGGGACACGGCTGAACTAACCACTGACAAAACAGCTTTCACAGGACCAAACTCTGCTGGTCTGAAACAGAAGGTCACATTTTAACTTAAAACCCTCCTTTAAACAGTCATAAATTCAGAGGTGTTGGCCTTGTGCTTGTTGTGGGTGAAACTCAGAAAGCTGTAGAGCATGTGGGAACACATGAATTTTAACCTTAAATCACTTGGATTCTAGGCCATGGCTTACCTTGAACTAGATAAAAATCAATCCACTTTTCTCAGCAGCTTGGAAAAGCTTCCTAGTTTGCTTGCAGTGAAAAATTTCCATGAATTACCCATTCAGTGGTTTCAGTTTTGTTTAGGTATATTCTTTATCTGAACCATCTAGTCAAGAACAAAATCAGGAGCCAAATTAAAAAGATACTTGCAATTCTCTTGGTGTAACAGTTTTGCACATCCCACGTGCCCACATCATCCATTCCAGCAGGGCTCAGCGAGGAGCAGACAACTTTGAATGGCACAAGGAGAGCTGCATCTATGATTTCTATAATGGCATCATCTCACAGGGGCATCTTAAAATCTTGGAAAGTCAACTTTTACTGGCCTTCAAATTTAGACTGTAAAGACAATGAAAAAAAAGCCCCAAATATTACAATTGAGAAAGGCTTACAATTAAGGTATTAGAATTGGCTGACTAATAATAAAACTGGGCTCATTAATATGTTCTCAAAGAAGCATGCCAGCTTTCTGGGGTGACATTAATCATGGCTTGCAATTATTCACTTGAAAAGTCAGCATGAGAAACTAAAGCTTGATGTTTCATCCATTTTAGTACACATTCTTTCTGTAAAAAGTCATACCAGAATTTAGTGGTTATTATTCTCTTGTTAGCAAAGGTTCTCCCATCCCATGGAGCAACAGATTTGGAGTCTGTTAACATTAACCAAGAGAGAAAAATAATTTTCTAAGGTGAGCTGGCCCAAGCCCCAGAAAAAACAACAGACATAAATCACTTAACAAAAAGTGAGTGCTTTTTAATCAATAATTTTTTACTGAACCAAAAAAAAAAAAAAAAAAAGAATTAAAAAATGAGGATGAGTTTGTAACTGATTCTTTTACGAGGATTATTTGACTTGGACTAATTTCTATTTTTCAGCTGTGAGAGTATCACTGAACATAAACCAGAGCATAATGGCCCAAGAAGTGACCTGTAAGTTTGTTTTGTCTCTCCATTTGTTATAATATCCTGCTGAGTTACATCCATAATTTAAAAGAAGTAAAGATCACTAAGGTAAAAGAGAAAGAATCTGTCATCACATTTATTTTTTGTCAAGAAGCGGACAGGAATTCTAAGTATAAAAAAATGGAGGGAGAAAATGAAGCAAGAAGGTAAGGTGAGTTACCCAGCACTAAATTGGACCACAAAATGACACAGGAGGAATCTACAACAGCCCTGACAGGAGTCACATCTAAATCTCAATGGAACTGTTCGAATGAGCACAAGAGAAATACAGCTTGTGTCTCTGCACAGAAATGGTAAAATATTTTGATCTTTTGTTTGTTTTAAATAAAGGGTGAAGATGGCACAAAATTCCCAGTGGATTTAGGTGCTATTCCTCTTTGCCTTGCAGCTCATCTCCTTTCCAGCTTGCACAGAGCAAGCAGATCTGCAGGCAGCCCTGAATACAGCTGATACATACAACCAGAGGGGTGGCTGGCCTCATTTGTATATGCAAAGTGGAATAAGAGTTTATTATTACTAGAATATTACTTGAGATGTTTGTTAAATTCAGTTACAATTTTAGGCAGTATCTTAACAGAATCCTTTTAAAGGCATGTGTCCAGATGAACAGAAGTAGACTGAGTCAAATCCTGCGCATCCCACACCAGTGTGGAAATGCCTCTGGAGAATTCCTCACTCTCTTACAGGAAGCTGGAACCATTTGTATCATTCCCTCTTCCTGCCTGTTCCTGGGATAGAGACAGGCACAGTTTAGAAAATATTTGTGCAAAGGCAACTGGGAATATTTGCACCCCAAAGCCCATGAGCCCCAATGTTTTTATTTCTCCAACAACCTTGGCTTGTGCAAATGCAGTGCAGTTGGGATCAGTGATTATTTTCTTTAAAAGAAATGTTTGTTACAGGGTTATCCAATTTTATTCAGAAATGGGGGGAAAGCCTCAAAACCTAAGTCTTTCTTCCAAATATTTTTTGCAGTTTCCTTGAACTGTGAATCCTGGCAGCAGTGCATGACTTTCCTGCTGTCCTCAGGACACAAATGGAGAGATGAATCTATTCTCCACAGGTTTTATGTCCAAATACAGTTGTGGTTCTGGAAAGTCAAGAGGAAAAAGATAAGGCTGATCTCTCAGTGATAAAGAGACCTTTGGGTACAGGTGAGAAGATGGCTCTGCCTGACAAAGGAACACAGATCCTACAAACACCATCATAGCTGGTATAAGGCAGGACCCCAAAGAGATGTTGTAGGAAAAGAAAGGCAACATCTCAGTGCCTGAGCACTGCCTCAAAAAGCAGCAGAGGCCCATCAGCAGGAGAAAAGGAGCTCCCGGTTGTAGGGAATTACAACAGATTCATTCTCTGTGTACATGAGCCTCTTCTGAAGGCTGTCCCCTTGCAGGGATGTACAAGAGCAGCCATGCAAAACAACACGACAGAAAAGGAGAAACCCCATGGGACTAAACACAGACCTGGTGTGAACATGAGCACGAGAGCTCTGATTTGGCAAAAGGTCAGTTGTTGATGCCCACAATGGGTTTGCCCCTCTCCCTGAAGGTGAAATGGGGGATTTCTCCCTCTCTGTGCCATGTTTGCTCCCTGAGCTTCAGCTGTGAGGGCTCTTGGCCCCCTGCAGCCCAAAGAGACCTTCTGCCCATGCATCCACAATCTGGGCACAATTAGGAACACAGATTGACCATTAGGTCCTTTATTAATCTACTCCAATTTCTATGTGTAACAGCTCATTCCACTGCTTTGGCTACTGGCCCCTAACATAACAAGTTACATGGGACTTGTCTCATCAAAATATCATCATGTCTAAATAGAGGATCTGTCTGAACCACAGTGAAAATGAGTAATGATCACAATTATGAGCTGTATAACAGTCCAATAAAATCTAATTAAAATGATCCACATCCCATCTGCCAACAGCACATAAGCAACACCAGTCATGGGGGGGTGGGCAGGGGAAGAGAGTAAATAACACTCCCTTAATTTTTAAAATATGAAATATTTCATGGTGAAAAAGCTATTTACATTTTATAAGTAGCTCCAAACTGTGCTGCCAATGAACTTCTGTGATGATTGGAGATTCATCACCCTTAACTTAGGAGAAGTTTTGGGGGCTGCTCCCTGGGAAAAAAAAATCATATCACAGAATCATAGAATAGTTTGGGTTGGAAAAATCTTAAAGATCACCTATTTCCAATGCCCCTGGTGTGGACAGGGACACCTTCCATTAGACCAGGTTGCTCAAAGCCCTGTCCAACCTGGCCTTGAACACTTCCAAGGGATGGGGCATCCCAAGAAGTTCCCTCAAAATAAGTTGTTCAGAAGAGCCTGAGTGCTTTGACTTTAACAGAGGCGTTAACCAGCACCCTCTTGTAACACCTGATTAAATTGCCTTTGTGTTCTACTCTGACAGGTGGATGAAACTTCTCCATTACATGGCTGGGTTTTCTGGTTGGCTCTCCAGTGCTTTGGCCTTACACAAGAGGTGGTTCCTGAGGGTTTGAACCGCTCCCTTGCCCCATTGCTGCTCCAGCTTTCATCCAAGCGCTGCTCAGCTGAAACGAAACCAGTCTGGGCAGCCCTTTCTGCACTTACAAAAACTGACACCAAGGAGCAGATGTGGGCCTCTCTTCCAATCTGGAAGTCCTGGGATCATTTCTCAGCCTTCACCCTGATGTTTTCAATCATAAGTGCTCCTGATTACTCATAAAATCTTCCCAAACATACCTTGCTACATCAGCCTGTTAGCACCTAGTTCTTGAACTTCATCCTTGAAAACCTCCCTAACTCTGCTCCTCCTGCCACGCTCCATCTCTCTCGAGGTGCACACCTGCCTTCCCATCCTCTGTTCTTCCTTCACATCCACAAAAAGTGTGCTCTAGCTGCCAATGCCAAAATAGTGATTTTTAATCAAGGTTAAGAATATTCCTTCTTGAAATTTTATCTAGTGATCAATTCTTATGTACAAATTTGTGAACGTTTCTATGCCGAGGTACCAAAGCCATCCAAAATTTTCGGATCATCCAAAAGATTCCGGAACAGGAAGGGACTGACAATGAAATTTATTTTCTTCTAGCAGAATCCACCTGGGATGGAGTCCATTTTTTGCATTCTGTGTGATTAGTCTCCATCCATCTGCAAAATGGTTGTCACAGTTTCAGTCTCAGCTGCCCCAGAGCTGCAGAGGTTTCATCCCTCACTGTTTTCATATGGCTGGAGTCCATTTTCACACTGTTGCACCAAGGAAAAGCAATTTTAGCTCGGTGCAATTTTTTAAAGGAAGAAGAAGGGGTCTCAGCTTTGCTTTGACTGTGGTTGGTCAAGCTATCTAACCTTTGACTGGGGAAGAAGTTCAGGAATGCAGAGCCACAGCAGCCTCCAGAAGAGTGTTGGGATAAAATGAAAGAGGGGAAAATACATATTACACACATCACCTCTGGGAAATAGTAATCACAAGTTATTAAACATTCTGTCAAAGGCTCTGCAGAGTCTTTTTCTTTCCTGCCCAGTTTTGTTAGCAATAAAGGCAGCTTGCTAATATTTGTCACTTTCAAATTCATAATTTACTACTCAAAAGGCAGCAAAGGTACATTATATTTTCATAAAAGACTATGAAGTTGTCCAATTTTCAGAGCTGCAGGAGGACTAAAACCCTGTGCTGTGGCACAGGTCCTTTCATGCATTATGGATACAGAGATTTTACAATTCAAAGCAACAGTTCTCACCTTTCCCGTTGCCTGGAATCTTGGATGATGCTTTAGGAGATGCAGCAGCTTTTGAGATTGACAAACACACATTTATGAAGGCAAAAGGATGATGGACAAGGCACCCCAAATGCCATCACTCTATTTAGGGCAGGGATGTGGCTCTTTTCTCCAAGAGTCACTCCAAGTATTTCAGTGGTCAAAAGAAAAACATTTCCTATGCTGGAAATCACTGGGATTTTCACTGCTAGTTCTGAATTAGCAACCTATAAGAAAGAGAGGTAAATTTCAGGAGTGCACTTGGTATAAATATCCAGTGAGGATGGACAAGACTTGGACCTTCAACCCCATCATGCTTTCAAAGCAAATTATTTCACCGGTCATCATATCCTACAGATTCACATCAAATCTTTGGATCCTCCCCATTAACACAGGTTTTAATTAGGTATTGTAAGTATGTTCCTATTGTCTTGCTCTTGTGGATTCTCTGGAGTCTAATAAGGCACTGTACTCATTAATACAGGCTTTTTTCCTGTAGCTAGAACCCTCTAGCCCTGGGCACCCTATTTTAATGAAACTCATGGAAGGTTAATTTCTTTCAGACCTACTGACAGAATATGTTTTAAACAAGCTAAAAGGGATTGCCAGTTTGCCTGCCTGCGATCAAACTTCAGCCTTTTCCAGTCCTCAAGACAAAATCCGGCCTCTGCATGTTCCTGAAGCCAGCCCTGCCTGACACATTAGAGCAGCATTTCATTTTTTCCAAGTTTAATGCAGACACAGAGCAGTTTCTTACTACACACTTAACTCCTATTGGCTTGAGGAAAGTTTACTTAAATTCTTCTAGGGAAATTAGAGCCCATAGACACAGAGCTTGCCTATCCATACACATGCCAAGAGACATGCCAAACCTCATCACATCCAGCCTAAGAACTCCCATTTGAAAATTAAAGGCAGGTTCCAAAAGCTTTCACTTCCTGAAGCATGGATTTTGCTATGTAGTTAATTTTGCAAGCTTTGAAATTTTACTCTATATATCCCCCTTTTTCTTAGATATTGAAAAATCCATTGACAACATTTTTGATGCTCCTTTTCACTTGAAATTGAATCTTATTCCCTGTTCTCTTCCCTCCCCTCAAAAAGCTTCAGATTATCTCCAAAACTATACCTCATACACTGGAGAAACGTAAAATAATTCCATATCTCCAGTCTGCTCAATATAAATATTTCATTATGAACAGCTCTGCTGTAAAGTGGCCCAAGTATGGAGAATAAGAAAAATAAGTAAGATAAGTTAACTGCCTACACATGGAGTGGGCCATAAGCTGGATATGAGTGAAGGGAGGGAAAGAGGAAGGGGCTATAACTGCAAACCAAAAATCTGCGTTTCCAAGTGAGGATGAAGATCCCCACATTGCCATATAAAAGGGCAAAGCCTCGTGTGTCCCTCTACAGCCAAAACTGTGGGACAGCTCCTAACGCCTGGAGAAGGCTGGAAAGGCTGAGCAGGCAAGTGACAAGGGAGGTTTATTAAATCAAATGAGATTCAATACTAACATAGCTCACTGCTATAGATCCTGAATCCAATATCCGACATGAGACAGATAATGATATAGTCAGTGGGATGTCCTTCCAAAGGGGAGAAAAAGTACAGCTGTACTTTATATATATATATATATATTTTTTTTTTTTTTAATATCTTTTTTCTATCTTGGACCTTTGCAGAAGGGAGGGGAAGTTTGTCTTGTTTCTACTTTTTCCCTGCTTAGAAAAAAGAAAACCAATTTTGTCACATATATGTACAAGAGACCAAAGCCAGAAATTCACAAGCAAGTGGCATTCAATCAGGAATTTGAGAATTCAGCTAGGGAGAGTTGAAGACGAAGTGTGCTGGGTTGTGGAGGTTTTGGAATTAGTTTGCAGAAACTCAGTATTCAAGCAAAAAGAGCCAACTTCCCAGCTTCTGTAAATGAAACCAAAATAACTGAAGTCAAATTAATTCCACTGATTTACCCCAAATCCCATGGCTTATTTCTGGCCCATTCATAACAAACATTATTCAGTACATCCACTCTGAGTGGGGACCTTTAAGTAAGAGTAACAAATTCCCATTTTGTGAGAACCCTGGTAGCAGAAATCTGATATTCCTCAGTTCCTAATGAGCAACATTAATATTACACAGGAGATTTTGAATAGACATGAACACAGGGTCTCTCCCTTAGGCACAGCTTCTGTCCTTGCTCTTTGGGCATAAAGCAAAGGAAAAATCCAATTGCAGGGCTCTGACTGTCAGGATGAGCTCAGCAACAGCAAGACTCAGTCACCTTGCACAGTAAATATAAACATATGGGATAGATTACACAGCTATTTCCTTGATTTACCCAAGCATGGAAATCTCGGGTATTGTGATTATGAACTGGTACAAGAAGAAAGCAGATACCAGTAAGTCCTGAAGGTACTGACCCTCGCTGCACCAAAAGCCTGTGACAGATACACCTCTCCTCACAGAAGCTTGCAGAAATCTCCTGGATGCCAAAAATCCAGTAAACAAGTGAATCTAGCAGGTCATCTGTTAAATCAACCAAAATGCAACACATAAATACAAGTTATTCCCTGAGTAGCTGAATGAGGGACGGGGCCCATTTAATTAAATTAAGTAAAAATAAAATTACCCTTTCAGCAATGTTTCACAGAAGTGTTCCAGTGACAGACAGTAAGATTTCTGTGAACGGTACAAAATGTTTTTCCCTACCCTACAAACAAGGAGCAAATATTCTGAAAGTACCTTTAGAGTTAGATTTTTCACTCTAGAAGACAGACATAAGCTCTCTGGCTAGCACAAGCAAGAGCGCCAAAATCTTTTCAGAGGGAAAAACAAGCAGAACTCCTTGGCTGCTTTTGCTGACTTGTACAGAGAAGCTGAGGCTGTTCAACCTGCCCCTCTTCATCTTGTCCCCAGCTCCAGGGGCATCCTGACTCCACCACTGGCTCTGGAGCCACCCCCCACTAAACTGTGCAACTTGTGGTGCAAAACTGCTGATGAACTTGCAGAATTTCTGGCACAACCAGAAGAGGAACGACCAGGTTGGCTCTGCTACGTGGGTCCACAGCTGGGTGATCCTGTCACTGCCTCTGTGAGCTGCCCAAAATGGTCCCTTTTTTCATGAGTTATTTCTCCATCTGACTGTAAATTAACTAAACCAATGCATTAACAGTAATTTGGAAGATGTGTGAATATATAAGCATATATTAAGAGCTATCTCACAGCACAGTGGAGAAAATACTTCTTTTCAAACACCCTTTATGCTAAACTATAAAATTCCAAAGAAGACTGTCCATATTATATGACCTGTAGCTAAATGGGATCCCAGACCCCACACATTGCATTATCATGGGCTTGTTTTTAATAGCACATACTCAATGCTTCTATTAATGCTGCCTGTCTACATTTTGTTTTCCCAAAAATCTGTATTAGGATTGATATTACAGCAGGTTATATCAGCACAAACATGTCTGTCCAATGTCACATCAATACTAACAGGACTTTTAATGCTGGCTGCACTTTTATGGGATATTGTGTATAGGGTATAAATATTTATATATGACGCATGTTTATGAATACATGGCCATGCCCGGGACCAGCCAGACCCAGTTAATCAGACGGTTTGAAAACTTCATTGCTTTCAGATGAAAAAGAAAATTATATTAACATATCAATAGCATATACATGCTGGGAGAGTGATTACCCTTTACATCTTCAGGATATCCAAGCACCCACACAGGCCCAGCTACCTTAACACCCAATCTGGAATATTCTGTCTCAGTTTCTCTCATTTCTCCCCTCCTCTTTCGTCAGACTTTCTTCTCCCTTATCTGCCTTTCCTCTTTAGCCTTTACCATCCATCTCATTTCTCTTTCCATTTCCCTTGTTCATCCATCTTTCTCCCCTTCCTTTTGTCATTCATCACTCCCTCGTCCTTTTTTTTTCCCCCTCTTCCCTCTTTTTCCCCTCTTCCCCTCCTGTTCTCCTTTTCCCACCCCCGTTCCTTGCTGCCTGCTCTGCTTGAAGTTTCCACCTTGTGGGTACTGCTGACTTCACATTTGCTGTGGTGTGAACTTCACATCTGTGAATGGATGACAGGAAAGATTAATAACCCCATGTTCCCCTTCTCCTTGACTGTGGGCCTTTCTAATGAATAAATATATAAATAAAAAAACCCGGAGCTAAAAATCATCTAAATAGAGACTCAGAGCCTGGGAGAAAACAATATTTTGCTGAATCTAGTATTTAAAAAAAAAAAAAGGTAACAAAAAAACCCCCAAAACCTCTAATGATCTTTAGTTTACATACTCGGCAATTTTTTTCCTAAATAGTTTATGGGAAAAAAAGAAAAGTTAAAGGCAAAGGAATGAGCCCTTTCTCGTGAGCCAATTAAAGGAAAAATGATTTAAAAGCAGTAGTACAGGAGATACAGGAAATGTATGGGAAAGAAATTTCGATGCCCCGCAAAAAGTGGAGCTGTCAGACATGGTATCAGCATGAAATCCCTGTCAGCAGCAGCTCACACTGTTCCTACATTCCCTGTAGGAATCACACTGCAGAGCCACAACATTACAGCAAGGAAAGGATTTCTGGCTAATTCCAGCTTTTCCAGGCAAATGAAAATCTTTCCCTTTGGCTCCAGACCTGTTTATACCACCCACAGCAACTTACCCAAGGAGGTATTTCCCATCACAATTTACATTTGGTTAATTCCTTGTTTGTAAGTTGATTATTTGACTAAGTCTTAACTGAAAGCAGAGAGCTCTGTGTGGGATGCCTCTTCAGCACCTTTGCAGAAGGAAGAAGGAGCTTTGCACTTAACTCATTCTCACTTTAATCTTCAGCGCTCCCTCAATATTAAAAAGGTCTTAACAAGGTCTTTTATTCTTCAGGGAAGAAGAGACCCACCATGGGATGGTGCAGGAGAAGACATTTCACCTGGGGCTGCAGGGCAGGTCTGGCAGAGGCCGTAACAGCAACAGGTCCAGGGGTCTCAAGTCATTGCCCCCAGGAAATCACACATAGAGCACTGCTACAAATCCTGATCCAAAGACATTCAGCTGGAATTGATGCACAAACACATAAATGTCCAGGGGAAGGGGGGAAATAATTAAATCAGGAGCTCAGCTCCACTGTTTCCTCTTGGGCAAAGTTGTCACTGGCTTTGCTGAGCCCTTTGCACCAGCGAGGGGCAGAGGAGGACCTCCCCCCACCTTCTCCCCTCCTCCATTCACGCTTTGTTGCATTTTTGTCCAGCACTGGAACCCTGCCTGAGAGAAAACATCCCCTCTCTTCCATCCCCTGCTGCCCCAGCCCCAGGGCAGGACAGGGCAGCCCCCACACCAGCATCCTTTGACCAGGGCTTTTTCCAGATGGATTTTCCAGAGCTGTTGGGGAATAGACCAGAAATAATTGTTTATGTGCAGCCTCAAGAAACAAAAAGCCTAACAGTACAAAACTCCTGACATTTAACCTCAGGTTTAAGCTCTGCTGCTCCTCCAGTGCTGGCCACCTTTGCTGCTTTAGAGGAAGCACATCCCACGCTGCCCTGTCCCTCACTGCTGCAGGTCAGTGAGGAAGACACTTGGTACCTGCAGGAGCCAAATTCAGGATCTCCTGTGGCATGTAAATCCCCAATTTCTCATCTTTATCTCAAAGACCCCAAATTAAATGTGGCAGCAAGCTCCTGGCCTCAACAACCTTGTCTGGGGACACCTGTGCAGCAAACCCTGGTTGCTTTTTTAAGGTCGTCTGTGCCTCTAACTGGGTTATTGCAATAGAGAAAAATATTTCAAACCTTCTAAAAATCAGTAAATGTAATAAATATCAGCTACTCTTGATTATATAATAACTACAAATAAAGACATTTTATGTAATAAATAAACACATGTATAAATGTATAAACATATATCATAAATATATTAATGTATAAATAAATATAAATAAAAACTAAACCAGGCATGAATCATGGCCCTGCCAACTCCTGTACACAGGGTAATTTTGCTCATGTGAATTTACCAATAAGCACCTTAAAATCAAGTGGGAAAACCCTTAGGAAAGAGATATTTATTAAAAAATTGACAGGATATCACACACACACACAAATTTTTTTAGATGATAGTATTTAAATTTATGTTATTGTTGAAGAAAAATCTTTGTAGTAGTTTTTATTTAGCAAAACTGCTGTGATTATGGAGTGCAGGATCATGCCCAGTGCAGCCAATCTTACAATTCTTTTCTTGCACTCCAATTTTAAAATAAAGCAATTTTTTCTCTCTGAAAATTTTGCAATATCCATGAATAATAAACTGCTCTAAAATGATAGTGACCTTCAGGTTTTAAATTTGAAAAGAATTCTAGATAGAAGAAATAAATGCAGTGTAAATAACCACTGGGTAATTAAATTTATTTTTAAATAGCATCAAAGTTCAGAAGAAAGAGAATAACAAAGAATATCTCATACAGACATGCACAAAGGCAGTGTCTGTATAATTAGTTATCTAGCAGTAACCGAAGTCTTTTTTATACAGATTGATTATTTTGGAGATTGCATCTTGCAAATCTGAACTAGAAATGCTTTTTGCGCAGCGTTCAAACACGAAGCTGCCTTTTGGTAACACTACAGGCTGAGGAGCCCGAAGAGATATTTAATTTAGATTGAACAGGACACTTATGCCACGGTAAATAAATCAGTTTATTAATGAAAGTCTTTTCATTGATGTGCAATGGCCATCATATCTATGGAATTGCTGTAAATCCAAAATAAATGTGTTTAATAATCAATTGATATTTGTTTATAACAGAATAATTTTCTTTTTGAATCTGAATTAAATACCTTTTAGGAAATGTTAACTTAAAGCTTTGCTATGACCTCTGAACAGGAGTAAAATTGATAATTCTCTTCTTGAAAAGGAGTAACAAATTAATTGTCAAAACATTGTAATGAATGTTGTGAAACTCCATAAATGAGAACTTTGAATTGTTAAGTACAAAGAAGAGATAACACTTCCTAAGAGCAGATTAAAAATTCTACATTATAATTATTACATTTAGCAGGAGTTCTTTTCCTAGGTTTTAATAATTCTAAAGTCTTTTTTTGTAATCAAATTGTTTGAAGACTGGGAAAAGAAAAAGAGAGGAGAGATACCTTAATTTTCTTATTTCTTTACAGCTACTTACAAAAGAGCTGCTCTCAGTTCGACAGATTTTCCTTTCCAAAAGCAGTTCTGTACCATTGAAAATTCCCAGGTTCTTTTTCTCTCTGATTTCTTTTAAAGGCACATTTTCTTTTAAAAGATGGGGGGGAAAGAAAGGATTACAGTTAACTCACTGCCTTTAATTGCAAACATCTCCCTCCCCATCAGCATGGCACTTGATCAAAATGCCAGAGATAAATAAATTAAGACATCCATCAGATTCCTGTCCCGACTGTCATTTTTTTTGAAAGAACTTGGGAAGTGCCTGTTATTCCTATCCTAAGGGCGGAACTGAGTGGTGCCGGGGTTTCTGCAGCTTTTCCAGCACAGAAGAATTATTGTTTCAGTGGTGTCAGCCTTGCACCCACCGGGAAAGCTCAGCAGCAGCTGCAGGAGAACCAGGGATGGTGCAGCTGCCAGAGGGAGCTGGGGAACACCACGCCAGGGAACACCCGGGTTCCTGAGCACTGCAGGGACCCAGGAGAGAGGGAAAGAGGCTCTAATCCTGGTGTAAAAGTGGAAGAGCAGCTGCTTGAGAGCCAGAAGTGTAGTGAAAATCTTAAAGTGAAGGTGTTTAAGAGGCAGCTGGGTACCACAGAAGATGCAGTTCAGGAGCTGCCCCTGCTCCACTCAGCGCATTTGGCAAAATTGATGTTTTTTACAGGTTGCAGTGGAAGCAGAGGAGGGTGTAAGAGCAGCAGTTCTATTTAAGGAGTAATGTTTTACAGAGGAACTGAAAAGGTTTGAACAAAGTGACACCTCGTTTTTCTTTTGCTCCCCGCTCAGGAAGCTGCAGCCTTGTCCACCACTGACAATTATCTCTATTAATGACCCAAAGCACAGGCAGACCTTCAAATTGTTCTTTTCCTAACTTTAAAAAAAAAAAAAGGGGGGGGGGGGGGTAGGGGAGAAGAAATTGGTGTGTTTCCAAGTCCTTTCAGACAGCTATTTGAGTTATAAAAATAAATAATGCCCACAGCTAAGTGCCCCGTAAAAAAAATAAATCCACTCTTTCCTTGAGTTAGCAAATCAAACTGAAACAAGCAGCGCTCTCACACCTTCCTTTCACCACTTGTGGTGACTTTTGACACAAGAGCCTCCTAGCACGAATATTTTTAAGAACCACCAGTTTGAGAGATCTGGATTTAGAATGTAAAAATCCATGTTGCACCTTGTCAAAAGCACCACCAGGTGATCCACCCCTCAGTCAGGCTGGAGGAATGGGTCAAAAATCCACAGCAAAAAGATCAGTCACAAAGAACCCAGCACACAATGAATAGGGGAGCTCGTACAAAAACCAGGCTGCTTGGACAGTTTGCAAATAGAGGGGGAATAAATTCTCCTAATGAATTATTCAGGATGTGGTCAGCTCTACCTTGGGCTGAATTTCTCTTGGGCGCGAGCAAACGCAGCTCCTCGTGAAGTTCCCGGCACTTTGGAGCCGGAGCTTTGCCATGGCCAGGGCTCATCCGCTGCGCTCGGAGTTGCACCAGAGACTCATTTCTCTGGAAGGCTCTGTCAAGTGGTTCGAATTTCTAATAAAAATGTTAACTTCTGCAAAGCAGGGAAGAAGATTTTCAGTAACTGATATAGCACGCTCCAGCCCTAAAGAGTTTCATGAACCTTTTATAAAATGTTTGCTTGTGTTGTTCAGGTAATTAACAATATTTCAGGAGAATGTTGGCTACCAGAATCTCATTGTCCTCTCTCAATGTGAGCTAGATCATACAAATATTTATTCTTAATTAATTTTTGTGACTTTTAACTACATGTGTGCACACCTATTACAACCAAACCTCCAGCAAGTCAAAAGAATCACCCCATCTACACAACACACTCATAGTGAAACACTCAGTCCCTGTCATAACAGCAGGCAGAGCTGAAAAGATCTGACATCCTCAGCACCAGTTCACTTGGAAAACCAGCACATGGAAGAAGAGAGCTCACCCTTTTGAAGAGAAAAAGAAAGAGGAAGATGGAGAGAAAAATAAGGAGGAAAAAAAGAAGAAAGAAAACATATTTCACACAAAATATTAACTTCTCTTGTTTCTTTATAAGTTCTATATAATTTAGGATCTAAAATGCTTTTCTTTTGATTAAAGAACCCAATCGTCCTAATTTACTGTGCTGGTTTAAATTCTACCAGCTCAGTGTTCATTGATTACAAGGGAAGAGGAGCACTTCAAAACTTCATTTATTCCCTTAAACACAAAGAAAAGCCAGTGTTTAATATTTGCATATAGAGCTGGGCAGGTTTGAGAGCTTCCCCAGCACAGGCAGGGTGTCAGGGAGAAGAATGCTGTGGTCTAAGAGCATCTCTGGGCTGCACTTTCCCAGAAGAGAGAAAAATGCTGCCCTGCGACAATCATAAAAAAATAAAAGTTCAGAGTTTCAAAAGGAAAAGTAAATAACTTTGACCAGCAACAATAAATTACATTTTGTAATTATAACATCTATAACATTTACAATTTTAAAATGAATGTAAAAATTAAACTGAGTGAAAAAATAATGAAACCCATAATTTCAAGGTCTCCAAACGGGTTTTCACGATGACTCAAGCCCAGCCGCAGTGGAAAGCCCCAGAGCTCCATCTTGTGGTTTTTCTGCTCTGAGGCAGGGAAAGGAATTAAAAATAAAAGTAATTTTGCTATTAAATTGCTCCGAAATGTGATTTCTTTTGCTGGCATCACACACAGAAGCAAGGCGGAGAAGAAAATCAGCCAACAACCGATTTTTTGCTCTATTTTGCCATGCAATGTAGTCTCCTTTTCTCACTTAAGGAAATATTCTCTGCTTTTTCCTAAGCCACAGCCCATTGCAAAACCATTGCCAGCAGTAGGACCTAAATTAAACAAACCTGTGGTCTGGAAGAGAAAGTTGCTGGGCTGGAGAAGGGCACAGCACGGAGCAGAGGGGCCACACAGCTCCCCAGTGAAAGCAGCTGGCAGCTGCTTATCACAACTGCTTCTCTTCCCACAAGCACCCTCCTTAAGCCAGGAAAAAGAAAAGAGGGGGGATATTTGGAGCAGGCCTTCAGCATCCTGGACCCTGCAGTTAATTTTTACATTTGTTATTTGCCATTTTATGACATTTGCCTGTACAAGAGCTGAGTTCCTACAGGGACAGCTCTGGCTCCACTCCCTCCTCTGCCTCCCACCTGCAGCTTCTGCATCCATCACAAGCTCGAGGGTCAAGTTATAGGCAAAATGAGAGATATGATAGAAGGGAAATAGAAATGAAGAAGGCACACCTTACTCATCTGATGGAATAAAACTTCCAACCCTGTCATGGAATGGGACTAATATCACAACATTGAGTTTTGCTACATTGGAGATGCTTAGATTTTACTCAGCCAAAGATAAGGCCAAGCAGTCTGCTTCTGTAGATTTCTGTAAGGTGTTTCTGGGTTTCTTAATTCTGAAGTGGCAACAGGTAAATCCCAACTTAGTTGGTGTTTCCCCACTCTGAAGCAGGATCCTCCTTAGGAGGTTATTGATCTGTTTTCCCCAGGAAAGCACACTCAAAATTCATATCTCCACTCTGTTCGGCCCAATCAAGGGGCATCCCTGAAGATGTATTTTGGGATGCTCATAAGTCTTTGAACCTCCTTATTTTCAGATCCATCCAGAAAAAACCAGAAATGAGATCATTTAGAAACATCTCCATTATGAGACAAATCAGGCAGCACCAGGTCCATAGTGCACTGCTCAGCCTATCAAACATCCACCACGGAGAACAAGTGGCTCCACGAATCTGCCATGAAATGAAGTGTGTGGTGCCTCCAGGTGACCTGTTTGAAGCTAGTCCAGTTGCCACCCAGGGTCACCCTGACTGGACAGGCCATGCAAAGCCAGCCCTGCTCCAGCCACAGCTCACTCACACCCCGGGACAGGGCTGAGGCTGGCATGGATGGAACCCAGGTCATCCAAATTGAGCTAAACCTGGGACTCCCTGTGGCAAAACTAAGGAAAGAAAGGTAGTGATGGACTGCAAGGAGCTGGTTGGCAGTGAAACCTCTCCCCTAACATTTACTACCTGCACTGGTTACGTGCAAACCAAGAGTGAGACGCTGAGAGTCAGACAAAACTCATATAGGGGTTCACTGAATCAAATCAAGGTGCTGGAGAAAAGGAAGCCATCCTGCAGGGTGTGGCACAGCACATGCAGATGAGGAGATGCTTCCCTGCCAGCAGGTACAGCAGGAATTCATCCCTCCTCACTTCCACCATCCTGCCAAGGGCTGAGCCAGAACCTGCAGACGTCTCTGTTGTCCTTGGGAGGGCTGGAGGGTGGCCTAGGAACAGCTGGCTCACCCACAGCTAAAAATAATCAGCCTCTTCCTATATGGGATAGGAATCGTAGGAAACACATTGTCAGGTTCAAGGAAGGGCTAATGGCCATTTCCCCAAATCCATTTGTCTTTTGGCACTAGGTCATGCAACCTTTACTCATCCTGGGACTGGACTTTGCTTCTTCAGGACTTCCACTAGCAATAATGTCACTTTCCTGGATTAAAAAGAACATAGTGTGTGAAAAGGAGCAGGGAGGAGCAGAGGGATGGGAGAGGTTAGAGGACTTCAGCAGAATAGCCAAGGCCACATAACCCTGAAGACAACGACTAAGGGGAATAAAAGCAAAGCCAAGAGAAGGGAGAGTGTAGCAGAGATCTAAGAGGAAAAGACAGGAGCTCTCAGAGAGGGATTTTATTTTTAGAGGAAACATTTCCGAGCTACAAGGCAGAAGAGCAGGGGGTGAGCAGGCAGCCAGGTGGCACGAGGATAGCATTTGCCAAGGCTTGGGAGGGTCGTGGGAGGGAGAGGAAGCTAAATAAATCTAAACTTTTCAGCTATCCTTGTGGAGTATGGAAAGGAAAAAAAAGCAAATCATCAGACAGATGTAAATTTGGAGTAAACATGTAAATAGGATAACTACACCATGTACATATCAGGGTCTCTCTTCTTTCCTAAACTCATTTATACAACGGGCTGTATTTATGTTTCAAAATACTTCCCATCAAAATAACCTGAGAGGATACAGAAGTTGACTGACACCTTATTTCTCTGTGTTTGCATTTTTTTGCCATGCAGGGCATAATCTGGTTCTTAGGGAGTTAATGCACCTGCCATCCTAGTGCTGACAAGCAGTTTTTCAGAGGAACATGGAATTTTATTTATTTATTTATCTGAGGAGCCCTGAAGATTGTGCTCAGGAGACTTCTTGAGCACTGCCAATAACTAGCAGGTACCAACACATGTACATTTTTGACTGCACCATGATTGATGGTGCTTATTTGTGGCTTGCTGCCTAAACCTCTCCTTTTCCTTTGCTTTCTGACTGTCTCTCTCAGTCGGGCTTTTTTAGTGTGTGGGGGGTTTTTTAAATAATAAAGACACTTTAGCCATTTGGGGAAGCGGGAGAAGCGGGGGAGGAATGATTTATCTGGTGCCGCTGTTGTCTTTGAGCTGCTCTATTCCATGGAGATTTTCCAAGCAGTGAGTGATCAGGGGAGAGAAATTGAGACCTGCAGGCAAGGAGGGGTTTGGGAGTGTTTGGACACAAACTGGCAGATGCCAGCAGGAGCAGTGATTGAGGGGAACCCACCTTCTGTCTCTGGTCCTGCTTCCAGAGCCAATGCCAAACTTCTCTCTCCAGACCTGAGGCTCAGCTACTTCCCACGGGCATAAGATCAACCTTCATTTCTCCACCCTTCCTTCCCCATCTTCACCTCCTTGAAGCAGGATGGGGATGAGAAGTCCACATAGGAGACACAAGGCTCTAAAAACAGCAGAAACCTGCCAAGTTTGCTCAGTACAACCTTTACTTGCCTGCCCATCCTTCACAAAACTCCATCCAACAACTGAGCTTAACAGGCTTACAGCAAACCCAGAGAAACCTCTGAGCTGGATGCTGTTCCTCCTTCAATTCCACACGTGACTAATTGCTTTTATCACTTTTCCTAAGCCCCTTCACACCTGCACAGCACATTGAGGAGAGGCAGAGCAGTGTTTTCCATTTCCCTCACACACAGGTTAACCGGCTACTTCCCTTTCAAAGGAAGAAAATTGATCTGATGAAAGCTTAAACATGAACTGCCTGGCAACAAGACAGAAACAGCAATAGGTCTGTGAGGAGATCCCTCTGAATCCAGCCAGAAGTCCCGTGTTGCTCCATATGGGAGTGATTCACACCGGAGCGGGCGCGTGGCACAGCCCTTACACCCAACAAGAGGAGCTGCGAACCAAGACCCAAAAGCCTCCAGAGCCTGGGGAAGTTCAAAGCTCTTGACACCTCATCCACAATTCCAGCCTGTGAGGAAATCAAAAGCCAAATGAATTTCAGCCAGATCCAGGGGCGCCTGTTTCTGTCCTTTTTCCAAAGCCCTCCCCATGTGCACATGTGGCACACGTGGCCTGCACGCTGTGCTCCCACATGGGGTGAACCAGCTGGACTCGGCGCTGTGCTGGTGTCTGCACCTGGCCTGGTTTCAGCCTGAGCAGCAAGCGGCAGCAGGGTGGTGTGGGGCTCCCCGTGAGCTGAGGGCACCTCACCGGGAAAGGCAAACACCTCCTGATCCAGGTTCCAGCTGCGTTCAGCCCCGAGTGACCGCCCTCTCCTCGTGGCTGGAGTAACACTGCAGACCAGGTCCGAAGGGAAAAGGTGAAAGAGAGGTGATTTCCCACCTCATTGACTTTAAAGAGGCATTGGGATTTCGGGACTGAAATGCAGATAGTGTGGAGAGAAAAGGGAAAGCACAGCCCAGCATCTCCCAGCTGTGGGCTGGGCCCCGCTGGCTCTGAACAGCAACGGTGCCAGAGCAGAGGAAAACTGCGGAGGACACATCAGCCTGCTGGGGGGATGTACATGTGCTCAAGCCCAGGAAAGAGGAGACGTTCTTCCCACAGCTCTGTAAGGCAGGAGTGACTCCAGGGCTCACACACTGCCTCTAATGCAAACCACCCAGTTACATGTCACAAAAACCTAACCAGCAGCATCTAAGCTCACCACCCCTCTCAGCCTCTGGCCCGTGCACCAGTTGCTCAGAAGGACCCAGCATCATCGCCAGAGTGCCCAGAGCTGCTTTTCACCAGCCCGGCGGCACTCTAGCTTCAGCTGAAGAGTTCATTAAATCCCACAGAAACTCTGGCCATCCCCCCAGATAAAGCTGTTAAATTCCCTCTGGGTAAATCCCACCCCAGGTGCCTACGTTAATGCTGGACATCCCCTGCTGAGGGTTGTGCCTACAAACTCCCTCTTACACAGCGTGCTGGCACCATCCCAGGTGCCTGACCTTCCCACAACCACTCAAAAATTGTGCATCCCGTGGGCAAGACAAGATTTTTGCCCTTGCACCCACCAAGAGCAGGGGTTGCTGTGGCGCTGCTGGGTCTGTGCATGTGCCTGCAACAGATTGTAAAATTCCCCTTAAAAACCTTCGGTGTTACCGAAGGTGGGTGGCTGCAAAATGGTCAAACAGTACCATCTGCAGGGAACGGGAGAGGTTGCAGTAGGTGCTGGTGGCCAGGAACACTCCTACTCCAGCCAAAGTGGGCTCTGGTGGGCTCCAGCTCACACAGCAGAGGCACCAGCTGCCCTCACTCACTTCGAAACGGATTAACGGGAAGGATATTTAAAAACAAAACAAAAACCAAGGACAAAGCAGTCTTTAGAACTTGGAAAAACTCCCAGTGGGAAGCCCAGACACACGCAGCAGGGCAGGGAGCATGTTGCTGCTGGCCAAACCCACGCTGCAGGACTCACCCCGGGTCATGGAGATGCCCCCAGCGTTCTGGGGAGACACACGTGGGGGCAAAGCCGAGCTGGGGCTCAGCAGAAGGAACTCAGAGCCAGGAGGACTGACTGGATGTGCACACGGGATCTGGAGTCTTGTGCCCTGGATAACCACAAGAAAAGAGATTTTTCAGAAACCAAAGGTGACACTCAGATGTTTGAGCTGTGACCAGTTCATCTGGGCTGCAAACCCTTCACAGAGGACTCCCAGCTTTCCTTTAGATGTTAATTTGTGGTGCTTTCCCTAAAACCACCACCACAGTGAACCTAAATATCTGCAGCCACAGCATTTACTGCACATTATGGCATCTGTGAAAGTGCTGACAGGGACAGCTGACAGCCGCTCCGCAGCGTAATTCACACCATAACATCATCTCCCAGGCACTTGGGCTTCTCATTGGAAAATTATGCCATGCTTTTTTGGAAATCCAGTGCCAAATTATTGATAAACAGCCTGAATCAACTAATGGGACCTCCAGCAATTTTGCTTCACTTTTAAATTTATTTTTTTTAATCCTGTAAGGTCTGTTTCAACCTGCCACGTGTCATAGTTTAACTGGACAGGCAGTGAAACACCCCACAGCCACTCCTCACTTCTCCCAGCGGGATGGGGGAGAGAATCTGAATAAAAGTTGTGGGTTGAGATAAATACAGTTTAATAGGACAAGAAAGAGAAAAAAAAAATAAAAGAATATACAAACAAGTGTTACACGGTGCAATTGCTCAGCACTCCCTGACTGATGCCCAGACAGTCCCTGAGCTGTGGCTGCTGCCCCTCAGCCACCTCTCCCCAGTTTATAGACTGACCATGAAGCCACTTTGGCCAGTTGGGGCCACCTGCCCAGTTTGTGTCCCCTCCCTGTCAGGGCAGTGTGAGGTGCTAAAAAGTTCTTGACTTAGTGCAAGCACCACTCAACAACAACCAAGCCATCAACATTTTTCTCATCCTGAATCCAAACCCCAGCACTGCACCAGATACTACAAAGAAAATTGACTCTCTCCCACCTGAAACCAGGACACCATGTTAAAAGTCAATGAATCCTTCAGCTGTAAGAAATGTGTTTATTTCATCATTCATCTTTGTCCCCCCATGTGAGTAACTCCCCCTCTGTGTAACATTCCTGTGACTCCAGCCTGCTCCCCTTTTGGATTTCTGTCCCAAGCAATTTTATTTGCTAAACCCTACACCAAGCCACAGCAGAAAAGAATTTCTAACACTCAATAAACTCTTTTTAGTTTCTTTCACAACATAAAATAAAAACACCTAGAGGTCAGACCCAAACAGTGATCCACCTCTTTATTGAATAGATCAACGCAAGATACTCCTTACATCAAATATTTCACATTATCTACCCTGCAGCCTCGTTGAGCCAGGGACCATCCAGCTGTAAAACACAACTGTTATTCCCAGCTTAAGTTCATAAACCCCACTGATTTCCCAATATCAAGCACTATATAGGATTTGCCACAGCAAATCAGACTGTCTCACTAGATTTTAAATCCAATACAGGTGACAAAAAATTTCACAATACACATAAAGCATTCAAAGCCGGGGCTCTGCTACCAGGTAGCCAAGACTGGATTAATCCCTGCTGCATCTGGCACCTACTATCAGGGAGGCAGAGTGAAGTTCAGGTGTTTTAATGCCACCAGACATCACAGGACACCAGTGCTGCAGGAGCCAACTTCTTGTCCAGCTGGGAATCCAGTGCTGGGATTGACCCAGCTACAGTGCATCAAGCTATAAGCAAGGTAGTGGTCAAAAAGTTACCAGCCAGCTCCATTAAAAAACAAGAATAAAATTTAAAAGAAATCTGTTGCCTTTGTCACCTGGACACGTTTCTCTACGTTGTTTGGCTTATTTGTGTAAGGACAAGCCTTTCCACCTCTGTCACTGCTCAAACACAGTTATAGAATTGAAAAGGCACCATGATCCTCACACTTTGCTCACTGCCTGAGTTTCAGCATGCAATAAGCCACCAAAAACCCTGTGGATGGTTGGAACTTTTTCTTGATGGTTTGTCCCTGCCATGCTCCTCTCTCTGGGGTTGCATCTCATGTCTGCAAAGGATAACAACGCAGAGACTGCTCAAGGCTGGCTGGTGAGAGCAGGAGTGTGGATATGTTGGCTGGGATGGTTCAAAATCCACCCACTGGGTCTGAAACTCAGACAACACAATAGACATGGGCCAAAAGGGGAAGGAAAAAAGCAGTTCATCCTGGGATTCAGTGAAACTTGCCCGAACACTGACCCACCCTGAGTATTTAATCTGTGTGCCTACAAAATGATCAGGAACCTGAACAGTGGGGTCCTTGTCAGACCCAAACCAGTTCACATTTCCTGTTACTAAACCTGCCAGGAACAGCAAAGGGCATTCCCCACAGAGCCAGGGTTTATGAGAGCTCCCCTCGCACTTGTCACGGGGGCTGTCTCCTTGTGTCCTCTGGGAAATCATGCACCACAGCCAGGAAACAAAGAAAAATGGATATTTAATTCATCCACAAATGAATAGACTTCTCCTCCTGCTGCAGCTTTATACCAAAGTCTACTTCAGTGTCACATTGGTGGGTTGGGTGCACTTAAGTTTAACTCTTTCTGGTAAATGTACATTTTTAATCTCCATAGGAAGGAGCTTATCTTAAAACAGGATTAGTATATGTTTAGCTACAACTTCAAGTTTTGTTCGTAAAAGAGGGTTTTGAAAAAGCAGATGAGGGCACATTTTAAAGCTGGAAATCCAGCCTGAATGCAGGAGCATCTTTCATAGAATAAGAGGGAACGATCACGATCAGTTGAGGCTGACTATAACTCTCTATTCCTAATGAAGAAGTCAGCCCCATCCTCCAAACTCAGTGCTCCCTGCCCCTCCAGCTCAGTGATTAAGGCAAACCCACAGCTTCCTGTGCCCTGGTCGGCTCTGCTTTCAGGATCACCCTGATCCCAGCAGGGCAGGCAACCAGCAGTGGGGGTTGGGAAGGAGCATCCCCTTACCTGGCTTGTCGCAGTTGCAGAACTGCACTTTTAGGAGGCTTTAAAATCCACGGCAAATCTACCCGTACTCACTTTGCAAAAGCAAATGTAATACAAAAACATTGCAAAGAGGATGAAAATCATGATGTAAGACAAGAAGGGAGCTTTAATGTTATAAACACACACAAAACCAGAGGTACAGGCGTTTTCTTTCAATGGAGCTGGAGAAGAACCTGTGCTTTGCAATCTGTCACTGCCAGTGAAACACCCAGCCAGGGCACCTGGGGTTCCCCCAGCCCTTGATCCAGAGCTGCTGAAGCCAAATAATGCTCTGAAAAGTGAGCAAGGACTTTCCACCAACCCACAACCCACCGAGAGCCACTCCTGGGAAGGAGCATGTGCTCAGTGCTGACTTTTGTGGGTTTGTCTTCAATCAGTTCATATTATTTTGACACAGTTTGCCTCTTGCTGCCGAAAATGACAGCTCCCTATATTGACACTGCACAGTATATTTATTCTAGTTTAGCACAATCTCTGGGCCATGGCATTTAAAGCTACAGCCCATGTTCAATCTGTATCAGTTTAACATGCCAGCACCATATGGTTTTCTATAATCAGCTGCAGCATTGTACTTCAAACCCACTGCTGCATTTATAATATTATTGTATGCTGCACAAACACCAATATTTAGAAAGAAAAATGTCCTTTTTATTGGCCTCCTGCTGATACCCCAGCTGTCAGCCAAAGCACGCAGAGTTTCTCTTCTTTTGCATGCAAAAAACAAAAAAAAAAAAAAAAAAGAGCCCAAAGGGTTTTTTAAAAAATCTTACATCTGAAAGGTACATTTTGTCCTGCCCCAGTAGGTCTGTAGGACTGAGTTAAAATGTGGGTTTTTATTAGATGAATTGCATCATTAAATTACATTATAAAAACTAAAAATGCACCATTAATTTTCAAAAACAATAGTAAATACATCTCATTTCTGATACATGATTCTGCATTTAATTTTTGCCCCAGGCCACATTTTTCTGACAGGCTCACTGTCTTCCATTATGCAGACTACACAAATGGAGCTAAATTGCCAGAGTTGGGGGGAAGGAGATAGTGGTCAAATGTCTAATGTGAAAATAAATGAATTTCTAATCAGCTGTTGCAAAAAGAAAAATTACTTTTTGATCTCGGCTCAGCCAAGCAAGAATCTACCTAGCTCGAGTAATAAGATCCAATGGAATTGTGCAGGATGCAAAGAGAGACAAAAGGCTGGATGGACAGACAGCCGTGACAGTAAATGAGGTTCGTGCAGTCAGTTCTGTATGAGCAGCATTTCTTAATTAAATGCACAGAAGTTCCCCCAGACTGGAGCCTCATTGCTGCAGGGTCTTCACCAACAATGCAGCTGCTCTCCAAGCACCCATGGATCACTCGGGGTGGCAAGGGAAGGGATTGTTAGAGGGAGTTGTGTCTGTCTGCACAGCCATGGGTGAGCAAGGGTGGAAGCAGGACAGAGACAACCGCCCCAAAACTTTTACATGAGCCACGAACTGTTGAGACAAACCTTGCAAAAGGTGCCACGAGGCTGGCAGAGGCCAAGGACGTGCCTGTGCTCGGTGGCTGCAGCTGGCTCTGATGCCACTTTTCTCCCTGCTGGGAAAGCTCCCTGTCAGCCAAGCAGGAGTGAGTTCAAAACCAGCCCACAGCAGAGAGCTGTAAACATCTTCTGGCCAAAAACGCCCTTTGGAAGGGTCCTGCCCCACAAAATGCACCCAATCAGGGCATAAGCTTCCCCCAAAGCCAGCTGGATGGCCCCATCAGGCTCCTGCCCAGGTGAAAAGTCTGTAGGTGATGTCCCCACCCCAAAGGGCCGTGTTTGCATTCCCAGGGAACGCAGACCAGGAGGAGAGGAGCTGCACAGCCAGGATCCTGAGGACCTGGCACCCACACCAGCCACAGCTCAGAGGATTTTTGCTCCAGATTACTTCCATGGTCTAAATGCCCCTTGGTGGCTGCAGGCACGTACTTGAGGAACATTTCCCATTTCACTTGGTTTTAGAGGAATTTAGGTCAGACACTCAGAGATGTGAAATCAAACCAAAATCATAGAATCACAAGATGGTTTGGGCTGGAAGGGACCTTAAACATCATCTAGTTCCAACCCCTGAAAGTGGAGAGAGCCTAGAGTTTTGCTTCAGAAGTGCCTCCCTGATCCAAAGCACACCCCAATTTTAGGGTCACCCAGAAAGCCGCTGGCTGCCAACATCTCTGAGCAACCAAACACAAAGGAGAGATCACTGAAAATATGGAGAAATGAAGAATTAATTCCTTCAGAAGACAGGCAAGGAAGACTTGAGTCTCAGTTTTGAACAGCCAAGTCCATCAGAAGTGTTTTATGAGTCATATTTCTCTGCCTCCACCTACCATTATTAAAAAGTACTGCATTTTTTTATGGCAGGAATGAAACCCACCCAGTAAAATTGATAAAAGCTGTGGTGATCAGGAATACAACTGCAGTATTATGTAGCAATATAATAAGATAGTTACGGCTCAGTATCATTTTACACATAAAGAGGTTGAATCCTGTGTTTTGCAGGAAAGGCGCAGAATTAGAGCACTCTGTATTTAACTATTGTAAATAGTTTATGGTTTATATTATTAATAATTTTTATTAAAGTAATGATGAGGGGTCAATGCAGAATGAGCAAAAAAACATTTTTTTTGTCTCAACAGAGAGGCCAGGCTGCATGGGAGGAGGGAAGGGAGAACATGGATCAAACACCAGTGCAGTCCGTGGCATTTCTAACATTTTGTGCTGTTTTTATGGAGCTGGGATAAACAAAAAACTAAGGGAATCCCAGAAAGAGAAAATGAGAATCAGAAACAGTAAAGAAGAAAAGAGAGTGTATGGAAAATCTAAAGAGATCTGCTGCTGGGTTGTGTTTTTTATATCTGAATATTTAGTTTTAATAGAAACACACGTTTGTGTGTTTGTGCACAAGTCAGATGTTACTGGGAGCCCTGTCTCCCCCACCAGCCACATGAGTGATGGTCCCTTACCCTCTTAAGTTAACAACCATCTCCTGCTCTCCATCCCTCCACTGTGCCAGGCACCATGCACCATTTTCATAAGCTGCTAATGGATGAAAAATATTTACCACATTACCCTCAGGTAACCTTGTCAAACCACGACAGGAGCCACATTGCCCCACACATCCCTGTTTGAAAACTTCTGTGCCAAATTAATTAACACGCAGCAACTTTCCAGAAGCCAGTGGTGGGAGTGGAACGGCACAGAAATGCATGTGCTTGCCCAGTGAAAACATTCAGGGTTAAAGGGAAGAAGTCTTTTCTCCACCTGGGGGAGAAATTGCCAACAAGAAAGAAAAAGAAACATGTCCCAGCTTCCCAGTCCCAGCAGGCAGGGAGCAAGGAGGGAAAGACCTGCTGCTCAGTCCAGAGAGCCTTCCCCTGGCTGCCAGCTCTACCCACTGCTTTAACAAATAAGTTCAGCATTTTAAATCATGAGCTACTTACTGTAAAATTCAGAGAGAAGTAGAAACCAGTGGTTTTGCCCCAAAATGGTCAGTAGCCTCTAGCAGCAAAACTCTGGAACAGCCTGCCCTGAGCATCTGAACCTGCCAGACCTCCTGCCCCAGGGAGGCTTCTCTGGGTTAAGGCAGAAGCCTAATTCAACACCATCCCATATCTAAGAACCCTTCCAACTGAAGGTATTACTCAAATTGATACATTCCTGGAAAAAAAACAAATCCCTGTTACAAATTATCAGTGTTTTCCTCAAACCAGTTTTGACTAAAATATTTCAGACACGCTCTGGGCATGAGGGAGGCTGACAGGCCTCCAAAGGTGGCAGGTAGCAACCCAAGAGCTGAGACAGATAAAGCAAGGAACTCTGTAAGGAATGAGGAAAACAGTGGCCAAAGTCATTTCTGTGGGCTACCAAACGGCTTATGGGAATTAATACAGCTGCTGCCACAAGCCCCTTTTTGGAAAAGCCATCCCAAAGTTTTACCTTTATCTAAACTTCCCACCTGATAATATGACCAGCTTAAGCATTTTTGATAGCTCTGTTTTAGCCTTATCTTACCCTTTTATCAACATACCCATTCACAATACAAATCTTTTTTCATCTGTTTGACATACAAGGGTTTCCATTCTTGTAGCCTTGCCAGGCTTTTATCAATTTGCTCCCTTTCAGTTTATTTTTTTTAATCATAGATAAATTAATATTGCCATTTCCTTTTACCCAAACTGATAATAGGGATAATCATGGATAGACTCTTACTGAAACAAAAAGCTATTTTTCTTTTCTTGGAATACACAAACCCTTTCCAGCAGGGACATAAAACTGCTGTACACTCAAAGAGCCTAAACCCCACTGGGTCAGTGGCCTCTTGCACAAGGCAGGGCTCCTCTCTGCAGGCAGTGTTTGCCACTGGAAGGGTGTGCAGAATCCAGCCCTTCCAGCTCATATTTGAGCAGATTCCTTCCCAAATTCCCATGTCACTATTGCATTTAGGATTTTTGTTAATGCAATGCCAGCACACACATACAGCTGATTCCACATCCATTTCCTGATCAGCAGCCTCTAGATCACTGGAGAGGTTTTTTTAAAGCAGATTCTCTGTTTTTAGAGTGCATATTAATTACCCTTAAGCAGCTGCAAAATCAACCTGTTCATTATTGTTTCTTCAAATCCTTAATGGTTGTTGCAAGGAAATAAATCTAGTTAATGCAATAAAAGGATTTATTGTCATCTAAATTTACGCCAACAGTTTAATCATAACACCTTTCCATCTGACAGACTTCCTCGGGAACAATTTGCCCCACAATTTGTCAGCAAGGAAATGGCCTTGTATAAATGCTGGGAGAAAATAAATGCTAATACGTGGCACAGTCTTTCATTCTTCTAATTGCCCAGGGAGTTTAAGGGAGACAGACTTATTTACTCACTGTAGAAAGTGTGCTGTAATAAATTATCACTATTACAAGCCTAAATAAGTCCCTGACAGTGACAGAACCAAGGGTGGAAGGGAAGTGAGGGGAGGTGTCAGCATCCAGAAGACATCCATGCTGGGGAGCAGGGGTGTGAGGGCACAAACATCCACTGCACATCCACACTGGAGCTTCAGCATCAAGGGATTAATAATCAGGATCCACACAGGAGCCCTGGGAGACATTCCTTGCATTTTAAAGGGATTCTCACAGGCTGTAACATGAGCATCCTCCTCCCTCCTTGAGCACTTGCTGAAGGATTCCTTGCCCTCTCCAACCGCCAGACCCATGGGCTGTGCAGCAGCATCCTGGCAGCTCCCACCCCTGGCATTGCCTTTGGCCCAGCCTGGAGCTCACAGCCCTCAGGGACAAGGTGAATGCACCCTGTGCTCGGGATCCCTGCACCAGTGCCCCGTTTGCAGCATCCTCTTCCTCCCGTCTGGGGAGGCAGGAGCTGGGGGCAGTGCACTGACCACAGGGGATCTCCTTGGGTTGGAGCCTCCAGAGCTGAGCCTGGCTCACAGCAGGGAGTAGCAGCCCCTCCACATGAACCCAGGCATGTATGAACTCAGCTTGAGAAGTTTATCTGCCCCCAGCCACTGCAGCCATTTGTGAGCTCTTTCAGATGTCACCCACGCCCCATAAATAACTGCAGGTGCCCCGGCGAGCCAGCAGGGAGGTGAGGGAAGCAGCAGAAACAAGCAAAGACAAACTAATGCTCCCATCCCAGACACCTCCTCCTGGGGTCCCTAATGAATGCCAAGGACCCCGAGCCCGTCCTTGAAATGAGATTTGCCTATTGCCATGACAACAGGCTGGTGTTGCCACAACACAGACAAGCTTTAGGAACTTCCCTCTCTTATTATTATTACTTTATTTTCTCTCCTTTTCTTTTTATTTTCGTTGTGTCCCTCTCTACAAAGACTCCCTCATTTCTCTGAAACAAATTGCCTGCAGCTTGCTTTCCCATACATCACAGAGTGGGGACCAGGCCTTATCAACGCTGCTCTGCTTTTCCCATCTATTACCCGGTTTGTTTGCACTTTTATCCCATCGTCCTTGCACAAGGGAGAAAACATCCATCATCCATACATCTGCCAGCTGTCACAGGGCTGTCAGCACAGTGACAGCCAACATGACAAAACTGTTGTAACGCTGCACCAGCGCTGGGGCTGAGTTGAGATTAAACAGGCAGGAAAAAAAAAAAGAGGAAAAAAAAATTAAAAAGTAGATTTAGCTACAGAGAGTAAAAGCAAAAAATTAGGAACTACACTTTGTGCAAAGAGAAGAGAGGAGTGAGGACACAGAAGCAAAGAGTGAGGCGAGTGAGTGAGTAGCAGAGTGAGGTTTGTTTCAAAAGATTTCAGAGAGCTGGTACAACACAGAGAAGCTGTGTTGTGTTTGTTACCTGGCTCACATGAGCGTTCCTGAAACACTAATGGAGTGCCCACCACTTCACCCTGTGTGGCCAGGAGCCACAAATCTCCTGCAGGAATGTGGCACGACTCAGGGGGCCAGTGCTGGACCCCAGGTGACACAGGAGGGACAGGACAACCCCCACAAAGCAACCACAGCAAACTACGGGGTTGGGGATCTTTGCTGCTGCTTTGGTTTCTCTCTCAAGCACTTTGAACAGAGCCGTAGGCCCTTCTTTCATGGCCACTTCCTCCCTGCAAAATCCTTCTTCACAATTCAGTTGTAGCTGTGCAGAGCCCTTCCCAAAGCTCTGAGCCAGACAGTGGGAAGGCTGTGACCCAAACCCTAAGGAGAACATTTTTATAGAAGCATTCAATGCCTTTAGCATGATTACAGCCCCAGTGACATGAAAATGCTTTTGAAAGCTAGAGTTAACTCCTTCCCATCAGAGGACAAGTTGCACCAACATAAAACTTTTGGCTAATACAGCTGTACCCTAGATTTCATAACTACTGTCCAGCCATGCCCTGTTTTGAACTCCTGGAGGGTTCAAGACCTGCTGAGCATCTCTCATTCACTCCTCTCTTGATGGTACCTTACTCTCCTCGTGCTTTTCCTTACCACCATCCAAAATAGGAAGTGCTTCGCCTCTGTCACCCCTTTGGTCACAGTAAGAATAGAAACCAGTAATAAATCCTCAGGATGCTCTTGTGCTAAAGTGAAGAGAAAAATCACCATCCATGTGGCCAGGGGATGATCCTCAGGTTGTTAAAGACACCTTCCCCTAAAACACTCAAATGGCAACATGTGAGAGACACAGAGCAGCACTGCTGTGTTCTGGACAGAGAGAATGCACAGCACTCCTAACACCAGGAGTGCAGGCAGCCAAAGCCAGTTTGAGTTCAAACCTGTAGATATTTCTTTTCTGGTGATACAAAAATAGAGCTGGAAAACTTGCCCATGTTTATTTTTTACTGATTTGTTCTAAATGTACCGTCTGAAATCTATCGTATGGGAATATTCATTTAAAAAATAGAGATTTTTCAGCTCACACTATCTTTGCAAAACTTTGGTTTTGCAACCAAAACACCACTCACTCAGGCATGCCTCTTTGCTGGCTTCATTTTTTCAGAACTTCTGAGTGAAAAGTGTTGAATTGAGCTTTAACCCACTCTTAATGCCAATGCACAAGAGTTGCTGCTTCAGCCTCGCAACCCCACAGCCTGTGAAGCCAAGCCCACCCTGGGGCAGCACCACATTCCCTCGGGAAGGGTTTTTGTCCAAAATCAGTAATCAGCCTGGGCTTCTCAGACTGGGAAAGGGATGGCCAGACAAGAGAAGGGTAGGAATCTTTAAGCTCACGGGCATCCCTGGGCAGCTAAAGGGGTGGTGACAGAGCACAGCTCCTTGCAAAGCACAAAGTGGGGCAGCAGGTGAAGAGAGACAAGAAAGGAGCCTAAAAGTAGGAAAAAGGAGGGTTTTTTTCCACCACAGCACACGTTGCAGAGGGGAAGTCATGAACGTACATATGTTCAACTCAATAAATTCACAGAGGGAAAAATCCATCAAGGGCCATTAACAAACGTGTTCCCTTTGGCTCATAAGTTCCCACATAACAGATTGCTGGAAGGATATATTGAGGGAAATATGTGCATACACAGTCATACTGTTCCACTTCCAGCCACAGTGGACCACAGGTCTGAGACACAACAGCCACTTTTATATCATTTTTCAAATATTCCTACTATATTTTTTTAAAAATTCTGAGGAGCAAAAATTATTCAATTTGATCTAAAAACAATCTTTCTTCCAATTTACAAATCAAATATATGATGCAAATATGTTCAGAGGCCTTAAAAAATATTAAGAAGTGAATAAAAAAGGGAAAAGCAAAAAAGGAGTAGATTGTTCAAGACAGAAAAGTCCAAGTCAGAACTGAGGTGAGAGCTTGTTCATCTGCCCTGTCAGATTTACAGTTAACAAAGCTCTTGTTCAATGTTTCCCTCTAGGCAAGACCATCTCATATTCTTTTTCTTTCTTATATTCAGGGATATGCAAAGTGGATCAAAGTGGACCAAGAAAATCCCTTGAGAACAAAATTCTTATTTATTAAAAAAAACAAAAGGAAATCATTTTTATCATACCACAACTCAGTGTTGATTTAAGCCATCAGAAACTTTGTGCCACCAGCAAAACCTTCTCAAAAAACCAGATGGTTTAGCCATGGAAACATTGACAAAGGTTATGGATAAGAAGAGGAGAACCTGGACAATCCCTTTCCCCGTGCCTTGGTGGCACCACTTCCACAACACTGGGAGAGCCAAATTCAGCCAAGCACTGCCAACATTCAGCTTAGAATTCAGAGTTTCTTCCAAGTCCTCTCTGGTTTGGGACTACAATTAACCACAGCTTAGCCAAGGTTGTGCCTGACGCTGCAGCTCTGCAGGAAATAAGGATTGTTATGCTTAGGAAAGCATGGAAAAGCTTGTGTGTTCCTTTCCCCAACTACTTTAGTGTTTCTGCTAAATAAAAATCCATTTTTATCCTTAAGGGAGCTGAGCGGAGAGATGTTGTTTTACATCCTGCTTTTTGCCAGTGATGATGTATGTCCCTTTTACAAACTTATCTCTGGGTTTTTGCTCAGTTTATAAGCTAGGAGCAATCTTTCTTTCCTAAAGCTTCCTTCTCTCACAGTCTGGAGGAACCTTGAGATTTCCTGCCAGTGATTTAAAGGGCTATAATATTCGCAGGCTAGATTTGTTTTAGTGTCCATAAAACTCAAAAATTTCATAAAACAATTGGTGAAAATAAAATTACCAAAAAATGATGTACTGCCAGCAGACTGTATAATAGTTACGGGGGAAATGGAGAATATGATTCACTGGGGTATAAAAATGACAATGTATTTATTGCAGAGCAGTGACAAGAAACTAATTTGTCCCTTTTACTTTTCAGACAGGACTTGAATTCCGATTTTTCTCCTTTCCCTCTGCTGTGGCAACGTGCACATTGGCTCGAGGGACAGTGACAGCTGTGGCCACAGTGCCAGTTACTGTGTCATTGCAAGAAGAAATGGCGAGAGGAGTTGCTCTCTAGAGCTAAATAGTCATGGAAACTGCAGAAATGTTAACTACAAACAAACACCTTTGGCTAAAATAACTAAGTGTTCAAGTGTTAACACAGAAATTGGTCTATTTGTGCAGCTGAAATAGAGTTAATTCTCCCAAACCCATTTTCTCTTCTTCTTTAAGTCAAACCACTCCCAAGGCCCAGATGTTTTCCTCCTTAGGCTTCTCCAGAAGCTCACAGGAAAAACAAGCAGACTTCAAAAAACCAAAGGTCCAGAGTGAAGACACAAGCAGCAAGTGAGGGATTTGGCTTGAGGGACCACACCTTTTTCTCACCTCAAATTGTGCAATACTCAGTTCCTTCCCACCCTGCAACCTTTGGACATTTTGCCCCATTTTTCTCTGGCTGTATGCTCAGGATGGGGAGCTGGAAAACCTCATTAAAACACAGATCCAGAATGAGACCTGGAAACTGGGAAAGGGGGTTTTATTCCCTGAAAAAAATGAAATTATGCAACTTGAAGTATAAAGCAATGAAAAAACGCATTTGGTATTTCCAAACAAAAAATTCTTAGGGGAATGGGTACACAACAAAATTCAAACACTGCTACAGAAACTTCAACAGCAGGAAGTGGAGATCCCTGGCACAATCAAGCAAAATATGCTGGGCATGTCATCTTCAACTGCCTTTTTTTTAGAGCATCTCTCTTGTTTGAGCTGTATTACCTAGTGTAAGCAAACTTTAAAAAATTCAGGTCCTGGAGAGCAGAGAAGTTCCCTCAAACCTTGGGCTGCAGGAAGAGGCTCTGCCCATGCCACAGCAAAGGTTATTTATGTCTAAATATGCCTTTCCTATTGATCACAAAGGTGAGCACAATGGCTCTGCTCTATGTCCCATTGACATTTCAACTCTATATCATAAAGTGCTTCTGCTGGCAGTCCCTGTTCTGGAAAGCCCAAAAGAGAACAGGATTGATTCCAGGACTGTATAACCTGGGTTTTATGAGGCAAGCAAAGCAGCTGAACACATTGCCCAGGTCATTGTCCTAAAACGCACCATAAAAGTGCTCTAAATTCTCTCTGTTTTGGGGATGGAGTGGAAAGCTCACTTTTCTCCCCAGGTCCCTGAAGTTAATAAGTTTCTGTGGATTATAAAATCCCAGAATTGGATTTCAGCACAATTTCAATTTGTTGTTTCATTCTGTGCTATTAATCATATTTATTTTTATGAGCCCCCTTACTCTCCTCAGTCCCCAGAAACGAAGGGCACATCCTGCCGTTTGCTGCTGGCCCATAACACCGTAAGTTCTCCTGGGTCCCTCCAAGTCCTGCCAAGAGCTCCTGAGAGCGGCTCTGGACCAGCTGAACACGGGCTGAGTACAGGCTGATGGTCTGGGGATAACTCCAAACGTGGGATCGTAACCTCAGGAAATCCAGTCACTGTCTTGCAGCAGCACTGCCTCTGGAAAAGGCCCTGCACACCAGCCTAAACACATATCCTTAAGGAGTGCAAGTACTGCATAATTCTTAGCATTTTTCCAGTTTCCATTTAAGTCAGTGGGGATGAGAAGGAGGGAAGCTCCTGGCATCTCACCAAGCAAAGCCGGAGCACTGCACCCACCTCCTTTTCTCCTAAACTGGGTGCTTTGGGCTCATGTTGGTCATTTCAGCATTGCCATGGACAGCAGAGCATCACAGCCAACTCCTCTGGGTTCAGAGTGGCAGGAAGAGATGGATCACTCCCAGCAGCTTGAGAAAATACATTCTGCTGGGCACAGTTTGAGATTATTTAGTCAGAGAACCTGGTGTTTGACATTCCAAACCAGCTTGGAAGCACAGAAACACAAAATCATTAAGGTTGAAAAGGACCTGGTGAGAGCATCTGGTCCAACCATTAACCCAGCACTGCCAAGTCCACGACAAAACCACGGTGAGAAGCACCACACCTACCTCAGCCAGAGCTTCTCCCTCAGCCAGTTAAGGACTTCACATATTTCCTCCTCACTCTTTCTCCTTAAACAAGGAGGTGCCAGATTTTCCTCTTACCAAATTGCTTAGCAGACATGTTTATTCTGTCATTGTCCTTGAGATTTTATTCATTTATCTGCTAATTTTGATTCTATTTTCCACTGTAGTCCTGTGAGATGGAAACTTAATTGAGGTTCCTTCCTCAGCTGTAACCTGATCAGAGAGCAGATCACACTTGACACAGGTTGCTTTTGCCAAAAGTGACTTATAAACAGGGAGGAGGCCAACAGTGTTAGTGTATAAACTGCCATCCACACTGCTAATCACACTTGTTCTAAAATTTAGGGAGGAAAGGCTCCATTTTTATAGTTATTTAATTCAGCTCAATACGCAGAAGGCAAGAATCAAAAGGTTGGCTGTTGCCCACAGAAGATGAGTCCAGGTGAAGCTGATACTCTCCCAGGTACTCTGCAAACTCCACAGCAGCTGCTAAAAGCTTTGCCTGCAGTAAACCAAGCTTCTGGCACTCCCAAACTTTCAATCCTGCCATGGCAAGATCCTTATCCACCTAGCAGGCATAGGGGAGCTATTTTGTGACTATTTCTAAGCAAAGAAGAGAGTTAGTCATCCATTATTTTGCTTTTTGCCATGATGTGTAGATGGTTTTGATTTTGGGTTAAGGGGTTTGGGTTTAAACTGTTGAAACCCAAGAAAACTCCTTGTACAAGAGCATGAAGCACTCAAACAATTAACATTTTCCTGAGATGAAGCAGTTTGGCTCTTGAGCATTTTGGAGGCAAAATCACTATTTCTCACAGCTGAAAACAAATTAGACTGTGCTAACATGTGTCTCTTGCTCTCCACAACAATAAAAATTAAAAACATTTTCACAGGAGAGCTGGCTTTAAACCCAGAGCCAGCACTGACCTGTGAGGCTCTGGCAGGGCAGCAATGTTCGTTACCCCACTTTTCTCAGCCCACACCTGATTCTCTCCCTTCTCTCAGTAAAGAAAGTTTCAAAATTACATTTGTTCTTTTTTGTACTCTGCTGGCCAAGGAGAGCACTGGTGCAGAGTCAGATGTTATCAGATCAGCACAGATTGTAGATGTGCACCGTTTCTGTGTCTGATGGGGGAGTTTGAAATCAATACCAAAGCAAGAAAAAGGGGTTTATTACCAAAAATCACAAGTAGCCCCTGCCTCAGTGATGTCCAGAGCATCTCACAGTCTACACAGTTTTTCTGGAGGATTTTAGCATTCCCCTGCATGGATTTTTCAAGAAGCATTTCGGGATTACAGGTGTATTGCCACAGGCAGGTAACTCACTGCAAAGCAAATCACTGCCATGAGACAGGAGAGGGAGGAAGAGCTGAGTGTGACCATCCCAGGCAGCCACTGAACCCATCTGCCTCGACTGCTGCAGCTGACCTGGCCAGACAAACCAGCTCAGGCAGGGAACATCTCCATTGCCCACCTCTCCCTGTCTCAAACACTCTCTTTTCTGGGCTGGCTCAAAGGGCTGACACAGAAGTAGCAAGCAGTGTGTGGCAGGTCCGTGGTGGGTGCTCTGCACAGGGGTGTGCAATGATGAAATTCCCCCCAGTGCTCCAACCCTTGGCTGCCCTTTCCTCCTCTCCCCTCCAAGAAGTTTCTTTTCAGATGTTATTGTATTTGCACCATTAATGTCACCATCTGAGCTCCTCAACCTGCACACAGCAGCCCTGAGATGGTGGATTTATTATCCAAATGCCAAGAGTCTTGTTATCACTAATGAACTTTGGGAAGCAGGAGGACTCGCGCATGATGGTCTGGGTTTATTTACCCAGCTGGCATCTTTTAACTACTGAAAAAATGTTACCCCTTTAAATCATGTAGCCCCAGATATGTGTGTCTGCTTAAAGCCTGGTAACTCTGCTGACAGAACACGAGGTGACCTTCCCCAGCACAGCTGATGACTTGCAGATATTAAACAGGATCCATTGTCTTAGACTTTGTCTGAAATCACTTTCACGGCCAGAAATCTGAATTATCCCAGTCCAAAGAAAGGAAATCTGTGAATTTACATGGGAGATGAATTTCCTAAAAGACCAGGAACACAGGCATGTGGACACTGAGCTGAGCAAGCCATCCACCTCACTTTGTTACAAAAAAAAAAAAAAGTATATTTTGATCAGCTAATAATTTATCCCATTCAAAACACTTGAGTAATTTATGCTCTTTCCAGCAGCAAGTCTTGCTACGCTTCAGATCCCAATTCCACAATATATGAGGCAGCTTTGTGATTGAACAGGTAAGTGACACACTGAATGTGTCACGTTATAAACATTGGCTTTGCTCAAAAACTGTGAACTTAATACTTTGATTCTCACATGCAAACTATTAGTTTGGGATACAGAATACTGCTGCACACAACTTTAAACTTTATAGAAGAAAAAACTTTCATACCAGCAGGGTTTTATAGTCCCAATTTTCATGGGAAGTACTTGACAGAGTGGCGTGAACACAGCTGAAACAAATTCACCTAAGATGTTACACACTTCCCTCAGATTGCACATGTGTTTAAGGGTTCTGCTGGGCTATGGACCAAAAAAACAGTCACAGAAATCCTTCTTATTCACTCTGAAATTTTGTTTTAGTACTTCTGGCCCATCCACACACAGGCTGAAGTTTCTGAGAGAGGTCTGCAAAAACAGAGTTAATGTTCACCACAAAATTCTCCCATTTACATGGTGGGGCAAGGCCAGCTGCAATAGAATGGATAAAAGGTGTTGGGAAATGTCCCATTCCAGCAATACCCCCCAAATTCAGCCTGGTTCTCTTTAGAAACCAAAAACTTTAAAGATCAAAAAGTGTTCTGGAGAGATGGCAGGTACCACAGCTTTCTCACCAAGAGAACAAGAGAGCACTTTTGTGAACAGAAAAATTCACAGATAAATTTCTGTGAACAATTAACTGCCCCAATTCTGTTTTCTTCACAAGTATTTACACTCCAGCAGGCTACTCTGACACTCAGCAAATCTTCAGCTACCTCTGATTGTCTGCACAAAGTGTAACATGACAAAAAAAACCACAGATGCAGAAAAATTAATTTATACCATTTTCATGCCTAAAAGAAAACAAACCCCAAAACCAGCACTGGTACAGTTAAGACTTTTTGGATAATAACAGTCAGTTCTTTTTTGACCACAATCATCATCCAACCACCACCATATCCAAACCACTCAAGGTCACGTCACCTCTTGCTCATCCCTTTAGAGCCCAAGGTGCATTTCCTCAATTCCAGTAGCAGAAGTTCCTACAGCCACTTCTAACTGGACATAGATTCACCATGAAAAGTCATTTCCAAGTCCAGCATTCAGCTGCTTTGGCTTGTGTCGGATGTGGAGCAAGTGAAGCAGCACAGGGGGAAAGCAGTTTCAAATATTTTTGTTGTAGTTCATGGTAGCTGCTTGCCAATTCTTTACATTACACACAACTTTCCAAATGAAAAAAATCAGAAAAAATTGGAAGTGAATAGCTCCATATATATATTACGATATATATAGACACATATTGTGAGTATATTGTCCACCCACCTAATAAAAACAACATAAGTAGCTCAAAAATTAATTGGGTTTGTGCTTTTTTTAACTTCAGTTTTTATTTGTCTTCTAGTTCCTGACTCTTTACAGTGGAGCCAGATCACATTTTAAAGCCATTCTCACAAACCACAATTACTAGAAATGCTTAAAACAAAAGCCAAGATTCTCTTGTAGCCCCTTGCCTCCAGGAGCTGGGATAATAAACACAAACCCAAATAGCCCAAGACTCAGTAAAAGCACAGGAACAAGCAACACTGTCTCCATTCTGAAGTGTTTAAAGGTATTAAAAGCCCTGGTCACTAGAGGGTATAAACCAAGCATCACAGGATCTGTGACTGGAGATCCTATTACTCAAATGGATTTGTGCAGCTCTAATTTTATAGCCAAAACCAGAAAAATAAATATGTCCTGCAGAGTGTTATTGATAATTCACCCAGGGCGAGGGACCCCTGTAGATGGGCAGAGGGAGATGTGCCAGCTGGGTGTGAGCTCCAGAGACTCAGCTTGGCTTTGGGGGTGCAAGATCCAGGCTGGCCCCTTGTTGGACTTCATTTGGCCAACTTCAAGGATTCTGTTTGGTTTTCTTCCAACTGCTCAACTTCTTTTGGAAAACAAAAAAAAAGATGGGTATCTGGGCGGAGTTTAAAAGCCTCAGCTGAATGCAATGGGAGTTGGCACATCCAGGTTTTATCGTTGATTTTACCTTCACAAAAAGTTTTACAGCTGCAGATGACCCAGCCAGCTGCCCTGGGCCTCTTGCCATAGGCATGCTGGAAGTGACCTGCCCACTCTGCTCCCACATCTCCTGTCTCTCCACAGGTGATTATTGACCAGCTCAGGGCTGAGATTTAATCCTCATGTCAGTTCACTGTAAGAGAAGAGCAGGGGGCAGCAGGGATGAGGATTTCCCCACTTGGGATGTGCATTAGGACTAAACTCTGCACCCTGGTGTGACAGACACCAGGCCCTGAGCATCACCTCCCACCACAGCCAGGGACGGGCCAGGAGTCAGCCTCGGGAAGGGACTGTCCCCACTCCTCTCCTGCCACGTTGATAACTGACTGACCTCTGTGTCCACCTGGTAGAATCATTGTGGAGCAGCTGCCTCAGGCACGACTGAGATGGACTGAGGATTCAAACCAACTGCTTATGGAAGTTTGGGAAACAGCTAATCCTTTCCAGCACACTGTTCTGAGAACTGGAGCAGAGTGAGGTCATTGCCCAGTGAAATCCTGTCAGGCTTTCCCCTGACACTGATGGTTTACTCAGTAGCATTAATCACCTCCTGATCGATGACTGACTTCAAAGCAGGACACCCCCTTCACTAGAGGATCTCCAAGACCTCTGCCACCATTAATGCCTTTCACAGGATTCTCCACTCCACTTTAAAAGGAGCAAACACAAGTTAGGAGGAGGCCAGTGCTGCAGCCCCATTTGAGGGGAAGAGCTGGGAAGGAAAGACAAGAGCCCTGACTCCCAGCTCTGCACTGCAGGTCAGCATTTCTGAGGCTCAGCTCATGGCACCGGGAATAAACATCCAACCACCCAGCTTGGGTTACCCCCTGAGGATCCTCAAAGTGCTAAAAATAAATCTGAAAAACAAAAGCTCCTGCCTGGCGCACCAAAACACAACAGGCATCAAATTGCATTAGAATGTTTATATTGAGGAAAATTGCATCCTGCAAACTTAAATTATCTCTCTCCTCCCTCTCCCCTCCCACCTGCCATAGCCCATTTCCTATTATATTTTTCTAACAAACCAATAGATGCTTGAAATCATGGAAAGCCATAAAGAATTGGAATCAAATTAAGTCTACATTCTAACTGCATTAGGTGCTGTCAAGCATAGTTTACTCACTCTTCACAGTTCTATCTAGAGGCTAAACAATTTTGTACCCTTTCTCTACTAATCAAAACTGATTACTCTGATAATGGACCCCTGATGCTGAACACTTTATGAAGGTAAATTATGCCATATCGAACAGGAAGGGGAATGGAAAAAATCACCCGGAGATGAATAGGCCTAAAGACGCATATATTGATCTCACACTCATTCCTTCTCTCTCTCTCAATGTCTCTATGGCTAAAGGTTCAATCAATACCCCCAGTGCTGTAATGCCATCCTTTATAATCCCATCATAACTGGCTGTTACCATCCTGTGCCCTCGGATTGGCTCGAGCTTTTTAGAGCTGAGATCTTTTGTTTCTTCCCTTCCCAGGTCACGTTACTGAAGGGGCAGGTTAAACCCAGCCCCAGAGGTCTCTGAACCAGGACCTGCCTGCAGACCAGGGCAAGGGAGGGCAGGGATGCTCAGCCACAAGCTGGGATGGCTGGGAAATTCTGCTAACAGTCTTCCAATTCATTCACCAAGGAATGCTCAAGTACAAGCAGATCTTATGCTTGGGCATGTTGATTTTTGATTGAGAGAGACAATACACCTTCATTCTTCTGGATCTTCAAAACTCTTCCTGTCCCCAGAGAAAAGGATGGCTTCGCTTTACAAGGTTTGGCAGTTGGCAGAACAAGCTGCTCAACGGAAAGAAATGCTCATTTGGTGCCTACCCACCATGAATTTCAATAATTCTGGACTGTTCTGGCAAAGGACAAAGAACAGAACTGCTTCCCAACCCTGCCCACGCAAATTCCCAGCACAGTGCCCCAGTGGCCTCCCCTGGGGTAGATTTAGGGTTCTCAGAGACAGGGTGCTACAGGGAGCACAGTGCACACATCCAGAGGGGAGGGGAGTCAGGGAAAGGTCTGTGAGGGGGGTTGTTTTCACTGTGGAAAACCTGTATTTGGTCACACCAGGCTATGGCTGTACTGGTTTCCAAACACCCTCCAAAGCTTCTGCTTGAGACACCACTGGAACAAAGTTGTGTTACCCTGGGGTAGGAACCCCTCTGGTTTTGAACCAGGCCCAGCATCTTCCTTCTCATCCAACTGTTTATTCACTGTAAGAAGATGCTGTGTTTTTACAGAAACCAAGAGCATCCCAAAGGGTGGCACATCAGATGCTGGTTTCACTGCTGCCTCTCTGGGGCAGAGTCAGAGGTGCTGGGTTGTCCTGCAAAGGCCTCACCTTGCTGAGCTCAGTTCTAATCAACAGCAGAAGCCTCTGCTGTCAGAACAGCCCAAAATCCTCCACAGCCACAGAGGGCAATACAAGCATGAAATTCTCAATATCACAGGTTAGGGCATGATATGAGCTGGTGCAGGTATCAGTAAACCTCTTATTGGGAATCAGGTAGCAAAAAAAAAAACCCAGGTAGAAAATAAGAACAAAACAGAAAAACTGCATGAAAGCACACACTCCACAGAATAAAAAGGAGCCTTGATAAAATTCCTGAATTGCATCTATAAATGTTCCATAGGATTCCTTCACTGCACCTATAAATATTCCACATGTAACTCACATATGAGACAAGAGAGATTATAAATTGTTGGGATTTCTTGGGCCAAGATGTTTAAGCATCACCCAAAACAAGAGGAAAGTTTGTTGCATCACATACAAATTCTACTACAGAAGGTACAAGCTGCTCTTTGCTACCTGGATGTGGCCAAAGAATTCCACTCCCCCTTACTGATTCAGGGATTTAGACTGTTGCAGCTGTTTAAAGGCATCACAACAAACTTGATGAAACAAAATAAAAAGGCTCAATAAACAAGAGCCTGGTTGACCTGATACTGGGCTAAATCTTCTCTCTCAACCCATCCAGATTTCTCATTTATGTGTCTCTCAGTGAAGTAGGAATTTATACCCCACTCTCCACCCTCACAAAACATCCTGTCCTCTCCCCACGCCTGTGAATCTCCAGGAGGCTAAAATGCTTTGCACTTCACTAGAACAGGATCACTGACTCCAAATTACACCATAGGAAAGCACAGGGAGGATCCCTCTGGGAGGCCAGCAGGACTATTCTGGGAACTTCTTGATCAAGAGGAAAAAAAGGCAAGGAACACTCTCAGAAGGCAGGTTAATGCATACACACAAAATAAAAAGATGCATCAGGGTTCAATTTCCCACCCATAATTATACCCAGCCTAGACAAGACCATGGAATATCCTAATAAAACCCTCATGCCTCACCAGTTGAAGGGTTGTTTTAGATCTACATCTGCTGTTTGAATAAAGATGTCTGCCCTGAAAAGTCCAGGATTATCTTTGGCTCCAATAAGAGAAAGTTACTGTTTCAAACAGTTTGATTTGTTAAACTAACTCTTGGAACAATTGGGAGATTTTGCTTATCAAGGATGAGCACAATAGCTTGGATCACAGTCTCAGGAGTCTTATAACATCTCTTCGGGTCTCCTGGGGAAATGGCTTTCAGAACAATTGTGGGCTTGTTGTGGAATATTTAAAAAATTAAAACATGAATAACTGGCACTTACAGGTCAAAGCAATCTTAAATCCCACCACAGTCCCCACCCAAGCCACCCACTCAGGCAAACAGCACATACCAGCAGCCAGGGCTGCTCCTGCATGCTCAGCCAGATCAATGTCCCCCCTCTCCAGGACGAGATCCCCATCCCACAAATCACTGCTCTCTTACCCCTGCACCACCCCTTCCCTCTAGGCCTCCTCCATCACTCATCCACCAGAAGAAAACGCAAAGATTAATGATAATTAGACAAGTACAAATAGCAAGGTGGTGCTGGGGATGGTGCTTTCCCATAAATACCCAGCTGTTCCCATACCAATGGGCCTGACTGTGCTCACAGACCCTCCAGGGCTGGCACAGCAGCCTTTATCACCCTTCTGGGGTGGCACTGCCCAGATCCTCATGTCGCCTCAGTTTCCCTTGGACTGGTTCTCCTCAGGAAGGAGATCTGGGAAAGGCTCCATGTGAGCAGCCCATCAGGAGGTGGCTCAGCTTTGAGAGGGGGTACAGGCACAGAGAAAGCAGTTATGGGATGGACCTTGGGTCCAGAAGTGGGGGTGGGACAGCCACACTCTCACCTGCACTTCTCAATGTCTGCAGACAAGCTAAGCAGGATGTCTAAGCTGCATGAAAAAGTGGGTGCTCAAAAGGAAAGGAAAAGTGCTTTGTTTTAAGAGCAGATGTGAGAAACCCCCTTTGGGATGCTGCTAGCAAGGTTAACAAGTCAACTTGAGATATTTGGGGAAAAAAGCCTAGTGCAGGGCAGTGATGCTCTTTGGAGCGCAGCAGCACCCTCCTGCACCTGGGCTGCTCCAGGGTCATCTCCTTCATAATTTTCCCTGTCTGCCTGAGCATCTCACACCTGATTTCCTAGGAAATAAAATAATGAAATTTAACAGGCTCAGTGAGTATAGAACCCAACAGGGTGTGCAAGAAATACTTGTGCACCCCACAGTCACACGCCCAAGATCCCTGAGCTTTTAAAAATCTTGATCATTGCTCTGAACTTAGGTAGTGAAATCTGGTTGAAAGTCAACACCTGAAAACACCAAAAGAAGCACAGTTTTACCTTTCTGAAGGGACAGACATGCAAAGGGTTGCAGTGGGGGTTTCCTCTTTTTCCCCACTACGTGTTCCAGCCTTCAAAGCTGGAAGACCCAACAGCTAAAGAAAAATCCCAAAACACCAGAGTGCAGGTTACCAGTTTTTCTATCAGGTGAAGGGATGGGGAAATGGGAGAGGAAGAAGTCAATCATTTTCTAAGCCTTTGCAAAAGTATTTCATGAACAAACTGTTGCTCCATTTTATACCCTGCAAAGGTAATCAATTTTTCTCCCCAAAGTTTTTATTTAAGGTTTTATTATGAGGCTTAGCAATCACACATTGATTTAATTTATCTCTCTTTGCTGGCTGATCTGACCTTGCTGTATATAAAACAGTCAACATCCCATTTAAATTTAATGCTTCCAATGGCAACCCTACCCATTAAAAAAACCAGAACAAAACCAGTCTTCTGTGTTTAGGGTCTTCAGCTAGGAATTTAAGGTCCAGTTGTTCCTACTATCATAGAAACCTGATGAATCCAGCAATTGCTTTAACCTCTCTTCCCTGCAGCTGAGGTACATAAATCCCTTCTCCTCTGTCAGCTTCCTTTGTGGACTCTTCCCCAAAAACACCTCCTTTGGGGGGACCTGCCCGTTCCTGTGCTGAAGTTATTCACAGCACATATGCTTTTAGGACACTACATCATCACCACAGCAGGGATCTCATGTCTACCTTCAGTTAGCAAGTCAGTATTTATTTCATCTTCCTTTCCTGCTTCACTGCACGAGGGAGGGGGGCAAAAGCCAGAGGAAAGACAGGAGCCAGGGGAAGTGATCTTTCAAAAGAGACTAACAAAAGGGTGGGGTTTTTCCTTTTCTTTCGCAAGTAGCTCTGTTTTCCCAGTATTCAACCACAATAAAGGCAGGTAAAAGTGCACGAAGAAAACACTTCATGTGAGCAGATAGCGGTGCAAGTGCTGGGATAACTAAAATAGCTCAACAAAGCAGCCTAAACAGACCCTCTCTGTTGTTTCTGACTGGTTCTGGAACACTCCCCTTCCCAGACACACTAAGAACTGGAATAAAATGGCAGAACGTTTAGTTCTTAATTCACTTATTCCTAAAGTATGTGAAACAACAGAGATTTTGTTAGAAGATAAAAATAGTAAACAAAGGAGCTATTCTGATTCACTGGCTTTTCACTGTACAGATGCACATGCCCAAGAATTTCTCACTCAAAACCCACATACCTGCAAGGGACGAGCTCAACCTGTGTGAAACCTTTACATCAGGTATTTCCCAGCAGAGAGCAACCACTCAGAACTTCACTCCTTAAAAAACAGGGGAGGTGAAAAGACTCTCCTGATTCCTTTAATTCTAAGAAAACAGGAGAGGAGGTGTCTTCTTGTTTAAAATACATCATCAAGACCCAAAATAAAGTCATTCCGGTCCCCCCTGTAGCTAAGAACACAGCACCATTCATCTCTAATTGTACCTTACCCAGACAACACCTTAAAACACATTTACTTTCCCCACAACTACTTACCTCTCTTTTCACACTGTCCTCTCACCATAAAAAGTATTTTTGAAGCATCTGGGAGTTGGAACAGTTGGACAGTTCCCAACACACAGCAGTGCACAAACACCCTTTCACCCAGCTCTGGGGCAAGTTTTGGTTCATGAGGTGGTCAAGGAGAGCTGCAGATTGTGCCCGAGCCAAGCTGACCAGAGCCTACTTCAAACAGGAGATGAGAGCATCAAATCCTCCAGGCACAATTTGAGATATTTCAAGGGGGAGGAGGCAGGGAACAAACTTTTGTTAATTTAATTATTGGTCCTATTTGAAATGCCTGTGTCCTGGGAGAGGCCTGTCCTTACCTGCCTCCCTCAGCCACGGGCAATTAGAGGAAATCAAGGAACACAAATCACCTGATGTTCCCTGTGTGAACCCATTCAGGGCTTGTGCTTTGAGGGGTGTTGAGGTACATGTGCACAGGTGTCAGCACAGGTGCTCAGGTGACCAGACTGACCCATGTAAGCCTTGGGCCATGACCCAAAGCTCAGGTGGCTCCTGTAGGTGTCCTGATAGAGCTGCTGTCCCTCCCCAGCATCACGGGCTCCTCTTTTCTCTCCACACAAAATCCACTCAGTTTTCAAATAACACAGCAAACCTCATGCCTCTCCTCTGTGCCTCCCAACAAAGCTGCTCTGTCTCCTTTGCACTTAACAAGACAAAGAAGATGGTTAACAAGAACTTTTGCAGATATGTTTTATTTTTATTTTTAAGACCTTCGGAAGCCAACTCATCTGCTCTCATGGGCTTCTTGCTGATACGTCTCACTTTATTAGTGACTTTGGCCTTGAGTATCTCAGCTGTTTGATCAATACTGCAGGGGGTCAGTGATATTTTCTCACTTTTAGTGTCTCGCTGCCTTTAACTTTGTCACCTGATGAACAGCACTACCCCTGGAACGCTTATCTCGTATCGATTTTCTCCAGGCTCCTGCTGCACTTCCAGCTGTCCCACCATTTCCCTCCCTGTCACCACATGCCCATTTAATGTTAACTTATCCCCTTTCTCCCAGGCTTTTCATTCTTACAGGGCCTTTTGCCTCCCCCCTCTGCCCAACAGCAGATTGTCAAAAAAACAATTTCCTTTTTTCACTTGACTCATTGTTATCCTTCAGCCGTTCATTGTTTGTCAGCGGGTGCCCGTGGCTGGGCTGGGGAAAGGGGCTGAGTTGAAGCAGATGTTTCAAAGCCACCTGCACCCAGCCCGGGCTGGAGGGCTCAGATTTACCACAGAAAGTTTGTCTCCCTCACCAGCAGAACTTTTCCTCTCAGCTCAGTAGCTCAGAAAGCAAAACAAGATTATTTTTGCACAGCGAGGTAGAACAAAGAGCACTGTTTAATACCTTCTAAATGATACCAATTTAAAGACCAACGGTGGTTTTGGGGAACACTGGAAAGCAGAGCATTCCTCAGGGCGTGGGGTGTTTACTCCACTGTGCCTGGCCACAGGATGGAGAAGCCTCTCCAGCCATGTCTCTGGAAGCAGGGAGATGGTTTCAAAACTACCAAGGTGCTTCCTGAAAAGAATCAACTCATTCCATGCTCAACATCTAAGAAATGTACCAGGTGCAGGAAGAACCACTCCTGCAAACAGGCTCGTTTCCAGAGCTCTGGGCTTTCTGCCCTGTGCACTTCACCCAGCATTTGGTAATGGCATTTGTTAAGGGCAGAGTACTGTTCACATCTTCAGGTGAGAGTGAGATAATCGTTTCTAGTGAGAGAACTGTAGAAATGTACCTCAATTTAGAGATAACTAAAAGCAAACCAAAGTAACTCATCTGGAATTAAAACCAAAAAATAAATCATAAGATCCAAACCGGTATTTCTGATTTTGCATTCCAACAGAAAATTAAAATGTAAAAGATGTTTCACCTGATACTTGCCATGTGAAAGTTCAGTTTATGAAGGAAAAAGAAAAAGAAGCAATGACTTACACAGTTCTATTTTCAGTCACATAGGTGGGAGCCCACTGGTTTCAGCAGAGCAGATCTAACAGGTTTCTGTGTTGTTTCCCTGTTACCAGCTCTGATCTTTAGCCTTTCAAAGTCCTGAGCTCAGGGCTGGAGAGATGGTGAAAGACAATTGCTTACCTTGTTCTACTTTTGTTGTATGTCGTTGGCTTGAATTGCTCCAGTTTTAGGCAAGTAGTACAGTAAATCTTAGGGAAACTATTCCACTGCCTGCATTAACATAGGAACAGTCCTCTGCAGTAATTAGCCCAACATTTTCCTGATTTATACCTTTTGAAATGTTTATTTTCAATGAACACACCACCCTTTAGCAGTTGAGTATCTTACCACAGGTTCAAAAGCTGCCAATGAAATCTGGGGCACTGAGCAGTGAGTGGGGTTGGATGGTCCCCACATCCAGGAATTACCAGAAGGGAGAATTTATCTGTAGCCCAGCCAGCTGAACCATCACTAAGGAAGCTGGGGGTCAAGGTGAAGGAGGTAATCACCACGCTGTCGGTGAAGCAGCAAGGCTGGCCAGAGCATGCAGGAGGGCCAGGGAACAGTTTTTATCAGTGAAGGGGTTCACAGAAGCTTGTTTCCCCACTGGGACTAGTGGGACAGGAATCACAGGCAAGCAGCACACTCTGCCCAGCAGCAAAAGCAGAGTCCCAGCGAGTGGAGCAAGAGTGCAATGGGAAGAGCTGCTGACATCACCTCCCATCACTGCAAGGATGCTCCACAGATCCTGGCCTCCCAACTCCCTTCTACAGAAGCCACCCAGTCCCAAAGGAAGTTATGGACTGGTCTCACCTTCTCCTTTGCACCTGTGGTGGGTGAGGACAACACACACACCCAGGACTGCAGGGCAGCTTGTCCCTGTCCTGCTCATGGGGAGCTCTCAAACCCCTGGTGTCTTCCCGTGCCTTCCCCCGAGCCATCCCAGAGGATGGAGCCTCACAGCTGAAGGGCCACCTGCAGGTCCCTGTCCAACACTGAGCCCTTCCCAGGGCCACCTGCAGGCCCCTGTCCAACACTGAGCCCTTCCCAGGTCTTTACCCCTGCCCACTCCTCAGCGAGGAGCACAGCCCTGCACAGCCCTCTCAGTCCCTGCCATTAGACCCTGATTTAATGCCCATGTGCTCTTTTATTCATCTAACAAGTTTATTCCTTTGTCAGGTGCAGCCTCACGTCGGACTGCTGCGCTGGGACAGACGCGGGGGGGATTTATTGCGCTCGCAGGTTTATTCCTACAGCAGCTATTCATTTATGCAGGCTCCCCTCTCCTGGCGTCCCTGTGCATAAGTGGAGGCAGGAGGCTCCTGCTCAGAGCGAGCCTGCATTGCCCTCCTGCGGCCAGCACCCGGCTCCCAGAGCCTGCACATTAATCATAGCAGCAGGAGTGTAAAATTCAATTTTACCTCTCCATTCATTCTGAGATGAGTTGAAGGCCGGCCTTGTACATATAAACCACACTTTACTTCATCAGAGCCCTGGTAACAAATGGAGTGTCTTCTTCGGGGAGTTTAACCATCAAAAAACACCGCGCCATTTAATTCCACGCGTGCCGAGGGTCAAAGAAGGAGCTCTTGGCATCAGCAAATGCTTCAGCCCTCAGCTGCGCAGTAAACTATGTTTTAGAGATTGTTCCTCAATACGAAATGATCAGCCCATTTATCTGCTAAAGCAGCCTGTCTCTTTGTTCAGTCTCCCAATATTTTTTCCGCTGACCTGATCTGGACAATAAACCAAAGTCATCTTAAGATATTCACCATTCAATTTGTTACTTGAGTGCCTCTGGGCCCGGCTGGCCCTGCTGTCAGCATCCCAGGCTCCCCAGCCTCCACCATTAACCCCAGTGCCTGTGCCAGGCACCCCTGGCCCTGGGGCTGCACCAGCTCTGCCCAGCTCACGAGGCCAGGCTCCATCCCAGCTCCTGCCATGTCCCAAACCCCCAGCCAAGTGCTCTGCCCAGCATCCGTCTCACACCAAATGCACCCCAGTCCTTGTAGAAGGATTTGTGAAGCTGCTTCTGCAGAGGTGCAGCCCCAGTCCTTCCCCAGGGTGCTGTGATGGTGGTTCCCTTTTACAAGGGGGAGCTGGTCTGTACTCAGGGGGTGCCCAGGGCCCCTCTTTGCACCCTGACCTCTCTCCTGGAGCCGGTGAGTGCCACCACTTGCAGCTGAAGAGGGCTCGGAAGTCCCACCATATTTTCAGTGAGCGCATCTGGGCCATCATGCAGGGCAGGAATTTATCACTTACCTATCTCCTGCTATAGCTGGAATTGCAACTGTTTTGCAGCAGTGTGGTGCAGGAACTCACCATCCTTGCAGTTCTTTGCACACTTACTAGCAAAGGCCAGTGAAATGGTGTGACTGTGTCCCTCTCCCTCAGAAGGGGATGTAACTCGTGCACAGCCAAATCACTCCTGGCCATCAGCAGCTCACTGGTGTCTGAGTTCTGGGCTTCCACTTTTAGAACTGGTTTACCTCTCTCTACATCACTTTATGGGAGGCCTTTAGAAACTCAGTTCCACAAGAGGTTTCACAGTACCTCAAAGAGATGAGCTCCCACAGGCACTACCACCTCAAACTCTCTTTTCCCTGGCTATCTCAGGTATCTCAGTTAGCAAACTGGGTGTCATGCACCTTATCCTTTGGCATCAGCAGTCCCTTTGCACTGCATGGAAGATTAGACACCTACACAAGGCTGTGGTGTCCACTGCAGGAGCCAGACACCCAAAAGTCAGCCCTCACAGATCCCTGACTCACGCCCAGAGCCCTTTCATGCACGTAGCTGTAAACAACTAATGCAAGTTTACACTACAGTGGTGGAAGGATTTAATCTTTAAAGATGTTAAAAGACCTCCCAAACCACCAAACCATCCTGGCTGCACAGACAAGATGCTGCCCAGAAAAGCTGCTCCTTATAATCATTAATTTTGATTCACTTGCCATTTTTCACGCTGTGTTTGCCCCGTGTTGCTCCATGAGCAGCTCCATATCACCTATTCAGCATCACATAAGCAGCAAGATTTTAACAGCAGCCTGCTGGCAGCAGGAGCTTTCTCAATGCTTCCCACCTTGGCTGTGCCACACCAACCCTTCAGCCAAAACAACACCGGCCTGCAGAAGCAAATGAGAGGGGCTGGAAGTCTCTAGAAGGGCATTTTCATCTCACTGCAAAGGCCCAGTGGGTTGGACTGTTGTGAGTGTGTGTGAAGCACAGCTTGGAGAGACACAGCTCAACAGCTGGGCAGTGGCAGACAGTGCCACAATCTTAATTTGTGGGTTTTTTCACTGAAATCTTTCATTAAAAACATTTTGATCTTTTTTTCCCAAGGAGGATTCTAAGCCTTTCTCCATGTTTTGAAGTTTCACCCTGCTTCTTTCACATTTTTTTGAACAGAAAGGGAAGGGAAACAAGCTTCCTTTGCAGGTCTGCATCTTTCTGCAGTGGAAAAGCACAGCGAGGAGAGGGCTGTGGCAAAATACTTTCTTCCACTCAGCCAGAGAGAGTGAAGTGAGGAAAAAAGTGTGACTGAAATCAAGCACAGCATTTAAAGATCAGTCAGCACTGAGAAATATCAGATGTCAGCAATCTGCTCCTTCCAGTTTTAGAAAGAAGGGTTTTCTCTCAAACAGCCTCAGCCAGTTTTGGTGACAAAATTCCAAACATGCAAACCCACTTGCCAAAACCATTTTTGCCTTCCAGAAAGCATCGTGTTTGTGGGTGTCAATAAATCTGACAGACACTGCCATCTCCTACTGCTATAGGAGATAAAATTTCACCCGTATTTACACTTCAGTAAAATGAACTACAAGTGGATTTACCCAGAGAGAGACAAAGTCAACAGCAAAATTCACATGTTCCAGTTCTTTCTGTTTCCAACCAAAAAGTCATTCCAGAATAAAATTCAGAGGGAGGAGGTGGATATACAATGTTTACCTACAAACTTTGGTAAAAATACACAGAACAGCCTACTCCAAAGTTGTCTATAGTGCCTCTGGAGTTCTTGAAGGTGTTTTTCCCTGGAGAAACCACCTTGGGAAGACCTGTGATGGTGACAGGCACTGCGCCTTCCTCCTTGGCTGTGCCCTGGGCAAAGCTTTGTCAGGCTCAGCTCCACCCTCCTCCCACTGCACCTGACGCAGGAATTCTGGCAAAGCCTAAAACTCCTGTCTTGTCAGAAGTTATTGCTTGCTTAGGTACAAGGGCTCCTGGAAAGTTTCCAAACCCTAATGGGAACTTCACTCGAATGACTGAGTAGTGGGTTCCCACATATTTCAGCCTCCCTAGTCGCTGAGATTTCCTCCTACAATACATCTTCCCTCTGTATTCCACTCCTCACACTCACAAGACAACCCTTAAATAGACTCAAGAGGACTTTGTGACAAAGGGACAAGAATTAGGAGGTGTCTGTGAAAAGCTTTTGGATGGAGAGCAGCAGGAGGACATTGAGCAGATCCAGAGCAGCAGCTGCTCTTACCAGCATGTACCAATCACTGCTGCCATCATTCCCTGTTTAATGAGGAGTGCTTCCCACTTGGAGATCCTCACAAGCCTTCCTTGTGGCGCAGCACATCCTCAGGAGGTCTCCAATGGTGCTTACATTGAAAGGTGCAACGATGAATAACAGCAAGGGCACCAATACCCTCAGAGAGACCTGCACGGAGTGGGTGACACCCTGCTCACCTGCTGCACATCCTGCTCACAACTTGGCACCAGCGGGGACACTTGGAGCAGGGCTTCACGAGGTTTGAATGGGGCCATTTGCCATTTGCAGACATCACTTTAAATTAGCCTTTTCTGGTATATGTTTTGTGGACAGGATGAGAAACAGAACATAACATAAGTTTTGACAGCTGCTTGGAAAATCAGCGCTAGGGGATGTGGACACCTTACCAGCATCACCACGTGGGGACCCTTGGCCACACCAAGGGGCAGTGACAGCCTGGTTCCCCTCAGCGCAGCAAGAGAGACGTGCCCTGCTGCCAACAAGAACGCACACACACACACACCCCCCACCATAACTGCCTCCTTCACTCTGGTGAGCCCTGCAAGGCAGATCATGTGCCCAAACCCTGGGCTGACTCCCTGCCATGATGGTGCTCAGACAGGCAAGCTGTGAAGGCAGGTTTTGTAACAGAGCCAGGAATGAGCACCTCTGGAAATGCTCCAGTGCAGCAGGGTTCCCTGCACACAGCTGCAGGAGGAATCACTTTCTGCTTCTTTATCTAAACCAAGAGGCTTAAAGGCTTCTCTGATCGATCCCTCACCACTGTAACATGCTGCTTTCCCACCAGTGCGATGCAAAGGGTTAAATCAGCACCAGCTGCAATTTCAAAAAAACCCAGATTTTGAGTAAGAAAAGGCACTTGTTCAACCCTGCTGCGGTTCTGACACAACCCCCCTCCATGTGCCAGACTGCCCAGCATCCCCAGGGAGCTGCAAAGAGCCTTCCTGGTATCCTGACTGCTCTGACAGCTCCTAATGGCCATCCCTATTTCACACTGTCCCAGCCTGTATTTACATCCAGAGCTGTCTCTGTGATCGATGCCTCCCACCAGCACTGCCCAGCCTGTGCCAGCACAGCAGCAGGGCCAGGCAGATCCTGCTCCCCGTGGCAGAACTAAGCATGATCCTGGCTCTTCCAGGTCCTAGCACATCCCAAAGGATCCCTTCCCCGCCCTGGCTACAGCAGGATCTCTGCACAGCTTATGAAACCCTGGTATCTCACCAGACACCAAAGGGAGATGCAGCAGGACTTCCATAAAACCTGGCTCATGGAAGATGTTTCCTGACATCAAAACATTCCCTGTCTGATGGGATCCTCTCTCTGCCAACAGGCATCTACAATAAACAATCTATTTCTCAGCCTGCAGGGAACCAAGAAGCTGTTGTGATTTGTTGGTGTCTGTCCTGCTCTCTCTCCTGTAAGTTTTCACTTTCCCAAGCCAAGTAGTACAGGATGGAAAGCCTACAGGGATCTGGTGGGTGATCCCTGGTCAGGTGGGAGACTTTGAAGGGAGCCTTGCAGGCAGAGGCTGCACAAGCAAAGCAGGACTCACTGCAGGGAAACCCACCCACTTCCAAGCATGTGGGAAGAGATCAGAAACGCCCCAAGGACAGGAAACATCCACCTCTGACTGCTTCTACCTCAGCTCTTCTCCCCCTCTGCCTCTCCCCGCAGCACTCAGCTTGGGAGGAGAGCACAGGGAGCAACCTTGGACCTGGGAAAGCAAGGAAACAGCAAGGGTGGGATGTGCAGCTGCATCCCAAACATCTCCCAGTTCCACAGTGAACTCATCATCAGGGATTTGCTTGAGAGGTGCTCCCAGTGCTCCTGTGCACTCCAGAAACTGCAAGGGAGAGTTCAAATAAATCTGAGAGACAAATTAAATGCATTTAGTTATTTTAAATTCTAACTATTATTCTAGAAAGGAGAAAAGAGATTTTTTTTTTTTCGCAGGCGATTTTTGATCACTCATAAGTGGCAACACAGCCAAATACAACCCCTGCATCTCACAGCCTTGTAAAAGCCAATTTTGGAATGGAGCAGGAAGGTACTCCTGCATCCTCTGAGACAGATCAAATATGCCATGTGGCCACAAACAGAACAGGGATTTTCTTTTTGTTTGGTTTGGGGTTTTGGGGGCTTTTTTGCACTAAACTGTTAATTTTGTTTATTACAATAGTGGCTAGAATCCAACACATCTCAAAAATTCCTTTGTAGTGAATATGAAGTGTGGACAAACTGCCATTTTTTATGACTCAGTGTGTAAGTGGAAGAACCACCACAGAATTTACCGGTTGGGAATTTTGGGGGGTTTTTAGGGCATTTTGTTTGTTTGCTCTAAACCAGCAGGACATTCAGAGCTCTGGGCTATTCATTAATCTCTGCATTTCAAATACTGCCTTTATCCCACAGCCACCAACAGCTTTTTCCTTTACCCTTTCTCATCCCACTTATCGTTAAACTAATTAAATGTTGAAACTGAAGAATAAGGGAAACTTTTGAAGAATCGGCCAATTCGTTTTTCCCCAAGACACTTCTTGAAACCGGTGCCTGCCATCTACTGGCACTTTTCTCAAAATGCAGCCAGTTCTAAGCCAAAAAACAGAGAAAACAGCTTTTCCACAAGCTACTTAACGTCCATCTTCCAACTCGTTTATTCCAAGCCCCAGCAGAGGCACTTACTCTAAATGCTGAGTTGTGGTGTCGACTTTCTTTGCCAATTGTTATCGTATGATCACTTGATAGAGATTAACACTATTAAATTAGAGGAACAGACCTGGTTCCAAGCTGCTTTCAGTAAAATTGCCTGAGCCCAGTGACACTTACCAGAATCCCGGGATGACCACAGTTCTCCATGATGCTCCCAAAAGAAGGGATTCTGGAAGGCTCTCTGCTTCCCTGCTTTCTTCTCTCCCTTCCTTCCCTACAACCAAGGCTCACAATCTTTAATTACCTGTCTCTTTCTTCAGATTAACCAGGAAGAGTTGTGACTGTTACCCCATTCATTTATCAGAATTACTTTTAATCCACAAGATGGGAACTACATTTCAATGATGGCTGAATCTTTTTCCAGTTTAGCTTCATCTTCTTCTAGAGCTGCCAATTCTGAAGTCCTGAGTAGTAACCCTGACATCACTTTCTGAGGGCCTTGAGGAGTGCACCTTTTTTTTTCCCCCCCAGTCATTCGATGTCAATTTACTTCTTAAGTAATCTGTCTCCTTGCCAGCAGTGGAATGACTTCTATTCCAAGCAGTATTTTGAGTCAACAGGCTGATATTTTAACCTCATTCTCTAAAAGCCAGGGCTCAAAGCCTTAAGTGTTTCATAAACTCCTGACAACCATCTCCAAATGACTCCAACCTCCCCTGCAAGAGCCTGTTTATGCAGCAAAGAGCCACCAACAAGGCAGTGACCCAGCTCCTTACACAAAGCTATTTAAAGCAGAATGCTCTGTACAAATCCAGCAGGGAGCTGGAGGCCAAAGCTTTACAAAATAAAGAGATTGTCAGGGTTTTTAAAGTTTTCTGTCTTCAAACACCTCCAAAGGGCTCACATCTCTGATGAGAGCAGTGTTTTCTCTCTAAACGTGTGACCTTAATCTGGATCCTAAAAACACTTATTCTTGGCCTGCACCTCTAGTATAAGGTCTGCCTGCTCTGTGTGTGGTGAGACCTCAATAGTTTGTAAAACTGCTAAAAAGACAAGTCTCAATTTCTTTTTTTTTTGTTTATAAAGACCTTCTGCACTGATAGAAGTACGATGGCTTGCAGCATGTGGCAAAGCTTGCACACCCCTGGGTTCTGAACTCAGCAGGAATCACCAGCATTCTTAGAGGAAATTTTGCAGCTCTGGAGCCTGGTAAAAGAACATCTGGACAAGTTCAGACCCACCTGAAATTCTCAGAGCTGGCAAATGCAGTGCCCACCCACTGGCAGCCCAGCCCAGCCCAGCCCAGCACACCCAGCACTGGGAAATCAACCCCTGCTCAGGCCAAAGTGATGCATTCCCAAGCTTCCTCAATTCAATGGTTTTATTTTTTCTAAGAATACTTCCAGAGGACAGAGAAACACAGACAACTGGCAAGTCTTCATATTCAGTTCTTTCTCCAATCCTTTAAGAGAAAAAAACCTGCAAATTGAATCTTTTCAGTGAGTTCCAACACTGCTCTCAGCTCTGCCTAGGAGACAGTCCCTGCCCCGAGGAGCTTCCACTCTAAGAGAGTAATACAAAGGTGAGGGTCACAGGGACAAGAACGAGAAAGGTGACACAGTTTTCATGCTGCTGGTGCCATTCCTGGAGACTGGTACATGTGTTTGTGCTGGCAGTCAGGATGGACACACTGAGGAGACCACACAGTGCACCCGGCACAACGTGTTCTCTCTGCAGGTATTTGGAAGGGACAAGGTAAAGAGGATCTCAAGAAAGTTTTCAAGGCAGTCCTGTGATGAGGAAGGCATTTGTTCTATGTAGAAATTTTTGCCTATTTACATACTTTTTTTTTAAGAAGAAAATAAAATAGTTATTATGCCAAAAAACCATTCTTCAAATCAGCTGAATGACAAAAATAAAATTTTCAGGTGATGTCTTTCTAAAATAAATATCAATAGGTAAAAATAGAAAATGGAAATAAATAAATACATGTATCCAAGCTATCTTGTTAAAACACAAACAAGCATAATTCCTTATTGAAAAGTAGCCATGGAATCCTGATTAAAGCAGCGACTGTTCAGAGCATCCTTCTCCTCAGTAACAGAGAAAAATCAGTCCCAAGCAGTAAATAAAAGAATTTCTTGTAATAAAAGAAATATAAAGGACTGTGTTCTTTATAGGAAAGTACAGAAGACTTCCCTGTTTGCTGATCAACAGAGGCTAAAAATCAGTGTTCCATGATGCAGCCCAGATGAAATTTACTGGTATTTCCAAGCAGTGGAAGGTTAATATTTTTTCTCCCATAGGATAAAAAAGAAAAGTAAAGCCCCATCTGTGATTGATTGTGAACACACATGTTTAGTCCCCTGATTGAGCAGAAAATTAATCCATCTTAAAAATACTGAGCTGCTCTTTGTCCCCCTCCCCAAATAGCAACTCCCACGTACAGAACCAGACATTTCAGGACACAGGGACTGCTCAGCACAGCGAGCTGGGCCAGCTCAACCTTGGGCAGGACACTTTTACTGCTTGGGAGCACAAGCTGCACCAGTTTGGGATGGTCCAACACGAGATCAATGTTTCCATGGCAGCACCTTGCATTTCAAGGGTAGTTGATTGCCCTGAGCTCCTGCTGGCAGGAGCCAGGCTCAGTTTGGCCGGTGTAAGTCACAGTGCTCTGGGTGACAGGAGGCAGGGTACCCTACTCCCCATACTCATAAGGCAGTACCACTCCAGGAAATCTGTTTCTTTCTTGAAGGTTTCAGGTTTTTTGTGGTCCTGTATGTCCTCTTACTTTTTAAGTTGTTTTTCTACCTATTTAAAAGGAGCAACATGCCCAGATTAACAACAGAGGTCAAGTAGGCAAGGATTAAAATGTCCACAATGCAAGCTCTAGATTTACAATGTACTGGTCATGCATAAACCCCTACAGATCCTGGCAGGCATTTAAACATTTAGGTTGATGGAAGATCAAATTGCTAATGAACTGACTGCTGAATGGACTGTAACCAGCTTGAAATCACTGGTAGGTTCTCCTGCTGATGTCACAACAACTGAAGTCATGTCAGTGGTCATCTACTTTAGCCCTTTTTGCTTTCAAGGAAAGATGCTGCAAGAAAAGAAAAGAACAGAAAAACTGCTTAGCAGACACACCAAATTTAGAAAAAAAATCAACTACAATGCTTTCAGTCCTTAATAACAACTCAAATAAATTCTAACATAAATATCCACACCCATCCAAGCTCTGCTAGTTACTGACACAACTAAAATAAACCCATTAAATAATCCACATGTACCCCAAAGGGATATTCTAGGTTGGTATAAAATAACTTCTTCTGCACTAACTGCAAGCACAGGAACAATTTCCCACTGGAAGCAATTTTCCAAGTGTAAAAATGCACAGAAAGATGTGCTCCCAACAATACACCTGCAAAAAACACGAGGAGAATGTACGGGAAGGATGAGATTTTAACAACTGTATTAATCCTGAAGTTGGACTGGATCTTTGGAACCTCTGTGCTCTTAAAGGCCTACAAAAATGTGGGATTTAAATATGAAGGGAGTTCTACAAAACTTGGAATGAGAAATAACTGACAAAGATCAAGCTGTAGGAGAACATTTTTTAACACAGAGTCCTGTTCAGTGGTAATTTGTTTTTAACTTGACACAGAAATAAAACCTTTATTATTTCAGGAATCTCTTCCTAGCACAAAGATGTATCCTTCAGTAGAAAAGGGGTCTGAATATCTATAAATTAACACAGATCTGTTTGATTTGCAATGGTTCACTTATTCACATTTTACATATATGACTCAAAGTTTTATACAAGAGAAATATTTCTAATTTTCAAACATTTTATAAGGACACCCTAGCCTTTTGGCTGATATGGATAACTGACCAGGCTGGAAAAGAGAATTTTCCTCAAAACCAGCACCATCCTTCAGAGTTTCCATTTATTTTAGGATGAAAGCAATGATTAGGTCATACTGCAAACTGAGTTCACTTGATCGAATCAAAAGCATGGCAATGGTAAAAATTAGGTTTTGATGTAATTTCATAGATTACCTACAACAGAAGCAGCACTACCCTGAAAAACATGTTCCCTCAGTCAGGTAGGCAGCACAATTCAAGACAAGTCGTCTTTGCTACCACCTACCTAAAGGAAAACCTCATCCCAAACTTCAGCCCATGGAGAGGTCACAATGGGATTTTGTGTGGGTGCAGGATGTTAAATGTAAATTATGTGACAACATGTAAATATGTGAGTCAAAGGACTAATTATTGCAGGAACAGATTTGATACAACATTGGCTCAGCTCCTTTTTACACCATGTCTGCAGATCATCTCCCAGCAGCTGAAGGCTCAGGGGTCTGCCCCACAGGGTCATCACTGCCTTTGTTAAATGTCTTATAGGAAAAAGGCAGAAAATATTCAGATACTTAGTAAGTCCATTTATAGATGGGAGTTGTCTGGGTAATTGAGATGAATTATCCAAAATCAGCATAAAAAACCCTTCTCTCAAGTCGGTCACATGAACAGATGCCAGACTGTTGGGAACTGTAACCACAGAGCTGTCCTAAGGTGCTCCATGCACCACAGGATTCTCTACTCTGACAAAACCCCAAAGAAGTGAAAGAAAACAAATCAGATTCTCCAAAAAGTCAAATAGTGTAGCAGATATATAAACCGGAAACAGACCACCTTTTTCACAGGTCTGATATGCAAATGCATTTTCTCACTCTGATTTTGGAAATATTTCATTAATTTAGAATATAAAGCTCAGTAGTTATTAATGTCCCATGGGAAATTCAAATACAAGATCAGTTTGGTAATCTGTACAGTATTTATAGGCTATGTGGTACCAACAGCTGCAGCAGAACTAACATTTAGATAATATTTCATACCAATTCAGTTCTCAGAATGACCAGTGAGTAAGTCTGGATTGACAGATTCACATGGGACAGAGTCAATAAAGGTTGGTGACAGCTGTTAAAAGATACTTGTAAATAAAAGGTATCTGTAGCACACACAGCAATTTGCAATAAAGGTTTGCACAAACAGCAGCTGTTCTTTGCCATTACACATTTGAACAGATCAGAACTGATTTTTCTGCAGTAAACATAATTAGTACTCAAAAAAAGGCTCAGGATTTTCACAAAGATTTGCAAGCATACAAAGGCTCTCCCAAAATTATTATGCAAAGTGTGACCACTGCCAACCTACAGCGCTGCTCAGGGCAGTGCTACCAAGTGCCTATATTCAAACGTAGAATGGCTGAAGGCTTCATTTCCCAAAGTGATACGATGGAAAATGCAACTTTACCAGCAAATGGATCTCATTTTGTAACTCTGAGATCCACTGGCTGGCTAATAGGGAAAAACCTTTCATGCATCAACTTACTATCCTCTTCCTTCATATTAAAACCACTAGAGCTTCATTTCTGTCCCATTAGACCACACCAAAACATAAACCCTTAGAAAGTTCAGATACAAGAGCTGCTCATGCAGCAATGGTACCGTTTGGCCTTTTTGCCGATTCCGTACCGTTCCTTGCTGGTAAAAGTGAGGTGCCAGTTCCAAGAGCCAGGAGGATTCAACAGCTGTCACATCTCTCATGTAATATTTAGCAGTCTGTATGACTTCATTGTAAACTACCCTGAGAGAAAGGAGACAAAAATGAACAGTGTTTGCTGTAAAGCAATGCGGGAGAGCTATTAACAGCACAGTTTCACACACATGCTGCGAGAGGTGGCACTTACAGAGGGACAAGAGAGTCTTTAAGCTGTAATTCAGCCTCTTGCCTCTTTCTCTCTGGTTGGTCAGAGTTCTCTACTATCTATCTCTAAGAGGATAAGTTAAGACAATCTTTAGAATGACATGAAAACAACTTCCCATACTACCAGACCATATGGATGCAGGTATATATGAAAGAATGGTTCTTATAATAGGGTCTAGGGGGACTCGCAAGTGATGCTTTGGAAGACAGAATATGAGTTACTCTGTGATATCATAAGGAAAGATGGCCAAAGCACCAAAACCCTGGACCCACAACAAGGAGGGCACAAACCCCAGCATGACTATCCCTGGCGCCAGTCTGCAGACAAGTAAGATAAGCATCAGAGGAAGAAATCAGCTTTAACTCCTGCCAGAACATCTCCTGGGAAGAGATTTAGGAACAGCCCACCATGTGGACTCATCCCCACTGCCAGCACAGTAAGGTTGCCAGCATGGGCAACCTATTTCTGAAGTCACCTTCAGCAGGGAAGGTAATTTTCCCCAAGGAAGTGCAAACCCCTGCACTGAAGGGGTAGCTACCAAATCCTTGAGTCACTATCTGCCTCCTATACATGGCAGAGCTGCAAACACCTGAGGTTTGTGGTTTCTCATTAATTGGTATTTTGCTCTCAAAAGCAAAGGGGAAAGAGTCCAAAATTCCCTTTGCCAAATGCAGCCTGAGACATGGCAACTAACACAACTAAAGAGAAATCAGAGGAAAACAAATCAGAATGAGAACGTATTTTCTATACATCTATAGCAGACAGAGAACTGAAGCCCTCAATAGAGGATGGTTGCCCAAGCTGCAGTAGCACTGAAATTTAGGTTGCTAAGTTAAACTCCTATCTGACAGGATGCAATGACACCAGGCCAAGCTTATCCTTCAAAGTCTCAGCAGCAGGCAGTGAAGGACAAAAGTCCGAATACTTCAGGTTGACCACGCTGACCTGAGAGTCAGAAACACATTTCTGTTCATTATCTGAGCACCTCTGACCTGCAGATGGAATGATCATATCCCAGCTAAAGGGAACGTACAACCAGTTCTTCCTTCAATCTGCTGGACAGCCATAATTTTTCACATCATGCGTTCTATGTGTAAGCCCTTTCCTAGCAATCCATTTGCCATTTCTGCAGCAACTGTTTGACAGGATATTTCCTTAGCAGGCTTAATAAAAGTAAATTAACCCTAGCTCTGTCTAGGTACAGAGACTACTTGGAGAACAATCTGCAGTGCAAGGTGTGATGCCCACTAAGCAGGGGCACCTGCCTCTGCTTTCCAACCTCTGCAGGTTCCTTTGGCAGTAAACATCATTCTATTTCCCTAATTTATTTGGACACTCCCTACAAAAAGTTGCAAAGGAATGCCACTTGGATTCCCTCTGTGGGAACTATGACCTTCTACATCTATTCCTCCACTGATGGAGAGAAGCAATTCAATTTGGATGCTGCAAATCCCTTTAAAAAAATCCCCAAAGAAGAGAAAGCAGCTCTAACTTACCAGCGTGGAGGTTTCTCTGCATACAGCACTGAGCTGGGGTGGATATGAAGCTCGTGGTCATCACGGATAGTCCTTGAAAGCAAGATACTATTTCAGACTGTGCCTCTCTTTATTGCTTAACATTTGGTTCCTTTCTGCCCCAGTATGAATGTTTAATAAAAGCAAGAATGAAAGGGCTGGAGTAAATTAACAACATTTGCATTTAATGAACAGATAAAACCAGGCCTAAATCCTGGACAAAGGAACAATCAACAATTTAATGTCCTAAAAGAGTTTTACATTAAATTAAAAAGTAGCATTTCAGGCTTTTATTCATTGCTCTGGGAGTGCTACAACACTGCTGCACTACAACTGTACTTTCTTAACTTAAAACAATCTAATGACTACTAGTGGCAGTTTCCCACTATTAATAATTTTAGTTATATTTGCCAAAGAGAAGAGATAAACACTGAAGCAGTTTGCAAATACAGAACTTAAAATAATTAGTGTATCAATTGCCACATGTTCCTAACAGCAAATGTCTAGAGAAGCATCTGCTTGTTGATTAAACTTAGATTTATTCATCAGAGGAGCTTTCCAATTAAGCAACAGTGGTACTGGAATTGTATATAGTCACCTGTAAGCTCCCGTGGAGTGGAATTTAGCTGCATTAGCAAAAAATCCAGAAACTATGCACCTCAAAACAGGATCTGGATCACCTAGAAAGAAGAATTTTTCTGTAAGATGAGTCAGTGGAATGCCAAAAGTCCTAAAATACCACTTAATCATCTCAAACAACTTTTCAGAGCGCATCAGACTTTGATAGCAAAGGTAAGAGGGCAGACAAACCCTGCAATTCCTTTTGACTTTCCTTTTGACAATTTCACAGCAAATCAAAAATTGCTACCTAAAAAATGAATGCTGCCACCTGTATCTCCATGAAGAGTTTCACAGTCCCTACAGCAGCCCACTGTGACAGCTGAGCACTGAAGGCTGATTTTTCAGAACAGGTAGACACAAGTGCTGAGAAGTAGTCCTGGCACCCATGCACTCACAGCACAGCTGGAAATCACATCCCAAAGATTGCACAGCACTTTGAACAAAAATGGCCTTTTTGAAAAGACAAACAGGGAACAGGGTGACCTATTTATGAGTCTTCTGGAAAATCTGTCCATTAAATATATAATCAGTGGTTATAATCTCTTGCTGGAAATCTTAACTAATGAAGACCGAACGAAAATTTAACTGCACAAATAGGCTAAAGTGCCCTGCTGCAGCCATTTTTAGGAAAAAAATAGGGTCTAAATCAACGTTATTTTGAGGCCAGGATAAAAATACTCCAGAGGTTACAAGAAAAGCAGGGAGCAGACTGACAGTTTAGAAACTACCTTCAATATGTATTAGACAAGAGCTTAAAAAAATTTCACCTTCACTGGACTTCTTTGGCACTTTAAAGCGGACGAGAAGTTTTTTCAGCTGCTCTCTTACAACAGAAGCTCTAACAAGCCCTTTGTAGTTCAGAAAGTGTTCCTGACACCACTGGGAGCTCTTGCTGTGCTGTACAGTGAGAAGAGAAAAAAACTGCAATGAGATACCATCAGCAAAGCAAACGCAGTCTCTTTTGGGTAGCCTTGCTCTGTTTTAATTCTGTCTCCTACAACACATTTATTGTGGTTTTCCCTGAAAATTACCTATTTACAGAGCAACTACCGAGGGTATGTAGCATTAGTAACTGAAAAATGTGTCTCAAACAACTTCTAAATAGTAGCAGATCAAATGCTAGGGGGTATTTTCAAACAGATGTGCTTCATTTCTTCATATGTGGTGAAAGAGAAGAGCATCAGTCATTCCATTTAATTCTGTCAGATCATAAACTCGTCTGTTTTTAACCTCAAAATGTAAACAACCTTTTCAGTGCTGTTTTCATTGGTCTTCTCTCTGCAAAGAGCTGTTTCTCCAGAAGCCAGCACTCACTCCAAGACCTTTTGCATCTGACTGTTTCTAAGAGAATTACACAGATACAAAATGTGAAGGGCAACATTTCAGTTGGTGCCGGCCTGGCTGCTTTGTGGCTAGGGGAAAAAAAGTCATGTTTAAACACTTGGGTGGTTATACTGCTTCAACTCAGCACTGCTGCAAGTATTTTATTACAGAAGTGCTTTATACCAGCAAAATACACTTCTCCCAAATAGGTGTAGCACTTCAAAATTATTAAATAAACCTCAGCTTACAGAGCAGTACTAAGGTTGGTGTTAAACCTTAGGGAAAATACAATAAGATCAATGAAAAACAGGGTATGATGATCAATGCGTTAATTTAACACCAGAAAAAAGACTACTAGATTTAAATGCAGATTATAATCAGTAGAACATGAGAAAATATTAATTTCTTTAGAAATTTGGATAGTTGTTTTCCCCAAGCCCCAACACAAAATCCCTGTCTCCTTGAAAACACAGCTGTCTACCCATGTGATTGCCATGCTGTAACCCAAACAAAATTGTCTTTACTCCCCGTTCAAAGGAACTATGGAGGGTCTGTGGCAAATGGTGACCAGAGAATCTTTTAATGTAGAATTATCACTTGATAGGCTTGGTAAGTCCACAGCTTTGAGGACTCTGTATCCAGAACTTCCAGATTCAGAAGTGAGAACCTCAAGTTCCTCCCATTCCTGCAAATCCACACCCACTTGAACTGACTTACTTTGACAAAGGCTTCATAAACATTCAGCATGGTGAGATGATCACCCTCCTCCACAGCAAACCTTCTGTGTTGCCTGGCCTGCAGAACAAGAAACATTATATTAAAGGAAGACGGATTTTTGCTGAAATCATGTCTGACATGCCCAGTTCCCTTCAGCTCTGTATTTTCTGGGGACTATTAAAGTTCTTACCCATCTAGGGCAGTTCCTCTGGACAACAGCAATATTTTACTAGCTCCCCTATACTCAGGAACACTTCTAAAACTGAAATTAGAAAAATGAACAGATAAAGAATCTCCATTCATTAAAATCAGGCTCCTGCTACCTATTAAGAATTTGCTACATCCTTCCTGTTTTGTTCATCCCAAAAGGAAGTGGTGTGTGGGAAGGTTTTGGGGGATTTTTTTGCAAACCCTTACACTGACCAGTACTGGTTTATAACCTTTCATGTTTCTGGCCCTCAGGAGAAGGTTTTTAGCACTACTGAAAGACTCCCTTAGGTTCCCCTGTTATTTGATTTCTTCTTTTACCTACAACAAATAGATACAATTCCAGACTTTGTTTTATTTTCACACTAAGTTGCAGTCTGTAATAGGCACCAGTAAAATACCTGCCAGAAGTCGAGAAATGTGGAAGCAATAAACAGAAAACGAAACACAACTGAACTTACAGCCTGAGTTTTTTGACTTGGAGGGATCACAAAGATGTTTTGAATCTGCATCATGGCAGCAATTGTCAAAATCTCCTGGGAGCAGCCAAAATTTCCTGAGGAGTAAATGGAGAAATTCAGTATAGGAAATCTTCCATTCAACTTGTCCCCATATAGAATAAAATGAAAAAGAAGCAGAAAATGTTTTTACAGTATTTAAAACAAAAATACATAAACTCCTGGATTTTTTTTTTTAGTATAAGTCTAAATGTTTTCAATGGAAAACATAGACAAAAGTGTTAGACTTATTACACTGTTACATGTGAGGTGTCCCTGAGCTGAACCAATTCTTTTCACTGCAGACCACACCAAGATGAAATATAGTGTGTCTTGAGTTTAGCAAATATCTAGTAATACATAACAGTTCCATGACTATGAAGAAACTGTTACTTTTTTCCTCCTACCTGATTCCAGAAGCATCTTTGCAAACATAGGATTCAAAGGAAACTCTGCTATTCTCATCCCAAGGGGCTCTGTTAATCGGCAGTGCATATCCAGACCTGCAGCACATTAATAAGTGTAGCTGGGACACAGGCACAATTGTACAGCAAGGCTTCTTTTAGGCTTAAAATATACTAAAGAGCAGAATTACAAGCTAAAATATAGCAAATGCACCTTAGAGTTGCTGAATGTGTATTACACGAAGCTTAAAGGCAAGCCTTGATACCCATTTACTCTCTCATGGATCACCAGAATTTTTTTCCAAAAATACTTGAATACACAAGTTTTTTAATTTTGTGCAAGTTTCACTGTTACTGTCAATAATTTAGAAAAAAAAGTCCAAGTCAATGCCATGGCCAGAGGGGAAATTAGCTGTCAGTCTTCTGATCCCCTTTTCAAATATTTAGCAACATCTTTGTTCATGGGGATGTAAAGCAGATGAGAATGAAAATGGGGATAAACATGGAACAGGCATTACTGCAGAAACAAGAAGCACTGCTGGGGGTAAGGTGTCATTTTTCTGAGTACGTCTACTCAGGTCATGGAGCAAAATAATTTATTTTTATCTAAACAAGAGATGTACAGCTGATTAAGGTTTTCTACAGTTTAGTCTGCCTCATGTATCAACAACTCAACTGTCAGTCATGTTCCAGCTGTGCCTTTTCCCTGGAGATGGCACAGAAGGGAGGCCTGACAGCTTGATCTGTGATGCCCAGTCCTCACTGAGCAACCCTGCACATCTACCATTTTAGAGGTCTAGCTTCCTACAGACAAAACCCTGCAGCATGGGTGACCATGCAAAGCACAAGGTCGCAGTCTAACTCTGAGCTTTATGCTGAGATTTCAGGGAAAGATATAAATGGAAAAGCATTTCCTGTGCAAGAGGACATAAAGTTTAAAAAATACAATACACAGGGAGCGATAATAAGAAAAAAGCTTGCTAAGAAAGGCAGCAAAGAGTAAAAATTGAAAGAGAAAAGAAAAGCTCAAGAGGCTGAGTTGCATGAGGTATGACAAGTAGGCAAAGCACAAGAGAAAGGCTACACAAGCAGGGATGAGTGAGAGCCCAAAAACAAGACTTTGGGGCACTGCAGGTTGCATAACCAACCACAGCAAAGTGACCTGAGGAAACACAGCCATGGCTCACACATTATATAAATACATTATTTGTCAGACTGTGTGGTGGTAACAAAGCCACAGCTGCACTGCAGCTCTGTTTCACAGAGAAAAGCAAAACCACAAATCAGGTCAAGGAATGAGATCTCCTGTAACTCATGTCAGCATATCTGAACCCACAGATCCCTCCAGCCAATGTTTATTATTTGATATGCTATCAACCCATGACAATGTAGTAATTCACTCACCACACCCCTACAGTGTTCAACAAAACCTACCAGGCTCTTCACATAATGTCCCAGTGTTTTCCTCAGAAACAGGTACAAAAGGCAGCTTTCGTGCAATGATGAACTAACATAAAGTTATAAACACAAAGTCACAGCAACTGCAAAAATTAATGTATGACAGCTTTCATTTGACTAGTGCCACATGAGAAGTTGAAGTTCTACCACAATTAATAGCTTAGATAGGCTGTCATATACAGAAAGACAACTGCATTCCTAAGTAGGAAAAAGACATTTGCCTATATTTATGCACCACTTTCTACAGGTGCATCAAGCCAAAATCCTTTGGCTTCTGCTGCATCCTACAAATGTCAATACAATTTTGCATGATCTATATATGGGTTGTGCACAGATGTATTTGTAGTAGTAAGCCTGAATATAGCCTGCAATGGATACTAGTTTGGAATAGGTAAAAGTTTCCTTCAAATAATCCTGGAAGCAACCACTGAATCTGCATATTACAGGAAATTAAAGATTTTAGAAGAAGATATTACAAAGATTTTAATTGAACATGCTCAGGAGAGATGATTCAAGTACAATGACACTAAAATGTTTCAAGTAACCAGTCACCAGAATGTGACAGGCTGAGGGATTAAAACACTCCTTTTTAAACTTGGGTAGAGTGGTTGTTTCTGGTAGGTGACAACTCACAAACAAATCTTCAGCAAAGACCTGAAATAAAGCTAAAAGTAAAGCCACTTTTTGCCTGCTTATTTACCTCTTAAATTATGCTTAAAACCAATAAACTCCAACTGACAACTCAGACTCTCAAAGGGGCATCAAAGGGAGAAGGCTGAGGAGAGAGACTCCTGATGTAATCAGTCTGCACCACTGTAAAAATAATCCCTCTAAAAACAGTGATGTGTTTATTCAACACAACTATCTCAGCCTTAGGAGCATCTGCCCTGCACGAGTTGGCACCACACTGGCACAACAGGGGCCTGACCCCAAACTGCCCATTTGCATGTGACTGCAAGGCCAGTGATGAAATTCATGTTCCTACTTCCATAAGAGAAATTTAATCCTCACTGCACCTGCAAATGCTTGGGCAGCTTCACCTCTGCACCTTATATAAAATCTTCCTAATAAACCACCTAAAACCTTATACTTCAGAAAAACTGGAGAGTGAATCTGTGTATCACACATATGCACACACATTTCTTCCCATCTGAAACACCAAGATCAGTACTTCTCTGCTCTGCTACAAAGCTGTGCAGACAGAGAATAAGAGCTCTTTGAAGCTACATGAGCAGAACACTTCTGCCAAAACATCACCCAGCTAATCAGTGAGTTTATTGAACTTTCCTCTCCATTTCCCTAAGGTGTTTTTGGCTGTGAATTCATCCTTGCAACACGTTCCTGAGCCACTGTGAAAGTCCTTGTTCCAAGCTTGCAGAGGTTGCCAAGAACCAAGTGCCTTAAGTGAAACCCTCCTTTGCGAGATGGAACCCAACCAGCACAGGGCAAAATCCTGGCCAAGCAGAGTTCCAGCTCATGAGAATAGAAAGAGAGCAGACTGCCACAAGTTACAACACAGCAATTGTGAGACCGCCACAAACCTCTGGAAGCTTCCAAAACTTGCACAATCTCCTTTATGCTGCCTCATGTTTACATTATGGAGCAAACATTGTCAACTTTGAATTAGCTACAAACAAGAAGCTTAAGTCAAACAGAGCTTCATTTTGATTACTTGGCCTCATGTCAAGTTTCTGTTTTGTTTAGTTTGTTGCATTCAAAAAGATTAAGTAGCTGTCAAAAAACTCAACAATATAACAGTTCTTCCTATAAACAAAATTAGGCAGCAGGCATCCCACTCACCACACAAAAAGGAATTGAAAACTGTGTATAAAAACATATTACTACAGTGTGATCTGAGTGTTAAAACTATCCAACAGCAGCATAATGAATAAAACCAGAACGAACACACTCAGAATCAAAAACTATCTCAAGTTGGAAGGGACCCACCCACAGGGCTCAAGTCCAACTCCCTGCTCCTCACAGACCACCTAAAACTAAACCATATGCCAACAGTGTTGTTCAGGCTCCACTGAATTTGAGAACAAGATGTGATTAATAACTCAGAGAACAGAACGTTTAAATATTTTAAGTAGCTAAATAGTAGAAAAGTACTTTGAATTATCCTCTCAAGATCTGTCAGACTAATCTTTTCTTTTCATTACAAGTTTGTGTGTATCTGTTGACTTGTCCATAACTGGCAAGTTCAATACTAAAATTAGAGCAGAGTCTTTGCAAGCTGCATGCATTTAAAAGCATGAAAAAACAGCAAGCTGTGCACTGCAACACAGACTGCCTTGAGAAACAGAGTTCCAGTTCATCCAGGAGAAAATGTGCTGGTTTTAGGGATAATTGGGGGGTCTTTTTAGTGGTTGTATCATGTAATCACAGCTAATAGAATCAGAACAGTTTGACTTGCTGTGGGTTTGAACTTTGCCTCAGCTGCAGGACCAACAGCACCAACACCACCAAGCACTACACTAAAGCAGGTGTAGCCCTTCAGCCACAGCCCATCTTGCATCCACAGCAGAGAACAGACCGGAATTTATTTTAAAAATTACAATTAAATTAGCTCTTAATAACTTTTGTCAGTCAACCCTTCAAAATCATAGCAAGGAAGCAATTTGAAAACTATCACACTCTCTGTGTGGTTTCATGCACAACCTCCATGGACTGAGCTCTCCCAAATTCAGGCATCACATTTGACTCACAGTGCTCAGGCAGAGTTCCAGCACCCACACAGCAAGATCAGATAATGACTGCAACGTGTTAACAGGAAATTTACAATAGACACGCTATGCTTTTTAAAGTCCCACTAAGGAACAAAGTAGCAATTCTATCAGCCTTGATAAATTCTAGGTTGTTACAGTCTGATCCTGAAAAAGATACCAAATCTTGGCTTTCAACATTTTTTGTTTATACCTGCAAGTGTTACATGTTTCCATTGGTGGCACAGTAACATGAAATAAAAGATGACCACACCAAGTCTTAGGTATGTAACAACTAACAGGATGCAGGTAAATTTAGTGTCTAACTCCTCTACTGGTCTAATTAGTGTCCAAACTCCCATCTTTATCTTCATACCACTCCGTAAGGACTGAAGGAACACAAAGAGGATCTGCCAGGGAACAAACACCCTCATCAGCTCAGAGCCCTGTTCCGAGCAAGGACAAATAGCTGGTTTCCTCCCATGAAAATGCAAGGAAATACAGAGAAAATAGCTATAAAATACTCAGTTACCCAATCTAAATAGTTAAATTCTAGTTTATACTCTACTGCTGCAATTTGCTTGCTTACCTGTCTGAAATAACCAAAAGAAAGTAAATCCAGAAGAGACTGAGGTATACTCTAAAAACCCACCAACAAAAAGTTTCCACCAGTCACAGCTGTGCTTCTTTCTTTCTCAAAGCACAGTTCTCAAATGCAACTTTGATTAATATCCATCCAATCACCAAATACAAATTACAATTTTTTTTTCCACAACTCCTGTAATACAGCTACAAATAAAGTAAAGCATTACAATCTCACCTCCTAAAGCGTACAGCAGTTCTAAAGCTTGCACCATTGACTGTGCAGGGGGGGGCTGTGAAGAGAAAATGTGCATTGATTGAAGTTATCAGCACAGAACATGAGTTCATAGATCTTCCTCTTTTGCAAAATCCTTAACTACCTACTCTCTGCTGCAAAATGAAGGAAGAGCTCTCATACTCTTCCTTGTTCGTAAATTCAGTGCAAAGGGACCGCAGTTACAGTTCTACAAAACCTCACAGTTTGTCTTTTTAAGACTTTCTTGACTTCTCAACAATTTTAACACCAAACTCTGAATATAAATGGTCGTTTCTAAGTTGTCACACACATTATTTGCACTATTGGTTCCCAGGAACATGCTTTGCTGCCTAACAGGGGACAGAGCTTTCCAAATCAGCAGGGCAATGGTGAATGGTTCTGTGGACTATCACCAAGTCATCTCCTGATCTCTCTTCACCCCAAGGAAAGGTGACAGTGTTTAGAGCCTGGGACTCACCGAAAGGAAGGGGAACCTGAGCACGTTGTCGATCCCCAAAGCCTTGAGCTGCAGGATGACAGGGGCCAGGTTACTGCGCTGCATCTCCGGGACCGTGGACTTGGGCAGCTTCTCAAAGTCCTCCTCTGGGGTGGGAGAAAAAAACAACTGGGGACTGAGCTTCAAGTCCCATTCTGTGCAGTCACCATGACACAATCATACCCATTTCAAGTTTAAATTATCACATATGGATACTTAACAGGTGTTAAAAGATGATCTCCAACCCAAAGATGATCTTTCTCCAATTACTGTATTTCACGTTACTTTCATTTAAATAGAAATTCAATGGTTTTGGCTACAGTGCTGATTCTGTAGTTGATCCACCCACATTTCAATTTGAATTGAATGTTATAAATTCTTCACAGAAATCTGGAAATGTTTTCTTTCTCTTCTGTTAAATGCTTTTGTCAGAAAATAAAAGGCAGGATGGAATACTACAAAAAAGGCTTTTTTTTTTCTTAAAGAGACATGGAAAAGTTCCAAACCAGCACACTTTCAGTACAAGAACACTATTTTTGTAACTGCTTGAACAAACAGAGTATAAAATATATATTTTAAATAAAGATTAAGGATGGAAAACCAATTTATTTAACAATGCCTTTTTAAAATCACATTCACTATGAAGTCCAAGTCTGGAAAAATACTCCATATAAGGATAAAACTTCTGTAAGCTTCCACTAACCAACTTTTCTGCAGTAAAGAAAAAGGCACATTCTACTTTATTTTCACCCAAACTATTTTTCTACAAAACCCTTTTCTATCTCAAATGTTCCCTAGGACAAAGACAGTGCATGTTTCTCTGCTGTTGTTCACTCAGTGCACTTTCTCCTTTTCTATTTTATTGTTTCTTCCTTTAAAACACTTCTTAAAGCACTCCCTAGACCAGTCCTTGAGCACACAAAAATATCTTCAGTGTAGCCATGGTTTCTCCAGTAAAACACTGACAAAGCTATGTAAGCTTGGGATATTGTGTAGCACACATTGTCTCCTGATTCTTACTGGATACATATAAATTCAGAGCATAAATCATGGCTTGGTTTAACGTGGCAACTGCTGGCAAGCACATATACATTTCAAAGGAAAATGCTTCATTTCTCAACGTCTCAGAGCTCCAGTAAAACTGGAGGGGACCTGAAGCCCATCAGCAATGCTCAGCAGTGTTCAGCTGCAAAGCCTTTTCTCATTAAGCAGCTGAGAACGGACACTTTGATTGCAGCTTTCTGGACAGTGCAAGGTGGCCAACAGATTTATTTATAACAGTAATTTTTGTACACTGCCAGGGTCATTGATTCCAGGGAAGAATTTGGGGTTGGCAGCTATTCCTAGGAAGAAAAGAGAGACAAAGAAGTTTTCTCTGAGTCATCTAAAGGATTTCCAGAGCTCTTTTGTTAAATGCAAGGTCTAATGCAGACTTCAGTCAGAGAAGAGAGCACCACTGGTAAGTATTATAAATTGAAACAACTGCTCAGAAACCAAAATCACTAAAGAACAAACTTCTTAATAAACTCACCACTTTAAGAACTGCATTAACAACACAGGTTTGCAATTGCTGACTCTGCTCCATTTGTGCTTCTGATTCATAGAAAGATTCCATTTCTAACACTGAGCACATAAGAACGAGGTATTTCTAAACAAGCCAGAGGAATAACACAGGGAAATGCTGTTCTCTCGATGAATGAACAAACAGTTTTTCCTTAATCTCACACCACAATTAAAACCATAGTGCACAGAACTGGAGCTCACAGCAGGAAGCTCCCCCTGAAGCTCCTGACCTGTGTAGAGCCTGTAGCACTTCCCGGAGCGGTTGCGGCCGGCACGCCCTGCCCGCTGGTTGGCCGAGGCTTTGGACACGGGCACCACCACCAGGCACTCGATGGCCGTTCTGGGGTTGTAGGCCCGCAGCTTCACAAAGCCACAGTCGATCACAAAGGCGATGCCATGGACTGTGATGGAGGTCTCAGCGATGTTGGTGGCCACGATCACCTGCAGGCACAGGCACAGAGAGGATCCTGTGAGCTCCCTGCTCTCAGTGACCCCATCAGGCCTTTGCACTAGCACCCAGATATCAGCCATGTGAGACATCTCAGCCGTGACGGGCCCAGGACACACTCTGGAGCACAAAAGGATACGGTACAAGCAGCAGAAAGAGCTGTCAGCTTGAAATAAGCCCAGTTTGCATAGCAGTTTTCACAGCTTCACAATCACTTTCTTATTCAAATTTATTCTCTCTTCATAGAAGAAGAGCTTGGCAGTGTTTGCAGAGAAAATCACTGGCAGTGTTTGCAGAGAAAAGGATTAACTGACTGTAAATCAAGTGTTCTTATGTAGCAAACTAAAGATATTTTCCTTCTGCTTCTCAGTTACTATTCTTTGTACACTGAGATGAGGTGGGGGATAGGAGGGGAACAGAGTTGATTAGGAGTTCCACATTCAGCATTCCTGCAGAGATTCACTTATATGTGTATGTCCTAAAATATTAAAAAATAATTGTTCCCAGACAACAGTGGGAAATCCTTATTTCACCTGAAATTAAAAAGTAAATTTTGAAAGTTAATTGATTCATGTCATATCCTGGAGAGAAAAGGAAGTATTTATATGAAATGTTCTTCAATGCCAGATGAACAATTTCACTTGCCAAACTCCAGTAGGTACAAGAATTATAACAAGTTACTGGTGTAGTTTTGTCAGCTTATTTCAGCCCAAACACAGGCACTGCATAAGCAGAAAGCACTAATCATATCCAATGATACACTTCTCTGACACTAAATGTCCAAACAAGACTTGCAGAAGTCAAAACAGAGCTTTTTTTTTTGCACTGAAGTCAAGTAAGTTTGAACTTGTTTTTTAGATAAAAATACAGTATTTACCCACTTTGTCACTAATTTTTCCACTACTGGTGGAAAACAGCCATGGACATTTAGACCACAAAAAGAAAGAAAAAGATAAAAGCAGAGGAGTTCAGAGTGTAAGAAGCTGCAGCTGAATGAAGACAAATGCAAGCTTGTATGGAGACACTTAAAAATTGCAGAGTTGATGTGAAGACAGAAGAGCTGGAACTGACATGTCTCGGAGTGATCAAAGATGAAAAGGGAAGCCAGGGAACATGTTCTTGGTTCCCAGTTTGAAAGCTGACAGGCAGTGATGGGAGATACAGAAAGCCTCCCTCAAATCAGCATTTGCCATAGTCCCATGATGTGAAGCTGATAAACGCAGCCTGAGTGCAGCAGACGCCCTTCTGGGTGGTAGAAATTGAGACACACACAAGAGCCTCACCTTCCTGACAGTGTGAGGGACTCTCTCAAACACTTTCAGCTGCTCAGGAGAAGGCAGCCCGGCGTACATGGGGAGAACACGGAGGTGCTTCTTCATCCCAGTGCGAGCGAGGGCCCGAGCCTGTTCTATGAGCATGGAAACAACAGTCTCCACTTCCTCCTGGAGCCAGAGCAGCACAGGGCACAGAATGAGAGAGGTTTCACTTTAACAGCACATTCCTGTCACCTAGACACAACAACTGCACCAAAATAATACCACTGTAATTGTCCAAACTCCAGGACTTTGACTAGCTCACTCCATGTTGTAATAGTCTTAGATAAATTCCTATTAATAATAAATAAAGCTTGACATGCCTATTTATGTTCACTGTTATTTGAGTCAACGTCACACCACAAACACACGAGCAAAATCACAGGGGAAGGACTGAACCAACCTCAGGAGGAAGCAGGTTAATTTTCCTGTCTGTCTCAACTGGTGAGAGCAAAAGGGGAGGTCAAAATATTTTGACAGTGTAGAATGCTGCGGGCCTGGATCAGGAATGGCACAGGAACAGCATTAACACCTCTTGCTAAACTTCACGTTTAACCTCAGCTGTGGCACCTCACTCTTACAGACAGAAAACAAAATGTTCAAACAATGCCTCATAAAATACCAAATTCATTATTCCAAAGTTAAATCAATAACAGGGATGAGGAATTGCTTTTGAAAATATGCAAGATGTTATTGAAGCTCTTCAAGGTGGCTCCTCACTGGAGAAATGATGAGTTACCTCCCATTTGCTCTTCCCCACTGCAAAGTGAGCTGACAAGCATAAATAGAGCAGAAGAGACCAGTACATTTTGATCTCATGGCAATTTGTTTTTCTGTCAAACACTTCGGATGTTAAGCCTAACTAATGTGAATCCATTTGCCTTAAGTATTAATGATGACTCACTGTCATTTTAACAGCTGGGTATGTGTGACTTGCACCAACAAACCACACAATATTCTACTCACTACCACGGCTGAGAAAATACAGTATTAAATGACAAAAACTATCATCCCTCTCTAGCTTCAATAAATTCAGGCCATATATTGTCTTCACATCTTTGGGACTGGCCTAGTTTTGCTCCCATCAGTACAAAAATGTTTGTCATCTTCACTGAGAATAAAGTAAGTACAACTAAGGAAAGCCTCAGGAGACAGAGGCAGCTTTGCAAAGCTCACAATACAGCACTGTAAAGCAAAAAAAAAAAACTGCTTATGTCTATACCTGGCCAGTTAAAAATGCCAGTATATCACCATCATTCTCCATCTGGTGAATTTTCATTGTAGTTTCCACAGTTGACTTTACATAGTCAGGAACAGGGCTATGGGGAGAGAAAACAGCAGAGACGTGAGCAGAAAAACAGGTACAGACTCCTCCCCTGTAGAAGGGACAAACCAGAGCTCTAACCTAGACAAAACGATAGCACAGTTGCACATTTTCACTACTGCTAAGAGCAGACAAGAACACACCTCTGCAAGTAAAAGATGTCCACTGGAAACGTCCTCCCCTCCACAGTAAGGATCACACTGGTGTCTTTGCTGGGGTCACCGGTATCGTTCTGATTAAAGAAATCCCTGAATTTCTACATTAAAATAAAAACAAACACTTTCAGTTTGACAGTTCAAGGAATGGAGGGAAAAACCTAAAGACACGAAGAAGTTAAATTACTACTACTTGGATGTTTACTTCATCTATTTGACAATGTCAATTCAAAAATGTGAAAGTTTCATTTTGTTGCCTTCCATTCTGTTTGGGGTTCAGGCATTTAGCACAAAAAGTCTTGCATGTTTATTACTTTGAGAGGTAAAAATTGAAAAGGGACATTAATTATATCAGCTGATACAAAAAAGAAAGATAAAGAAAAAGAAGATAAAGAATCTTTTAACTGGATTTATCGCATTAGCAAAGTCACAGCTAAGAACTTAGAAATGATTGGTGCAAAAAGATTTGTATAGGGTCTGCATATTCTCATCCATTTTTGGATGAGCAAGTAAATTTTCCAGCTCTTACTGAACACCAAGATCTCACTTAATAAAAGCAGAGTTAGGCATGATTTATGTGAGGTTTTGATTTATGAATTGTGAGACACCTTCATAAATTCAGATTTATTGTCATGAAGTATTTCCAATAAATAACAGCAAGAGGATGAACTTAAGAACCCAAATAACTCATTTCAACTTTTACAGGCATTGTAGAGATAACCATCAACTCTCTGTATTAAAAAAATGTTTATAGAGTCACACCAATCATTTTGCTCCTATTAACTCATTTTATATTCACTGTCAACTATTTGAAATGTGATTTCTGGCAGTTAAAATTTTGCACTGTGACATACAGAATATATAGAAGTGCAAATACTACCAAAGCACAGCACACTACCAACACTCATGGCATATGATACTTGTCACTAAAGGAAATTCTCAGTGTGCCCACATCTTCAGTACCACATGAAAGCTTTCACCACCGCATCTTATTATGGACAGACGAGTTAGGAAAAGTGGAGATGAGGAATGAATATGATGCAGGAGATGGAGCAGCTGCCATATGAAGAGAGACTGAAAAGGCTGTTCTTGGGGAGCACAAAGTTGAGAACTGAGAACACACAGCTGAAGTTTACAGAATCAAAGGTGACAAAGCAAATGTAAAACTGGTTTTGGGAGTGCTTTTCTTAAACACAAATCCCCAGTACAAGAACTAGGAGATCCTTGATGAAACTAATAGGTTTGAAAGAACTTAGACCAACTACTTCATTATATAACAGGTGGCAAACATCTGAAAATTACTCTCACATGGTGTCCTGGAGACTTGCAGCTTCATTGAGCAAATTCAAAGACAAATTAACAAACAGCAGGCCCATAAACACACAGTAGAGGGAAACAGCAGGAAGGTGCTGACTAATATCTCTGTTACAACTACTGCAGATGCTGAGGCAGCCCAAAGAGAACAGACCCACAGCAGGTGCACAGGCTTGCGTGCTCTCCCTAAACAGCATCTCCTGTTGCTGCTGCTACAAGCAGAACACAGGGCTGGGTGAAACACTGCTCAGCTCTAAGAGAGATCTTCTTCTGTTCAAAATCAAATTAATGATGTTTTTACTAAGTTTACATAAGTGTTCACAGGCCACGAGTCAATCAGGGATCTAGTACGATCTCACCGAAATCAAATCTATTCATTTATCACTTATTTTTACTTGTGTGTAATTGCCTCAAATTACTTCTATCAGCAACACTGAGCTAAATCAATGCCTCTTAATAAATTAAGCCAAGAGAACATATTTAATAAAAAATACAGATAAGGAGAAAAAAGACATCAATACATAAAAAAGAGATTCATTTTTAAATTCACATACAAAACAGTTTGCTAATACAACATGAAAACCAGAGCAATTGATCTAGAGCAGATTTTTTTCCCTGCAACCACTCAAGCAGCAGCAATGCTTCCCAAGCAGCACAGAGGATAAGCTGTACACAAATAGCAGTGGAGCTGCCACCTAATGTCACTTCATCTCAACCCAAATCTCTGAGCTGTACCTCTGCATCCAAGGTAGCTGAAGCCACTATCAGGCGAAGATCCCCACGCTTCTTCTGAACCTGGGAGAGAAACCAACAACACCCAGAGTAAAAGCTGTTTTCTGAAATACAAGACTAGAACCAAGAATTAGAGAATCCAGATTACCAGAAACTTCTCTATAAAACTACTTTAAACTGCAAGACAGATGATGAATGAAGCAGCTGATGCCATGAAGATTTTTTGCCTTTTCTTTTATACCCCTGTTATACCTTTTTACAACTTCTGTATTCTTGGTGCTTTTGCCTACATTCTTGGACTTGTTTGTCAAGCTGGGAGACTAAACATTTTAGAAGCTTCGTAGCTGGGGATCAGTGTGTCCCAGACCCCAAGGTCCTCTCCAGAACACGTTCTGTAAACCAAGATAGAACCATCCAGGGGAAGGCTCCTTGGGAAGGGGGGCTCATTCAAGCCTCTCACTGGGGAATCTTTGATAGATGTGCTAATTAGTAACACCTATAATGTTATATCAGATCTTTTGAGGGTGGGCATTGCAGCGTGCATTTGACCTGGATGTGGTGCACCAAAGGATCCTTAAAATAAATATCAAAGTAAAATCCCTTTTCCCCTTCTAACCGTGTTTGACTCTTGATTTTAAGATCAGGAAAAGGCATCACAGCCATATCATCCCATAAGTTTCAGAACCTGATGACTGTTTGGAGTTTTATGTATTTATTTTAAGGGCATTCAGTCTGTTATTTTAACTTACTCTTAATTTCTGGTGGGAGTCAGAGCTTTAGTAGGTTGAAAGTCAGCAACAAGCCCCTATCAGATCACTTCACATGATCAGCGGCAGCAGAATCAACACTGTATTTTTGGTACTATCAGCTAAGGAGAGATTTCAGCATCAGGGGGAAGAAATAGAGGATCCTGAATGTCAGACAACCAAAGAAAATACCTGGGTATGTACAATAGGCTGCAGGATAAATGAGGAAGCAGCAATCACACTCCCTCAATTACCAGCCATCAGGATCAGAGGTTTAATGAAAAGGATGGAAATTAAAGCAGTTACAGAGAGCTATAATAAAATTACCAAATTAAAATTACAGAGAACCGTGAATTAAAAAAGAATTACCTTTTTTAGTAAGCCAATGGCAATGTCTGTATAAAGAGTCCTTTCATGAGCTTCATCCAGCATGAGGACACTGTGAAAAAAGCAGAAAGATGAGGTTTCAGAAATTACTTGACTGACATTAGAATCAGTGTCTCCCTGTCTTCTAGAAACACCATTATTTGAAGTCTGCTGCTGGACTTTTACTGTTCACAGCCACTTACAAAACTGTGGAAGTTAAAAAAAACTTGCAGCAATGGAGCAGGGAGAAAAATGTACCTGTCGTCACATGGGACATACACACTGTTCTCTATTCAGGTTAATTTTTGGAAAGGGGTAGAAGAAAACAAGTTTATGTTTACTGTACTGCATAGGTCTTCTGGATATCAGAAAAGCCTGTTTGTTGTTGATTTTTTTTTTATTAATATAAAGAAGAAAAAATAATTTAAAATTGGGAAATGAAACAATTCGGACTCCATAAGGCCCCCACTTAGCTTTTGTCCCAAAACTATAGAATCAAATCCTATTGGTTTTGGTGTTGCAATGATCAACTAGCAGTCTTTACAACATAAAGAAGTCAAACTTCTACAGTAATTTTCGCTTTTTTGGTATTTAATTTATAATAACCACTAATAATTTACAAAAACCGCTATTGTAACAGGAAAAAAATGCAGGTTTTTACCAAATTGCACTTCAGCAAGCACTCATTCCATGTTTTCTTACCTGTATCTTGTTAATAAAGGATCAGCCATCATTTCCCTCACCAGCATACCATCAGTTAGAAACTAAAAGTGAATGGAAAAAAAAAATGTAGAAAAATCCTTAAAAGATAGTCTCAGCTAACTGTGATTTTTAAAGATGATTTTCTAGGCTTTTGCCTGAATGTTTCCTTGCCTTTAATTTTCTAATGATCTATCAAATTAGACTGTGACTGCAACTGTGGTCTTGAACTAAGCAAGAATTGATGGTAAAACCCTCCAAATGTCCAACTCTAAATGAATAACCATCATGCATAAAAGAAAAAAATTAAGTTCAGCTCTATTTAATGAACAAACATCTCCATTTCTTTCACTGTAAAAGGAACACCAGCCTCTGGAAAAAAAAAAAAATCATAAAGCAAATTGTCTCATTCATCATCACTGCTATTCCAGCACAACTAAAGCACATCATCTTCTAGAGGAACAAAAGCAACACTAACATTGCTCACAGCCCTGAAGAACAGCTGCAAAGCTGCTATTTAATCTACCAAATTGTCTCTTAGCCTACTCATTTGGGTTTTATCTGTGCTTTTAATCAAAATCTATTTTCAGGGTAGGGAGGATACTTTTAACTGTGATTCACTGCAGCCTTTCCCAATGACTTTGAGTGACACACAGGTCACACCAGTGCCGTACCAACAGCTGGCCATACCTTGGAATTGTCCTTTAGACTTAAAATGGTGCTTGTCAGACTATCAGAACAGAACAGGTACTCGTTTTATTAAGGTTTGGATCACCACAGTCATTTCAAGCACAATTTTGGGGTGCCCACCTGGGAAACTGAAACGTTATCTACTCTCTTGACTGGGCATCACATGGTTCTCAATAATTTTGCAAAAGTACTTGAAGAGTTTCAACTAATTCCTTCAGAGTAACCACACAGTGTTCATGTTTCACCTTAATTCTTGTAGCCTGTGGGTCTGTGCAGTCATCAAACCGAATACAATATCCAACCTCATGTCCCAGCACTGCACCTCTTTCATCAGCAACTCGGCCTGCAACCTGGGAAGAGAGATCCTCAGAAGCAAGAAACAGCTCAGCACACTTCAGCCTTGTGTCATTACAAACTACAAAGACATCTAAAGACACAATAAAACTCCACAATACATAAATTAGTCCCACTAGAATTACAACAAGAAGCTACTGTCAGTCATTTGAGTGACATTCTAAGCCATACCTACAGGCAGTGAACTCATGATTTCAGCTGGAATCTTATCACCCCATCACCTTCAGCCCAAGAATCCAGGGTAATTGTCAGTAATGCAAGCAGAAGTTCAGGAATTTCTGAATATATCTTTGCAACTAGCTATCTTTATTTCTAACAACCCCCATGTTCTAGATGGGAGAGCAGATAAGTCATCTATTAAAATAAAATATCATTTCCAGTTCAAGACAAAGCAATAAATCACCAGCTATATTTCTCATCTACTGTAACAGCCACAGTCCAGGCAGTCTGCAACAACAGTCTCGAGCAAAAACCCTGCTGTGTCTATGTACTAAGCCTGAATGGAATAATCTATTTTAGGCTTGAAAATGACGCATTAAGACATGAAAGGGAAGAGAGAAGTGAGTTTGCTGTGAGAAATCATTGCAGCACTCCCAACATCTCCTGTAGAACTTGTGCTCTGTCAGCTGGATGCCCTATGAAGGAGAAAAGGGAGGACACTGCAGGCAGACTGCCCAAAGCACAAGATGCAGAGCACTGCTAGAGACTGTTCCCTTAACCAGGCTGGATCTGGTCAAAGAATACTGGATTCTACAGTATTTACCAGAGGTAGATGCTGGTGTGTTGTAGATACCATTTACTGCATTACAGAGAACAGGCAAAATGCGGGTTATAAAACAGCACCTCAGTTCTCTGTATAAAAAGAATGCTGCAGCAGAAACTTCACCTAAGTCAGGGGCTGGCAGCAGTTGTGAAGACAAGGAGCACTGGATGCTTTCTGTGCACACTGTTACCAGAGAGGAGAAGTCGTTGCCCTCAGCATCTCCTCTTTTCCCCCTCATAGCACATCCAGCGGACATTACGTTCTCCAAGACATAATATGTATATGCAAAAATTTCTCACAATAAAGCTGTTCTTCTTCTGCCTGACATTTTTACAAGGGGAAACCAAAAAAACCACACCCCATAATAACAACAAAAAACAAACACAGAAAAAAGATTAAAAACCTAGTTATGAATTGCTAGAAAGAGGTACACAACCTCTTGTTTCTTCCACTGGCTGCATAACTGTATGCAGATTTACATCACTGTTTCACCTTGTGAAAGAAGTTGAGGGTCACACAAGCACAGTTCTAGTTCTGAGTCAAACACAGCTCAGCCCTAACTTCCGTACACAGTTCTGCTGACATCAGTCAATTTTACTTCAAAGCTTCTACATCTGCAATTCTGGAGCTGAAAAATGTTTGGCCAGACCCACTAATGAGGTTGAATTCAGTGTGTAACACCAGCAACTCTTACAGAAAGATAAGCAGAAACATCTATTCATTCAGGAGCTCGTGCAGATTCCTGCTATTGAGCAAAACCCGCTGATAAACTGGAGGTTATAATGACAACAGGCTGGGAAGATTTGGACACTCACTGAAACAGCAGCGACCCGACGAGGCTGTGTCACCCCAACAACTCTTCCTTCAGCTGTCCAGCCAGCTTCTGCCAGGTACTGCAAACAAGAATGGGGATAAGAGAGGCCCTGGTCATGCTGTGGTTATACCAAAGTGTTAGGCACTCAAACTTTGTGTTTTGACCTGGTTCTGTTCAATATTCCATGTAAAATCCCCTGAGGGAACACCTGATTTTACCAACCTAAACAGACACTTACTTGTGGAATCTGCGTTGATTTTCCACATCCTGTTTCCCCAATAATCACCAGAGTCTGGTAATTCTCCACTAGGTAAAGTATGTGATTTCTTAGCTGAAAGAGAAAATGACATTTAAACATAAACAGCAGATTGTACAAAAAAAAGAAAACAATTAAAATGACAATATTTACATATCTGGCAGACACAGTAACTTCTTATTACATGGAGTTCACTGCCAAAAGCTGTGTCCTTTAAAATCTCTAAATGACATGTACAACATATAGTAAATAATATACATCAACAAAGCCCTTAAAACTGTGACTTACAGTTGTCAAACAGGACAATAAATTCCAATAAATAGAGAGCAAAGTCATAAATTTATTACTTTATGTTGCAAAGTGATTTTATACTGCCCTTTAAAAAAAAAAAAAGACAGACAAGCCAGACATCATACAATGCATTTAATATATCAAAAAGAACTTCTGTACCTTAAAAACAGGCAGCTTTTGCCTTTGCTGTTCAATGGAGAGGGAAGCATAAGGGTTATAGATGACGGTCACAGCACTGCTCTCAGCAGGACTCTGCCTCTCCTCCGAGACACTGACACCAGGACCTTCTGAGCCTACATGACAGAAGTGAATTTTAACTGGAACAATACACTACTGCCTGCTGTATCACAATACAGCCAAAATAAATACGTTTCATACAAATAGGAATCATGGGTGGCAGCATACTAAAAAAAAAAAACAAAACCCAAACAAGTTTTCTGTGAAAGCAATCAAAATACTAACGATAAACAAGGGATACACCCCTCTCTTCAGCTCTGAAGTTACCTCAGGAACTGAAATTTGATTTATTCCTGCTGCAAATCATCACACTACTACTGACACCTGAAAATGAGCAATCGAGGGATCTAGAAACAAAAACTGATCTCAAGAACAGAACATGTCATCTCCAGCTACAGACTCAATTGGGAAAGTCTGAGAGCAAAGAGGAGGATTCCCCATTTTGTAGGATTTGCTTGCTTTCATTTCTCCCACTGTTAGTCCCTATTCAGAACTGCCAAGCAGTTTTACCACAAATTAACTATCACTGTGATTGTTCCCAAGGTCCTTCTCCATTGAGCTGCTCTCCCTGCTGCTCACCAGGATTATTTCCACCCAAGCCCAGGATTTTGCTCCTCCCTCAGAACTCCTTGGGATTCCCCTGCACACTTCACAGCCCGTTGAGACTCCCCAAAGGGCAGCACACCCACCCCACAAACCACCCACTCCATCCCCTCCCCTGCCACCCCATAGCGGGCACCACCCAGCTGGAGCCACAAACACCCCCTGCTCTTTGGCAGCGAGAGGACAGCGATTTCCCCACTGCCCTCATTGAATCATCAAGGTTGGAAAAAACCTTCAAGCTCATCCAGTCCAACCACCAACCCTGCACCAGCACTGTAAGCCCTAAACCACATCATCCAGCACCATTCAGACGCCTCTTGAAAACCCTCAGGGATGGTGACTCCACCACCTTCCCGGGCAAATTATTCTAACGTCTGACCACCCGAGCAGCGGTAAAAAAAATTATAATAGCTAATCTGAGTCTCCCGTGTCGCAGTTTAAGGCCATTTCCTCTGGTTCTCTCACGGCAGACACCGTAGAAGAGACCGGCTCCCACCTCACTACAGCCTCCTGTCAGGAAGTTGGAGGGAGCGATGAGGTCACCCCTAAGCCTCCTCTTCTGAAGACTAAGCAAACCCAGCTCCCTCCGCCGCTCCTCGTAAAACATTTCCAAGCCTCCTTTCCGAGCCTTCTCGCCCTTCACTGTAAACACTCCAGAGACCCCCAAGAACCGAGGGGGGCAGCGCTGCCGGCTTTCGCCGCATCTCTCACCACAGCCAGGCAGGTCGAAGCTCTGTCCCCCACACCGCCCCCCCACCACGGCCAGCCGAGGCTCCCTCCCCCGTATCCCTCACCGCGGCCAGCCCGGGTCGGGGCTCCATTCCCCGCACCCCCTACATCCCTCACCCGGCTTCCAAAACTTCACCGGCCTCACGGGCGCCGCCATCTTGGGGTGAGAGGGCAGCCGGAAGCGGAGCGCGGGGCCCACGTGACGCCCCCCGCGTTGCCGTGGAGACCGCGCCCCCTCCCGGCCCGGCCCCGCCCGCCCCCGCCCGGCCCGGCCCGCCCCCTCCCGGCCCCGCCCGCCCCCGCCCGGCCCCGCCCGGCCCCGCCCGCCCCCGCCCGGCCCCGCCCGGCCCCTCCCGGCCCCGCCCGCCCCCTCCCGGCCCCGCCCGGCCCCGCCCGGCCCCGCCCGGCCCCGCCCGCCCCCTCCCGGCCCCGCCCGCCCCCTCCCGGCCCCGCCCGGCCCCGCCCGGCCCCGCCCGGCCCCGCCCGGCCCCTCCCGGCCCCGCCCGGCCCCGCCCGGCCCCGCCCGCCCCCTCCCGGCCCCGCCCGCCCCCTCCCGGCCCCGCCCGGCCCCGCCCGGCCCCGCCCGGCCCCGCCCGGCCCGGCCCGGCCCGCAGCGCGGGAGCGGCTGAAGCGGCCCGGCAATAACAACGGGTTCTCTGTCTGCCCTCACACAGTCCGCAGCGCCAAATCTTTGCAACCAAGAGACAATGGAGTCGTTGTTAACACTTAGTAACGTCTAATGTCCGGCAAACTACAATGAGAGTGCGCGGGTTGGCATCGCTGCCGTGGTTGTCTGAGGAGCAGTGGCCCGTGAGGGATTAAGGTGCAATTTTGGATTAGGTGAGGCCCTGGCGCAGAGAAGCTGTGGCTGCCCATCCCTGGAAGTGTCCAAGGCCAGGCTGGACAGGACTTGGAGTAAGCTGGGATAGGGGAAGGTGTCCCTGCCCCTGGCAGGGGGTGGGATGAGATGAGCTTTAAGGTCTTTTCCAACCCAAACCATTCTGGGATCACTTGGTGGAGCACATAGGATTTAACAGGACTGGGAGATCACTGCCCAAAAGTCGTTGCTCATTAATTAATTAGAGCTGATTCATTCTCCAGTGGAGGATGCCTCCACACTATCCATGCCACAGCTGCTGCACTTTGTACCAGGGAGCTGAAGGACAAGAAGGAAAATGATCACACTAATAGTGAGTAGATGCAGCTGCGCTCCCCCACAGGCTCCTTACAGCCTGCTTAAACCACAGACACACCCATGAAGGCCCATGGAAGTTAGTACTGAATCAAACTTAATGTAGGCTTTGAGTAAATTAAGGACAAGCTAGACGAAATATAAAAAATAGAAAGCCCAAATTGCTTCTAGTGAGTTCAGTAATACTGTCAAATATTCATGCTTATAGGAAAAAAAATAAAATCACATTTTATATTCTTATACCTTCCCATGCTAGCAGTGCAGTTATGGTGATTAACACAAACAGCACCTCACGGCACTCTACCTCCGTGGCCACTTGTTACGCTGAGTAACCACATGTAAAAGAGGTTATTAAGTTATAATTACGATGTTCCTAAAGTTCTAGGTATATATTTCAATATACTTTTGATATTAAGTCCACACTGTCAAAAATAAACACAAATCATAGTATTTTGTATCATCAATATATTAGTAATTGTTGAGAAAAAATCCCACATGGAAAGAGCTGCCTATTGATAACATGAACAACAAAGTGGAAAAGTTATATTTGAGAAAATCTATACAGATAATTATTATGAAAATAAGATTGCACAAACAGTATTTTGCATAGAGTACAACATTGTATGGGTTTTGTCTTTATGGAAAATACAGGTAAGAATAAAAATACATATTTCAAACTTCTTTACATGTGGATGGAAGTTAATAGTACAAAGCTATATACTATTGAATATTTACAGATTAGGAGAGCCAGAATGATTACATTTCAATGATTGTAAGTGCAGAAGAAAAAGGGCCCAGATTAGTTGCATATTAATCAGTACATTATTGCATTGTCCATAAAGACATTTCTTGTAAGATCCATCTGTCCAGTTTAATGCTATCTTGCTGCTAATTAGCTGAAACCCATGTGAAATTCCCCAGCTAAGTTTTAATCTTCCTTTCTGAAGCCCAGAACCCACAGGACACTCACACAAGCATCTACCCGAGTATTTTGCAGTAGAAGAGCCACAAGAACAACCTGAGAAATGGTAAACCTTTGCTTTGACTAATGAGTATTTGCACTGGCAGGCTGCTGGAACTTCAGTACCTCAATGTGCAGCTGTTTGGGAGGATAGCTTATTCATTTAAGGGTGGTTTTGTACCTCCAGAAATGAATGGATTAAAAAATAATAATAAAAAAAATTGAGCATCCATGAGACCTTAAAAATGGTTCTGTTGCTGACTTTTGTGTCATTGCATTTCTGATGAAATTTGGACTTTTGTGAAGATGCAGCAGCTTCACAGATTTCAGATCTACTCAGCTTTTCCCACAAGATCAGACTGTGGCAGCAGCCACAAAGAAACCAAAAAGATCTGGCAATGCCAAGGAATTGGTCTCATTTGGCTCTACTACAAACATAGTGGGTCCTTTAGAATATTATCACTTGCACACATTTATTGCATGATGTCCAACAGTCCAGTCTAATATAAAGGTCATTTGAAATTCAGTCACTACTAAAACCTTGTTTGCTGACACATTAGCTCATTCTGCCTGCCAGCACAGCTTTGTGTGAAGAAAATGTAGCATTTGAGGAGTAGTAGTGTGGTACTGACCTACTAGTTTCTAGATTAGGGTTACTCCAGTTCTGTGTCATGAAACAGGTGGTGGAGAGTTTGTATAACACAAGACCAAGACTGATTGCAGAACTGAACAGCAATCCTGCTTTCATCCTTAGAACAGACTTTTAAGCAGTACTAATTTCAATACCCAGATTTCTTAGAAATAAGGGTTGAGCTACTGAGCCATGACGCTGCCAACCCATCAGCTTAAAACATGCATGAACAGGTTGAGAAATGAAAATTTAACAGAATAGTAGAAGTCAATAATGGCTTTATAGTGTTCTTCAAGCAAAGCCACAATTCCAGTTTCACTTTCTCTCTGAGGTTTCTTTCCCAGCTGCTCTCACAAATGCACTGCAAGATAGTGCTGGACAGGGATGGATGGACGTGGTTCCTGAGGTTCTGCTTCTTGCTCTGTGTGGACATGCAGTTCATCTCTCTATGATCCAGTGTGGCCTCATAACCAGGGAGCCATTCCTCTTAGTCAGCGGGGGGGAGGTGTGCATCGTGTTATTTGGGGTGTACACGGCCTCCCTGGAGGCGTGCAGCCAGCTCCTCTTCCTCTTCAGATCTCCTACAAATGCTCTCAGATACAAAAATTCCATTCTCAGGAAGTGTTCCCTGGTCACATCTCTGGAAGCCACTGTTATCCTGAACAGCTGGTCCCACACCCTGTTCTTCTTGCAGCTGGAAAACTCTTTGAAGTTGATAGGCTTTGACCGTGAATGAAGAATCCGAAATTCCAGGTCAAAGTGCGCAACTGCAGGGCCTGACAGGATCAAAATGTTATTGCTGTTCAGCTTCCCATCTGTCCACGTAAAACTAGCAAAGGAAGAGCGGAAAAATTATGAGTTAATTCAAAATAATTAGTAAAGAAAGTATTCACTGAAAATTCTCCTTCATCACATTTAGTTATGTTGTTCTTGCAACCCAACTGATGAGCAGTGGGGTCTTTTAAGGATAAATGTTAGTCATAAAATCTGATAAGGAAAGCAACATTGCTGGCTTTACTTTCCACGTAGAGAAATTATGTTAAGCAACAGAAAGAAATCGGCACTTGCCTGTAGGAGCCTGTTGTCACTCGAATGCCATCAATTAACATGAACTTTTCACGGACTTTTCCAATGATTTTGACACCTGACCTGGTGCAGTATGTGCTCCCCGTGATAATTCGAACCCTCATCAGCTGTTAAAGACACAGCAAGAGTCAGGTGGACTGCAAAGTTCAGTGATTGCATTTAAAGGAGTAACACAGGAATAACCATCCCTGCTGAACTGCACACTGGCACAAGACTGACCCACTAGGAACCAAGTGATGATTTTTGTCTCATTTTTGTAGGAAAAGAGGTGACACTAAGGGGCAAACCCATAAACTGACTGTGCAGAATGTGACTGTGAAAATTCCTGTCACGTAATTGTCAGGATCCAAATTCCACAGACTCCTGAGAACCTGCTTCTCCATCAGCCTTCAAAGTCTCGGCGAGCCCAAGCAACTCCAGTCATGCTTTAGGAACTGGACATTCCTCCTGCATTTCCTTGAACATTCAATTAGTATTTGTGCTCAGAAAGCAGCTGTAACATCCAATTACAAATATTTCAGATTTTCTATTAATTGCTGCCTTATGTAAGAATTGTTAAATCTTCCAAAAAAGAGCTGGAGCTACATAACCCCCATTTTAAGTTGTGGCAGCAGGTGTAATAAATTCTTCTTTTGTCAGCTCAAAGATTACACTCATGAGAGAATCAGTTCCCTACCCCTATAAATATGACAAGGCTCACCTTTTCCTGCTCAAGGTCAACTCCCAGATCCTTGCACATTTTTAGAAAGTGGGAAAACGAAGACTGATCTAGAAGGATATACACTTTAACTTGCCACTGGCTACAGGCTTCCAAGAGGTCTGTGAAGATATCAGTATCTGTGAAGGAATCCATAACCAGGGCAATCATCTGCAACGAGTTTCAGAAAAAACCATTAGGCTGTTTCCACAGCATCGCAAGGGAGATAGCACATGAGAAATTTGATTTTCAAATTAAATATTCCCCCCTGCCTTTTTTTCAGGTGGTTATGGAACATGGTACAGTCTTCCGTGGTACAATGCATTCTTCCGCACCCTGAAATAGAGCTAGACCCCTGGTTTTGCTCTATGTTAGGCAAATTTGATCTCTTCCTAGGCAAGAGGGGATTTTTCCGAGAACAGATGTCTTTTCCTCAAAAGCATTGCCAGAAGAAAAAGGTGAGCTTAATTCCAATGCTACAGTTTTCCAGTCTTTCAACTTTTCAAATATGAAAAGAAACAGTAAAAAAACCCAAACCCACCAGTGTCTGACTGCTCTTTACATCTCACCTCTCTGTTTAAGATAAAAGGTTTGTCTTCAACTTATTATTCAGATTCTCATATTTCAAGTCAAGAGCTGAGCAAAACGTCCATTGAGACTCAGCTCCTATCCCCGCAGATCTTCCCCATGGGCTGAACCCCAGGGTGTGCCGTGGATCCTCTGCAGGATGGGGAAGCAAAGGCTATTTCAGAGAGCCGGGAATGGGCACACTCGGGATGTATCGCTCACAGGTGCCAGCTCCCTGAGGGAGCTCAGCGGCACCCAGAGAGTCCGGACTCGGTTTCCAGCAGTAAGGGGGGAAAAAGCTGGCAAATAATGAACGTGTTTAAAAAATAACTAGAAAAGACGGTGGGAAAGATATAAAGCAATACGAAACAGCAGAGTAAGTAAAATCGGGAGTTTATGTAAGAGTAAAGTGAAGCGGGGAAGGACGAGGTGGCCCCCGGAAGCTGCGCAGGGCGGCGCGGGCGGGAGCGGGGCCGCCGCGGGCACTCACCTGCCGCGCGGAGCGGATCTGCCGCCGCACCGCCTCCTTGCAGCCGTAGATGCTGTCCCCGCAGCCGGGCTGGAAATGCGCCTCCACCCGCGGCAGCCCGCGGAAGGCGCCGCTGGCGAAGCCCGGCCAGCCCAGCTCCAGCGCCGGCGGCTCCAGGTCCGAGCGCTCGGGGAAGTAGGTGAGCGACGAGGCGTCGAGCGAGGCGCCGGCCGAGAGCTCGGCCGCCGGCTCCGGGCCCGCGGCGGGCGGCAGCGCGGCCCGCGCGATGTCCTGCACCTCGGGCTCCGACAGGAAGGGCGGCAGCTGCTCCCGCCGCAGGAAAGCCCGCAGCGCCTCGGGGCCGCCCGCCACCAGCTCCTCCAGCGCCAGCCGCTGCGCCTCGCTGTACGGCCCGGCCGGCGGCGGCCAGCGCCCCGAGCCCTCCTCCAGACACTGCGACGCGTTGGCCATGGCCGGAGCGCCCCGGCGCTGCCCCGGCTCTTTATAGCGCTCCGCGGGCTCCTCCGCACCTCCCGCCCGGCTCCGCTCCTCCCGGCCGCTCGCCCACGGGACAGTCACGGGTGGCACAGCCGGCAGCCTTCCCCACGCCCAGGGAAGCGCCCGCAGAAGCGCCAGCCTCTAAGGAGGAAGGATAAGCCCAGCCCTGGACCTGCTGCCCAGCCCGGATCAAAAGGCTGCTCCTAAGGTTGGAGAGGGCAAATGGCCCCAGGAGGAAGGCACCAAGCGCCGACGAAATGACTTAGTCACCCCGATTTAAAATGCCAAATAAACAGAAACAAAGCTCGGCAATGATCAGGTGAAAACCCCATGGCAAAAAGGAGTTTATTTGTAAACTGTTTCTTGTTCCTGTTAGAGTACCTTAACAGCTGCATGGTATAATAAAGTTTAAGAGCACATAGAACAAACAAGGTGATTTTACATACATTCAAGAACTGAAGGACTTAAGCTCTTAAAAATACAACTCGATGTTGGCTTTGAAGGTGTATCTTGGCTCCCTGCAACTTGGTTTGCTGCCAGTGTTCCAGATTTGGGGATCAAGCAATAAAGTACCTTATCATTTTCAACAAGTGCAGACAAAACTTTTTTTCCACACCTCCTACTTTAGTGAAGGAACGGCTGCTTTGAAATCCAAGTAATAAAAGTAGCTAAGCCTCTTTGTCCATAGAGATTTTGGACAGTTAGTTAGAGATTTCAGTGTTAGTTGCTCTCAACACTTGCAATCTTTTGGAGTTACGGATATTTTTATTCATTCATTCAATAATCAAGCCAACAGCTGAAATGTGCCATCTACTGGACACATGTACCCCTAAACAATAAAATACATAACCCAGACTCTGATTAGATTTGGCAGAATTCAGTGTGGTTGGTCACTGAAGTATTGAGATGCAGGTCTAAGGAAAAACAGTACAGGTCAGATCTCAGGCAAAGACTGCACACACTGCTCAGGTAAGAGACCCAGCAAGCACAGACATGCACAGAAATCTGCAAACAGTCAGATAAAGACTTTCCAAAGCAGCTTAACCTAAGGTCTACTCAATATTGAAAGTATCTTCAAAAACTAGAGTGGCACTTCAGCTCCTCAAACCAAGTTAGTAGGGTAAAAATGATAGACAGTGCAAGAAAGAGTATTTCAGATAAGACAGTTAAAAAGAGAAAAATGTTTATTTAACTCCTACAGTTACTTGTAAATTAACATTACCCGACATAACCCATAAGATTTCGTAGTGCATTTGTCAGTTTACTTTTGAACAGGGGCTTTGTCACATGACCTCAGTAATTGCCTCGCCACAAAGTTCACTGCAAAGAAGGAAGCACACACATACACACACATATATTTATATATCTCTACATAAAGGCACGAGAGCATGATCAAACTAAAGAGACAGCTCAGTCTGTTTCAGAAGGCTTAAACAATGAAAGAAGAATACAGTTGAAGGTAACTTGCAACTGTTTCAAGAGACCCTTTGCAACTTTAGTGGAAGAGTAACATATATAACACAGAAGTTAGAATAAAATCAGCTTTATGGCTTTTTGTAAAAGCTGATTCCTCTCCTGTCAAAGATAAGGTAGAAATAAAAGCCAATATTGGGAAGAAAGATTGAGAATTCCTTGGTATAAGAAAGACCTACAAAGCCACTCTGAGCAAGTTCATTGTGACTCAGATTTTTCCAAGTCTACCTAAACTAAAACTAGGGCATTAACAATCCCAGAAAGCAGTAACAAGTTCAGCTTTGAGGTTAAATACCCAGAATTAAAATGATCTTCACCACTCATGCATACAAGAGGAACCTGTAAGTAGTTACCATATAATTCCTCTTTTTCATCGCTTACATTGCATAGTGTAAAACAAAGTGCTGGAGAGTGACGTACACACCTATTAAAAAAGTAAAAGTGCTGGATGGAAGTGGAAGAATCTTTAGATACAAAGTGACAGCAACTTGAGACTGGGGTTTGTGCGTTCTGTGGTCAGGGCAGGAATCATTTATTCAGGGAAAAGAGCGAGGCGCTGCGGAGGCTGTGCAGGCTGGCACTGATGTCCCGCCTCTGCTTTAGGCTGCACCTGCCAGGGTACTGGGTCATGTAGCTCCCAGGGACACGACCCCGCCGGGACAGCATATCCACCATGTGGCTCAGCTTCGACCTGATCGTGGAGTAGTGGAATTGCCTCTCTTTATGCAGTTTTTGGAAATATTGTGCCCTGTGACTGCTGGAATATTCAAAGGACCGGAGAGAAGATATTGAGCCTGCAGAGCTTGCAAGAGAGCATTGGGATGATGATGAAGACAGCGAGTGCAGGCTAGAACTGGATACAGCCTTTCCAGACACAGAATATTCTTCTTTTGACAACTTTCTGGGAAGGAGGGGTGTTTCTGTGCTCTCGTCCTTGGTCTGTGTCACTGCAGTCTTCAGCAAAATTGATGTCTGAGTGCCTGTCACTCTGGCCATGACAGAAGCCTGAGTGCCAGCATCTGCTGTGGCAGCACTGGCCTGAGTGGCTGCATTACACGTGGTCACAGCTGCCATCTCTTCCCACGGGCCAGTTTGAGTTGATGCACTTTTCTGTTCCACTGTGGCCCCTTGATTGCTGAATGACTCCTCTTCACACAGGCAGGAATGCCCCAGGTTACAAAGCTTTCCTGCAGGAGTATATTCAGTCTGATCTGGTTTTTCCAGCAATTTCTTTGGAGTGCTAGACAGTCTGGCAAATTCTGCTCTCAAGTTGCCTTCCACAGTATATTCTTTAGAGGACTCTGTTCTGGTCAGCAGGTGATCAAACATGCCACTATTCCTGCAGCTGGACGGTCGCTTAGGGCTGATGGGCAGTGACTGGGCATAAAGAATCCTGAACTGGAGGTCAAAGTGTTCAACCACTTGACCTGACAACACCAGCAAGTTGCTGCTGTTCAGTTTCCCATCGGACCATGTGAAACTGTTGAAAACAAACCAAGACTCGCAGTTAATCTCCAGTGCATTTCAACACATACAGCTACAGACAGCAAGACAGCTTAAAAATGAAGGCAAGGTAAGAACAACAGACTATTCATTTCTGCAGGAAGAACTCTATTTAGCCATGGCCAAGCCCCCTGCTAGCAACAAGTTGTGTAAACCAGTTCTCCAAAGGTGTTTTCAGATTTATGTCAGCTCCATGTCTACTCAGCTAGTCCATGTGCCATTGGCACTCATTAACACCAAGCAAACAGCAAAATTAATACATCCTTCATGCAGCAAATCCCCCTTCTTGCAGCAAATCCCCCTTTCTACAGCTTCACTGGGCACCAGCAGACCCCAGTACTTGCCTGTAGGAGCCTGTTGCCACTCTAATGCCATCAATCAACATGAATTTCTCCTTGGCTTTCCCAACAATTTTGGCACCTGACCTCATGTAGTACGTGCTCCCTGTGAGAGTTCGAACTCTCATCATCTGGTTCAGAAAAGAGAGGAAGAAGTAACATCAGATTTAAGTTAACTTCAAAAAGCTTTTAATTAGCAATTCTACTTAAAAGCAGCTACACACACCATGGAAGATAGGAATGAAATGAACTTTTTTATACAGTCTGTATATGAGTATTATTAATCACACAGTGCTAAATTTCTGTTAGATTGAGTGAGAACAGTCAGTTCCAATTAATCATTTCCCAGGAAGGGCATCATTCCCTGTCCAGAGAAACTTCTACTGCAGTGAACATAAGCCTAGCCAAGCCAAGCTATAACACAGCCACGTCAGTTTATATTCACAGCAACTAAGCAAATCACCTGGCTCACATCATCCAAATCCTTTTAAAATAAAGTATTAGGAAAGAAAGCAGATGATACCAGAGCTATATCACCCTTGAGCTTCCCACGTTTCTGTTTTCCTTAGCAAGCAGTTCCTTGAGCCAAAGAATAAAGCTATTTAAATATTGCAAAATTAAATCCCTGAAAATTGTTGCATCCTCAGGACAGGGATCCCAGTGCACACTGCACCCAGCACATGGGGCTGGTGCACACCATGGTTGTAGCTCCTACATATGGGCAACAGACAGGTTGCTTTAGCCTTTCAAGGCAGTCTGATGCTTTACAGAAGTGTTTCTTTGATATACATAAAGTGTACCACAAAAATAAAAACAAACCACCCTGACCCTAATTTAGTACTTACACTTTCCTGCTCAGGACAAACTCCCAAATTGTTGCACATTTCCAAGAAATGGGGTACAAATTCCTGGTCAAGAAGGATGTAGACAGGGACTTGGCGGTGTTTATAGGCGTCCTGAAGGTCACTGAAGATCTCAATGTCTGTGAAGGAATCCATCACAAGGGCAATCACCTGCAAGGAAAATCACAACACTCAAGGGATTTATTTTACACATGGCCACTGCCTCCCACAGCCATTTTCTCCTGCTGCTCCCAGTGTTTCAAGCAGCTACAGGAGAATTAGCTCAAATGGCCTCCTTGCTGTCACATCTCACAAACTCCAGCTGATTTCCAGACTCCTCCTGGTTTCTAGATTCTTACTGAGTTTCTATCCCATATCTTCACAGGAAACCCCTCCACTCACCCAACAGTTCTTTAAAAAAGGCAGATCCTAAGATGGGAAGGTCACATATTTGAACCATCTCTCCAGCTAATTCAGAGCCACCTCACACACTGATGTGGTGCTAGAGTTCTCACCCTTCAAAACCACCTCTGTGTAGGGACACAGAGGCATAAAGGATTCAGCTTCGTTACTGAATTTTTCATTTTCCTTCTATTAAACCAGCATAAAGAACAACGATTATACAACCACTGTGGGTACCTGGCACTTGCCCTTACCAGATGGAGGCTGCTGCAGCACACCCAAGGTGTGTAAGCACACAACACAGCTGCTCTGTGTGTGGCATGGCCTGTACTCACAGGAAACATTTCCCACAGGAACAGGCTGAGCTCTGCATTCCCAACTCTGTCCTGCTCCCTAAGGGGCTGGTTCCATTTGGCTGAGTTGTTACATATAACCTGCACAAGCACATGGGTATTTCTACAAAAAGTTACTTTATGTTGGCGCTTCTTGCGTGCGTCCTATGCTTCTTGCCACCCAATCACTTGGCTAAGCGTTGAAGAAGATAAAAAACCCAGTAAGATGCTTTTGGCAAGACCAGACAAGTAAGAAAACCATCCCTGAAAACAAAACAATTCACACTAAATCCTTGGGAACACTGACACCTTCACATGACTGCTCAATTCACAGCACGTTTGAGTTCTAGTCCCAGAATTAGCAGCTGAAAATGAAATACAGTTTTGCCCAAAGTGCTTAGAGGAAAGAGAGAAAACCCTTTTCTACATTCATCTATTCAGGATAGCAAGGACAAGATAGCAGCAGTCACTTAAACTAACTGCATTTGAGTGCGCTAGTCAGGGAAGAAATTATGCAGCATCTGAAGTTTTCCCAGTCTTCACATTAACTTGAGGAACTCAGAAACGATTGAGAACTATCACACAGAATCTGACATTCAGTAAATTTTAGGGTGTCAAAAATGTCCTTTATGTCCACAAAAATGCTCCCTGGATCAGCCACAAGCCACAGATAGGGCAGGAGCAGCTTGCCTGGCTCTTGGCTCAGTTTGAGGAAACGTGTTTGTCAGGATGCTGCAAGGAACAATATTACAAACAAGTACAGCTTTTGGGGGGAGCAAATGTTTTTATGGCGTTTACTCGAGTTACCAGACTGGTCTCATATACCTGACAGGGATTGTTTGAGAACAGAGCTTCCTCTGTGACCGTTTCTGGCAAGGAGCCCGTCGTTCATGTCATCCTCACACACACCCTAAGCTTCTGCCTTCGGAAGGGAATAGAGACCAAGCTCAGTTGCTGATTCAGGGTGTGCCATGTGCGAGCACGTTACACAAAGAGACAAGGGTTGCTTCACCTGGCCACCCAAAAAGGAAGCTACAAATTTAAATTTCAGCTGAGCCAATTGAATGGCTGCTAAGGAGAAGGGTGGTTCCCGGCTGGGGATTACGGTTGGAGGCTACGAACTCCGGGAATGCAATGAGTTACAGGGAACAGTTACAAGTTACTACGCCACGTGATTTTCAAGCCATACAGTGCATCAGAACAAAAGCGTCCACTCCTGTAGGAGGAAAGTCCTGTCAAAAACAGGTCTGTACGTCACTTGGAGGCAATTAGTGACCTAAGGAAGGGAAATACAATCATAGTGTTATATCTGTAGGTAATGTTCTTTTATAAAAGAGGCCTGTTCTGTGTTACACCCTTTAAGGGACAGTAGGAGGTTTTTGCAAGAGAATCTATCTGGCAGAGCACATCAGTAAGGAATCTTGAATAGGAGACCGTCCACTCCGGGTGAGATCCAGGATCAGCTGGATACAGCAGCCGTGCTCCAAGGCAGCAGCGCTGCGGGACGGGGAGCTCTTGGCGCATCGCCTCCGGAGTAGCCGGGAAAGGGAGAGCTCGCAGATGCAGCATACGGAGTGCTGCCACTCTTTGTGTATTTTCGAGCTTGTCTTCCTTAATGAGACACTGTCTGCTCGACAGGGTTTTAAAGCCACTTGGCTTTGCTCGGTGACCCATGGAGACGCTTATCGATGCCGGTGCCGGCTTTTGATGTGCTTGCAGACCCAGGGGAGAGGGACCCCGGGCAGGGCAGGGAGGTCCTCGGGCACTCACCTGCCGCGCGGAGCGGATCTGCCGCCGCACCGCCTCCTTGCAGCCGTAGATGCTGTCCCCGCAGCCGGGCTGGAAATGCGCCTCCACCCGCGGCAGCCCGCGGAAGGCGCCGCTGGCGAAGCCCGGCCAGCCCAGCTCCAGCGCCGGCGGCTCCAGGTCCGAGCGCTCGGGGAAGTAGGTGAGCGACGAGGCGTCGAGCGAGGCGCCGGCCGAGAGCTCGGCCGCCGGCTCCGGGCCCGCGGCGGGCGGCAGCGCGGCCCGCGCGATGTCCTGCACCTCGGGCTCCGACAGGAAGGGCGGCAGCTGCTCCCGCCGCAGGAAAGCCCGCAGCGCCTCGGGGCCGCCCGCCACCAGCTCCTCCAGCGCCAGCCGCTGCGCCTCGCTGTACGGCCCGGCCGGCGGCGGCCAGCGCCCCGAGCCCTCCTCCAGACACTGCGACGCGTTGGCCATGGCCGGAGCGCGGGGCTCGGCCCGGCGGGCGCTTTATGGCGAGTTTGAATCCAAACAGCGCGGCCGCCGCTTCCCCGCCCCGCGCCGCCGTTGGCTCCGGCAGGGCGGCACCGCCTCCCCGGGCGGGACGGGGACGGAGCTCCGCGGCTGGGACACAGCCCGGCCCCGAGCCCTGCTGGCCTTCGGGGGTGGGAGAGATCGCCGAGCTTTTGCCCGGAACAGAATCAGACCCCTCTGAGAAGGACGCTCGTAATGATGCGCGCTAACAAATGCTGGAGCCGAACACTCGGACACTCCCAGGTCCACGGGAGGCAGACACAGCTTGGGCTTTCCAGCTTATCTCCAGCACCCACTGCCGCTGCTTCACCGAATCACAGAATATTCGGTGGTGGAAGGGACACGCAAGCCTCATCAAAGTCCAATTCCCGGCCATACAAAGAGCAGCCCCAAGAGTCCCACCATGCCCCTGACAGCATTGTCTAAACGCTTCTTGAGCTCTACATTTGAAACAAAAATTTACACCCACCCACTGCCTAGATTTCCTCTTCTAGACATCCCCTGGCTGTAGAGAGTTGAGAGGCAGAGACATTTAACAGAGTCCCAAGACGTAAACCAATTAAAAAAACAAAAAAACCCTCAGTGGCATTTTTGTATTATTAAAAGAAATTTAATATAATTTTTAAATTAAAAAATTCAATCTCTCTATTAAAGACACTGAGTCAGGTGCTAATACTGTCAAACATACCCTTTTGGCATGAGTTTTACATAAAGTTTAAGATTTTATGCATTGCTTCAACATGTTAAGAAACCATCTTCATACTTACAGTAGCAATAAAGTCAATTCCATACAATATCAAATATCCTTTTTTAAAAAAAGTTTTAAATATATTAGACTCTGATTGCCAAAATGCCATTTTATACACAAAGCTGCTAATACAATATACAGTTCTTACATTATTTTTTTTCTTCACATAAAATACATCTCATCAAGTTTTATTTGTACATCGCTTACTACTGATCAATGGAATTACGAGTTATTGCAGAAGGCTTGCCATCATCTCTCACTGTCCTGTACACGCAGCAGTCCCGCCAAGCTGTACCAGGGTTATCCACACGCCTGCAATCTCACACTGCAATCTAAAGGCTGAAGACATAATGGTGGCAATACTAAGGCTGCATCTGCACTGTTTAAAAACCCGTATCTCCCCTCCTGCTGCGGGTGGAGATCATTGCATTGGTGTAGCTTTGGGAACAGGTATCTTGAGCAGAGTCTCCTCTACTACAGCTTCCACGGTTGAAATACAGCAAAATATTCTAGGTTGTAATTGTGCCATGGCAGATGTTGCCCAGAGAGCCCAGTGGTACTTGAATTGTGTGAAGGAACTGAAAAGTCCATTACCAGTTTGGCCAACATGAAAACAGAATAGAGGTGAAAAACAACCAGGGAGAACTGTGCTGTTGCACAGCCATGGGCAAAACAAAACGAAACAAAAAGAGGAAATGTGTTCTGTAGTAAGAGGCGAGACTTTGCTGCTACAAGCATGTTCTGGATTCTGCCTGTAGAGAACTGCTACACCAAAGCAGTCAACGTGATTTGTTAAAATAGACTAATGAAGCCCCTGTGCATTTCTGTTCTGTGTATTTAGGAAGAGAGAAGTGGCAATAATGAGAGAAATTGAAAGAGCAAATAACAATGTCAAAATCTGGCATGCTCTGAACTGTTATCCCCTTGCAAAAGTCTCCAAGTTAAAGATCAGCAAGAACTGTATAGTCACCACAAACCTTCCAGAGACAAGTTACCTTTAGCAAGTATAAGGCACAGAAATAACCCAAGGTGTAGGGAGAAACCTTCCAGCAGACAGACAGCAGTTCATCCATGGCTCACTGCAGATCAGTGCTATTGCCTTCTCAGGATATTCCCTTTTCCATGGTAACGCTGATTTTGTTTTAGCAGGGACAATGTGGGTAATCAGAGCTCCAAGACTGAAGAAAAAAGGACACTAGACAGAAGTTTTAATGCCATTTGGGAGCTTTTAAGGGACTTCAACCCTGTGAAATAAGACCCTGCTCAATAAGCTCAAGAATTCACTGCCTCCACTGAGTATTGCACTGTCATTATTGCTGTTGCCTTGTCATGCTCTTCTCCTTCCCTACCAGAAGTTCCTCATCCAGGTGGTTCTTCAACCACACCTCCAAGATGGCACAGAAACATCAGCGAGAGTCAGTTCTTCCCAAAACTGGGAGGGTTTTAAGATTCGGGAGCACCAAAGAAGTGAAATTAAGTGGGCTGAAATCGCATCATGTGGTAATGTGAAACACAGAGACAGGTCTGATTTCAAACAGATCCCAGCAATGGTACTTAAGCCCTTATCTAACTTTTCAGTGCTGGGGCTTCCTCGCCTGAGCTCAGTAAAGTAGAGACACTGTTTTGAAAGACACCTTTTTCTCCATCTAACAAATTTCTTTCAATATGGAACATAAGGCTGCTCTCATCAACCACTTAGTTTGCTAGAAACAGGACAAATTCAGCACACAGGAAAATGTTGGGAGCAGGAGGGTTATTCTTGTGCAGGACTGCCTGCAATAGACCTGTCAATACATTCCCATTCACAAATCTTTGCACAGTCTCTGTGAACAGCTACAACCTTTGGCTCACTGGTAACTGAACTGGGATTCTAATCCGGCCTTGAATCTGTAATTAGATATTTATTGAGCCTATAAATATCATAAAAACCTCAAATGTTCCTCTAATAAACTAAGATATGCCAGTCACAACATGACTTCTAGTTTCCACAGCTTTTTAGCCATATTAAGATCCAATGAAACAGCCAAGTGCCCTCTGCTTTGTACCTCAGAGCTTTCCACTGGGATGGCCTTTAAAACACACATATCAAAACCCCACTGTTGTCGTAATGATGCTAAATTTTACAGTGAAAAGCCTTATTCCTAGAGGTAGGCTCCTACAATGCCCATGTAAGAGAATCTATGTGTTTGTCATTCCCCAAAAGCCTGTTTTTCTCCACAAAATAGTTCACCAGAAGCAGGTTAATCCACTTTACAGAATCCCTCATCCCAGGCCCATAACCAACAGCTCTGCCAGAGCTCCACAGGCAGTGACCATTATATCTCAGATGTCAGCACAAATAAACACAAATCCATTCCAGGCCATTCTTCAACAGCCTTCCAGCTCACACCTGGGTGCAACTTCAGCCCAAAGCCAGTGGTAGCTAAATACTTGGCAAGGCTGTGAAACATATCCTGGAAGATTCATCCATTACTGACTTTCACCATTAATAACTCTCCTGTCTGAGCAAGAATGGATTGCATTTGATCAGACACCACTAGACTTCACAGCTAGGATGATGAGTTCCTAGAGTTTTACATATAAACAGGGCAAAATACCAGTGGAAGCCAAAAAGCTCTTATCTAAAATCGACTGGATTCCTGCAGCTTTAATGTATTAACAGCTCTCAGTGAAAGCAAGCCCCAAACTACTTCACGTTATTGCATTCTATGATCTCCTTTTCATTTCCTTGGAGCTAGGCAGGGTTCAATACACTTGCTAGCACAAAGTTGCTCTGAGAAGGAAAAGGGCCCTACTCCTCCTTTGCTGGGAGGGAAGGCAACATCTGGGCCCAAATTTTGCACCATATACAACCTAGTAGACAGCGGCACCAAAATTTGTTACAGTGAGTTCAGAAGTCTCATTAAGATGGATGTGGAGAGACAAACCTCACCACCATGGGAGAAGAGAGGCACCTGAAAGATCATCTCCCCTGTTCTGTAACAGCCAGGCCACACTTGGTGTTATCCCAGAATAATTGACTCAATAACCACACACAGATGCAGTAAAGTCTCTCCAGTTACCAAGCCATCCTCTTTCTACTAGAGAATGGCTTTAAAAAATCCCTTCACCTTAAGGTGAAGCACAAGGAGTATTTTCTAGTCCTATAATTAGCATCTGTTTCAACAATGGAGGGAGCCCAACTTCTTCAAATGCTTCAAACTCTGCCTTTAGCAGAACTGGGGTTTTAGGTGAATCAGATCAACTGCTACCACTTTCTAGTTTGCACCTAAAACTGGTGAGGAAAGAGAGTTGTATATCCATACCATTCAAACCAGTAAATTGTCAGCCTGGTAACGACCTCACAGGTCCAAAAGTGTCTCCTGCACAGCGTGGCAGTGGTGGTGACACAGCCACCTCTGCTGACTCAAGGAGCCCAGAGCCCAGTGTGGTAATGTATCCAGCCCCAGCAATGGGTGGATTTGATGGGGGGCAGAGGGTAGCACTTAACAGTCACTGGCAGCCTCAGTCAACTTTTTATAGCCTAGAAAAAAGTTAAGGCTGTGAGGATTCCTCCAGAGGGAGAGTACATGTGAAGGGGCATATTGATGTCTAACAGCCACCAAATAAAAGGAAAATGGGTGGAAGCTGCACTTGCTGTTGCTTGGCTGAAGCACATCTACGTGAGCTGGATGTAATCCACTGATGGCTTACAGAGACCCAAACAGGTTTATGTCTTCAGAGTTTGGAATTGAAGCTGCCCAAGAAGACACATATTCATGCAGGCAAACAGTTACGTGTGTGACAGCCCCTCTGAGCAGAGAAGGGTTTAAAGATTTACAGTTACTTCTGAGATACAGCTGAAGTGTGGCCAGGTCCTCAGAGCTGTCCCACACTCTCCTCTCACCTCCCCCAGGTACACAAAGCCTGAACTCGCTGCAAAGCCAGTGCCAAACGCCCAGGTTACACCGTGCCAGTGCTTCCCAGGAGGCTGTCAGAGCTCACATGAACTGCACCAAGACACAATGTTGGCGCTGCAGCTGCTCCTCAGCAGAGAGGCTTTGTTAGGTATCGATGGTGTCAGGCAACTCCCACAGACACAGAGGCATTTCAACCTTCCTCTGCCAGCTGCTACCCACTGCTGACAGCTTCAGCAAGGGGGCTGGAAAACCGAACAAAACATCTCCTGTCCTGCTGCAGTGTTCAACTACCACAGCAATGGTTAAAGTTACTTCTCAGCCAAAGACTGCAGGTTAATGCAAGTGTCACATCTACAGGATTAGAAATGCTTTCACGGCGTTCCTAGGTTAGTGTTGGCAAGCCTTTCCTTCCCATCCCTCCTGAGCCCTGTTGTTCTGGAAATCAGAAAGAATCAGAACGCAAAGCATACTGCCCCTAGTATCTGTGTTGAGCGTACAGAGTAAACAAACAGAATCAATAGGAAAGTGAGATCAACAAAAGTCTTTTCAGTTTTAACAAATTAAGAGTCTAAATAGTACAAATAAGTTTTTTAAATTACTTATCCCAATATAGACCTTTGTCAGTATTTTATTGCAGTAAAATTCTATTGCCAGGGCCCCTTTATTGCAACATCAGTTTTAAAGCCTATTGAGTGAAGCCTGTTCCAGGAAAAGTTCTGCTTCAAACCTGATGGCAGTCTGCAGTGACAAGCTGACATGAGCAGAACAGGACCCAGCCAGTGCACAGTTTGTCATGGTGAGCTGTCACTGCAAGGAGGTAACACCTTGGATACTTCCTAAGTGCAGCATCTGTGCTTGCTTGTTGCTCAGGCCTAGGAAGTGCTGGATCCAGCTGTGTGGGAAACAGGTCTGTCCACTCTTGCAAACCTCATGTGGGGGCTGACCTCCCCTCCAGGATATGTGCATCACCCAAGAGTGAAAACACAGGAACTGTCACCTTCCAGCTGCTCGGTGACTAACAGCAAGAGGCTCAGACACAAAGATTTGAATTCAGATCCTTTCTTTGTTCCGAGGCATCTCATGACTTCCCAAGGATGGGGAGGCAGCGCACCATAACTTCTTCCCCAGGGAGCAAGACTAAGGAGACTCTTTTGACATCGTACTGATGTGCATCCCTTCCTCTCCTAAGAGCCTTGCTCCACCTGCGTTACTCATCCAGCTGCAATGGAAATAATTGGCAGGGTAAAGTACAATTCGAGATGAACGAGGCTGCCACAGTCAGGATGTCCATAACCAAATTCTCCCTTTGGAATGCAAACAACCTGGCCACTGCGATAGCTCCAACCAGGCCACCCACGTCTCGCTTCCTCTGGGGTGAGACACAGAGCAGACTAGGAAATCCTGCAGCACCCATGCACCTTCTCTTCCATTTCCTCCATGGGAGCTTTGAATTTCAAGAGCGGTGGATCACCACTGGACACTGTGTAATACACTGAGGTCCCATTGGAGCTGTAGGGAGAAGTCCTGGATTCGATTAAGTGCGACTTGGCCTCGCCCACGTTCTCAGCAACTCCTGCCATGCCGGTGCTGAAGTGGGTGCTGAGGAAGGGGTGCTGGAGGAGTTTGGCTGCAGCTCGCTGCCGCTTCAGTTCCGAGAGCGTTTGGTGGTTGTGCTCCTTGTAGGCGCCCCAGAACTGCGGGGCCTCGGGCAGCGCGGGGTTGCCGTAGGGCAGCACGTGGCCGGGGTTACTGTCGGGGTCAGCGTGCATGCTCCAAATGTCCCCGTTGGAAAAGGTGTACTGGTAAGGGCTGGCAGATGCCATCAGTCCGTTCTGGAGCGGGATCTCGGTGTCACACTGGGTGCTTTTGTTCGCTAGCTCCGGGAGGAGGGAGGAGTTCTCCAGCACTGAATTCTGTAACAAGGAGACATGAAAGAGCATTTTCCCCCATTGCCCACAGCAGGGTTCATCCCTGTGACAACATCCTGAGTCTGCTCACACTCAGCCTTTCCACCAGACAGGCACTGCAGCACGAACACGGAATTCCCCCACGAACAGGACCCTACAATGCTGCGGGCCCCAACCAGGAACTGGTTCCCAACCAGGACACTCGGAAGGTCTCACACACACACAAGAATACTAACATGCTTACCTCTATAATATGACAATAACTTTATTAAAAACAAGTAACTGCAAAGCAAGTTTACAATTCTTTTGTGCTTACCACTTTGTGAGCTTTAGAATGAAAGGCACAGGCTATTTTTTGGAGCATCCTGGTTCATTTTTATCTCAAAACTATGTATGCAGCTGTAAATCCAAAACAGGCTTTCCACTTGAGTGGGACAGCTTATGCCAAATGAGAATTTGGTCTTTTGCTTACATCTGATGGATGAGGTCTACAAATTTTTCAGCCACCTTCCACCCACTGCTACTGAACCCGCACCACCAGCCCTCCTCAGTGACTCCCATGAAGAAGAAGAGATTCCTTACAGGGTCTGTATTCTCCTGGTCAGACCGAGTCTCCCCAATTTCTCCAATGACACCTGAGTTTCTTCCTTCTTCTGATGCCCCCAGTTGCTGCCACACCATGGCCTCCTTCTCACACTCCTTCCTGTAAAGGTTTGTCCGGTCCGAAAGGCTGGCCCTCCTCACCACCTTCCTGTGGGACAGGGACAAGGGGCATCAAGGCTGTGAGCAGGACATGACATTTCCTCTTAGCCTGAAGCTCTTCTCACCTCCTCCTCCTCCTCACACTTCACAGCCTCTCCCTCTGGAATGGAACGTGGATTCAGCTTCCTGGCACCCACACAAAGGGAAGGCACTGGCATGGATACTGAAGGTGGGAGGAATTTTAAGGAGTTCTAAACTAGCACTGCAAATCTGTGCTAGAGCTCATACAGGTCACCTTATGGACCTATTCTGCAACCAGTGGAGTAAATGTAGAAGGAAATGGCCCACGGGCTGTTTAGGGAGCTTTGTGGTCTGCAGGACTGCTTTGGTGTCTAGTGAACATCTTAAAAAGACCTCTGCAAACTGTGTCTGGGCACTGTGCCTTGGCCATGTGACATACTACTGAAAAGCTCAAGTTAATGCACTTGAAGCACTGATTTTCCAACACCAGTTTCAGTGGTTTAACAGGGTAAATTCTCACCATTTGGTCCTGTGCTCAGGGCAGTTCTTAAACCACACCAGCACAAAAGCATTTTCCCCCCAAGAAACAGCACCTCTCCCCAGTGATAAAGCCAGTCTTCAAAGGAGCTCTGCTTTCAGCAACCAAGGTGAGCTCCTGCCTTTCCTGAGTTCACTCAGGAAGGACAGATGGGTTGTTCTCACTGGCCTCAGGGTGCTCTGCAACCACACCTGGGTGGCCAGGCCAATGCCCCGGGTGACCTGCAGGGAACAGCACAACTCACCCCCGGCTGCCAGTGCTGGAGGTCCTGCGGCTCAGGGAGGATTTATGCCTCATCTGAGACTTCATGATCACGTCATGTTTGTGTTTCAGCTCCAGAAGCAATACTTTGAATTCCTCCTCTTCACACAGATCTATGGCACACACACAGACCAAGCCCTTTATCAGACAGTTCTCATTAACACCATGTTACTAATTGTGCCTTCCTAGTTACACACCCAGGTCTTAGGGCTGCACACAACAGCAGGGAGGCTCCCAAGCACAAGGGATAACATAGGAAATGCACAGGAGGAAGACTTGGGGCTTGGGAAATGTCTTCTTCCTTCTTTTTATGAGCAGGAAGAAGCATTTTCAGTAGTAAAGTAGGTGCTTCAAAACTTCAGCCCCAGTTAAGTAACTTTGATTCTAAAGACACCTAAAAATTTATGTTAATGCTTCTGAAAGCACCACGTGAGGACTCCAGCCATTTCTTAACCATTTCTTTCTTTAAGCCTCATAAACTCACCTATTGGCATCTCATCCAAAGATGTCCTGGCACTCAAACTAGCCCCATGGGACACCAGCAATTCAGCCATCTGCATCTAAAGAAAGGCAAGAAAGCTAGGTTGACAGAGATATTTTAGACAATTTAGGCTTTCCTCCCCAAAGCTGAAAGGTTGGGATAAGATGAGAAGCAATGGCACTCGCCTCAAATAACTCTGGCATGTGTGTGATGGTAAACACTGTTCCCACCATCCACCTGCACAGACATGCTCTGCCTGAACTTTCTCAGCAACCAGTTATTTTTGGAGCCCAAGATGCTGCCCAGAGAGCCCAGCCCAGTAGAGATTTATTCCATTTGCAGAGTACTCCACAGTTTGTCCAGGCAGAAGGAAATGCCACCCTCACACGTGACACTTGCAGCGAAATCCTTACCTGTCCCCAGAAAGCAGCAGCATGAAGAGGTTCCCAGCCATCCCAGTCCTTAACATCCAGGCTTGCCCCCTGGTCCAGAAGCACTTCAGCTGCATGCAGATAGCCATTGGCTGCAGCTATATGCAGCTAGGAGATAAGGAACAGAGCATGAGCCACCTACCTGCAAGGGCCACGAATGGTTTCATACGCCGAGTTTCAGCAGATTTTCTTGGATAATGTTTGAGCCTAGAGCTGGACAGGCAGCACATTTCACACTGGGCAGATGGCACCAGGTCAAAAGCAGGTCGTTCCTGTTACTAAAGTTCAGTACTGCCTGCATGTAATTCGGTTTGGAGAGGAAATTGCTTAACAGTTCTTAGAATAACTTAGATATATGGATGAGAAAAATAATGTATTCACATTTTAAATCAAGGGCTTTTAAGTGCTTCCCAATCTGTAGGGAAATAACACCATCAAAACATGAGCCTGCAATGCAGAACATCATTCACTGTAAGCTCTGTATTCCGCATGCCAGTGGAACATCTCCTCTTCCCCATTAAAGTGCTGTGCATGTGATTTGTTTGAATCAAATTAACAGCCTGCTTTACTCAGGACTCTCTCTGTGCAATTGCACTTCCAATCACACTATAACTATTTTCACCATTTGAAAGTAAAAAAAAAATTAAACCTTGGCTACTTTAAATTAAGGGAGTATGATTTTTCAGATATTGGCTTCCAACCACAGGCACCACTTTGGAGACATCAATAATGGTGTCTTTTAGTCCCCCAGCTTCATGTCTCTGAAGATTTTCATAACTGCAGCCTGCTGTTGCATGTCTGAGCAAAACACTGACCCATGCACTGCTCTGAAGGGATTAACTCCACTCAGAGCTCCTCCTATTTCAATTGTGCTAAAGGGGAGAATCAAAGCTTCTTTTCAAAAAATTTTCATGGGGATTCCACCACATGAAGTTAAAACTTCATCTGGAAATAAACTCTGATGCTTTCTGGCAACTCAGTTAATTTCTACATAGATTTTATGCCACTCAGTCATACCTTCTAGAGGCCACATTAGTTAATAAGGAATCACTTGGGGGTGCTACAAAAGGGGGAGCCAAGAATCCTGCTTAAATTTATGTATATAATCCTTGTTAAAGTGGAAGATGTGTTAAAAAAATAAGCTGCAATAAAAACTTCAATCATCCAAGCTTACCTTGGAGGGAGCCTGCCCTCCCCTTACACTTCTGGTATATGCTAAAGGTGACATTTAGATTGAGAAACTGGAATGCACTGCCGTGAACCAAGTGTCTGTTTATCAGTTATGTCTGGACCCAAGCATTAAATGACCAAGGTTGTATGAAATTCCCAGCACATATGAGCTCATTACTGAACTTTCCCTAAGTTGGGACTGTTGTAAGACACAGTTTAGGAGATACATTTGCAGGGGAAAAAGAACTAGGATTGTTCAGCCTCCTCAATCCCTGTCCAGACAAACCAGATGCCAGCCTGCTTTGTGCTGTTCACTTGTCCTGGGTGCCCTACTCTGCCCAGGGGCAGGTGCCACCCTGTGTGAACAAACACAGCAGCCACTGACTCCGTGTGAGCCAGATCCCACACAAAGCAGAAAGGAGGCAGAAAGGGTGCCCAGCACCGGATCCTGCTCCCATGAAAACCAGAGGGCTCTCACATCTCCTCCACAGGAGTCCACAGGACTAAGTGAGAAGCAAGAGGTTACTGGGAGGTCTCCCAGGCCCAGTTCCGTGCAGGTCAGCAGATGTGCTATGCTCTGTGGGATTTCTCCTCTTAGTGACTTGCACATGTTGATTTTGTGTAACTCCTGCTCCAGGGCAGGTTTCATAACCTGTGGGCTGAAGGAAAGCAAAACTGAAGTCGCTGCAGTTTCACTCACCAGCGTAGCACCTTGGGCATCAGTCCTGTTCAGGTCCTGTCCAGTCGCAAGAATGTCATGAATGTCACAGATCATGACCTGCTCCGGAGCAGCCCGCATCTCATTGATCCTTTCCTGGGTAATCCCTGTTAAAATTCCAGTTAGAGGAGAGTTGGAAAGGGTCGTTGTCTCCACAGGTTGAGTAAAATAAGAATTATGATCCTGGTTGATAAGACCCCACATCCTTTGCAGAGGGCACTGTCAGCAATCCTTCACCCTCATGATCTTTAGGAATCAGAATAACTAGACAGAGTCAGGTCCCAAGAAATTATGCCAGGAGCAGCTCTCTGCTTTTCTCCAGAGGCAAATGAAGAGCTGAGAAAGAAGGTAATTTTTAGTACCACATTGACCCATTTCGGTATTTTACATAAACTCAATCTCCTTACCTTGATAGGCCATGCAAGTCTCAATGACATCCAGGGTTGGCTCATCTTCACAGAGGTCATATGGCATGTTGCCATCTGCATTTACTGCCAGCAGGTCTGCTCCACTGCAAGGGGAAAACTGAGTTACACAAGGAAGAACCTCAGATATCCTAGAGCAGACAGTGCCAAACACTGGGATAAATGCTTAGGGAAAACTAACTGGGGTTTAGTAATTGCCCAAATGCCACCAAGGTAGGTATGAGATAAGAAAGATTTGAAGCAAAGCTATGGAGATATGAATGGGGAAGATTAATTCCAGAACTGGATGAAAGGCAGCACACTCCACCTCTTTCCTGAGTCAGCAATGCCCTGTGTTCCACATCCGCTCCATTTTTACAACCCTCATCCAAAAACTTCCTAACCCAAGTGGGAGCATCCTCCAAGGGATGCTTGACTGCATCCTCTTCTCTCCTTCATTATACAGTCAAAGAAGAGCGGATTTTCAATGCTCATCTCCCAGATGACAGAGAAGTCTCCCTCCCCAAGGAAGAAGCAGCAGGTTAACACTCCCAAAGCACCAGCACTCTGGGAAAGGGAGGAGAGGGCTCCACACACAGGCACAACTATCTGCTCCAGGCAGGATTCACCACAGCTGCTCATGAAACAGCTCAAAGCACACCTGGTGTCCTCCTCCTGGCTGGCAAGTCTGGAAAGACTTGAGCTTTAGGGCCTTGGTCAAGCACCCTGTGTCACCACTGGGGATCAAACATTGCAGGAAGTTTACTGATCACTAATTAAGACCCAGCGAGACAGGTCACAGAGTTCACCCAGTGTCTGAGTTACACAAACACACTGCTGCCCTCCTACACCAGTGTCTCCTTGACCGGGGCTGGAAGACCTGAAGTGTTTAGGAGCTTGAGGGTGGATGCTGCTGGCTGCTCCTGTTTCTACCCACCCAGCGACCACGGCTCCACAAGTGCGCACAGACACACCAGAATACAGGCAAAAAGGGGCAATTTTTGGCCCAGTCTCCAGGAGCTTTATGACACTCAGCCTAGTCATCGAGGGTTTTATTGTCTCCTCAGCCTTTCTGCTCTTCCTCCTCCACCCCCTTCTCCCCCAAGCAGGAAGGACTCCCACGAGCAGCTTGAAAGCAGGGAATAATCACCACTGCTGGCATCTCCCAAGGTACTAAGCAGTCTGAGTCTCCATCCACAAAAGCTGTGGGTAGAATCAGACCCACAGAAAGGACAGACACAAAAAGCCACCTACTGCTGGATGAGGATCTTCACCAGGTTGATATGACCACACGTGGCTGCTGCATGCAGCGGAGTCCACAGCTCATTGTCCTTGGCGTTGACATTGGCCCCGTGGCTGAGGAGAAGCTTGACTATGTCCTCATAGTTGTCTATGCAGCACTGGTGAGGAAGAAATGCAGACAGATTGGGTTTTTTGAAACTTTGGGAAGGTGAGGGCTCATACCTGCTCAGCTGTAAAATAATAAAGGGCACCTGGACATGGAGACCTACTTCACCCTGTGCTGCTTGGCAAGGAGCATCTCCAGCAGAGTTAAACACCAAATTGAGCACCAGCAGGTCAAAAAGGCAGAACACCTACACTGGACAGACCAAAGGACACTGGGTGTTTTACAGGGCCTTCTGGTGTGGGGGCACAACCAGCAGGGAATAATAGCAAACACGCTCACAGCTTCTATTCCACTGGGTCTTCCATATTCAAGAGCAACCATAGCAGAAATTCAATGTAACCAGTATAACCACATACCAAGGGATGAGCTGACAGCTGACATTCCCTTTTCTTAGGGAAAATCCCACACACTGGCATGTGATGAGCAAGAGTCTTCTCAGGAGCTCATGCTGCCTTACCACAGTTATCTGGAGAGGCACAAACTGGATTCCCAGAGTTATGAGGTGCTTTGCAGGGCACCTTTCATTTCCTGAAAATAACCAGCTTCCTTCCTGCATTTAGTGTAGCCCAGCAGGCCAGAAGGGCCTCAGCCTCTTTCCTTGGGTGAAGGCGGAATTTGCTCTTTGATCCACCTCTTGCTCACCTCTAGACGTGAATGTGCATATGATAAAGACATTAAAATAAGATTCAGTCTTGTGCAAGAAGCCTGTTTGTGGTCTATGCATCGCTGCAGACCCACCCAGCTCAGCACACAGTATGGGCCATTAATGGGGCTGAATTCCAACACACAACAGGCATTTTAGCAGCTGAGTGACAAGGACCCTTCAGGTATTTCTATTTTGTTCACTGTTTGTACAAGGAAGTGAGGTTAAAGTCATGCCTGTCACACAGCCAAGTTATCACGGAAGTGGAAGGAGTTCACATGCACTGGAAGGAATGCTAATGTGTCCACTGAGGGGCTTCTCTGTGCTCAGGGATTCAGTTAATTCCAGTGGATACAAAGCTCCCATCGTAACTCCCAAATGCACTTTTACCATCTCGCAGTGGGCAAGGTGGATTCTCCAGGCTTCAGAGCCTGGCTGGGAAAGCAAGGAGGCTGTCAATGTTTCTCTGAGTGCAGGATAACATCTCTTTGGAGAGGTTTGATGTGCTCAGGACCTTTTGTTCTTCCAGGAGCCAGTTAGCATTTTTAAACAAACATTCATCCAGCTTTGAAGAGAGCAGGCGACTGGCAAAAGAATCCAAAATCCCAAGTCAATGGGAGCATTTACAGCACGGAGTAGTGGCCAGAAACCTCTGAGTGCTCGGGTGACAACCACACCACTGTTGTTTGAGGCAGTGGAGGCGGCAGCTGCCAGGCACAGCCAGTCCCACGTGCCTGAGAGAGAATAGAAAATCCCTTATGGGAACAGCACAGAGGCTCCAGGGAAGGCCACAGACCCCACACACCACTGCAGCAAGTCTGTATTTCACTGGTGATCAGCTGCTGCCATCTCATACAGACTTTGGAAGTCCCTGAGCCTACAACGAGCAGCAGAGGATTCTTCAAGCATCTCATGCATCATTTATTCAAAACTCGTGGATTGCCAAGGTCCCTAAAATTGAGTTAATCTGCTGTAAGGGTTTAGAGCCCAGTCCTACAAAGATTAAAAGGTGGGGAAATGCTGTTTGCATGTGAAGTGCAGCCCTGACTCCTGAGCTCTTATTATCACTGAATGAAGTCTGGGATACAGCAAGGAAAGGGTTTGATCTCAGTTTGCTCCCCAAGAAATCGGATCGCCAGCACAACATGGTCAAGTTTCACTGCTTTAACTGAGAAAAAAAATATAAAATATAAGAGGCCTCCCTGTTGGACCTGGGCAGGTGGGCTCAGCGGGCAGCAGGAACACACAGGGAGGTGTGAGCTCCTCCCACGCCTCACCTGATGCAGCGCAGTTAATCCATCCTCATTGCACAGGTCGGGGCTGATGTTGCTCTTCAGCAAGTAACACACTGCAAGGAAGGACAGAGGAGAGTCAGAGCAGCCACGCTGCCACATCTCTTGCTCTCAGCCAGCGCTGGACAGTTCAAGGCAGGGAAATTCACACCATCAGTGTGGGCAGAGCTGCAGGAGCCACAAGCCCAGCACTGGCTTGTCACCGCAGTGGGAGAAGAGCCTTCCTGGGTTTATCCAGCAGAGAGCACCAGCACACAATTTTCCCCCAACCTCCTTCCAAAGAAGACTGTTAATACAGTTTAAATTTTCATTCACTTGAGCTGGAACAGTCTCCATTTTTACCGTGTGCTTCACAATGCCCCAGTGCAACCTCTGCACTCTGTAGCCCAGGAGAGCTAAAAGGGGATTTTGGGATCCCAAGTTAGAACCATGAGAGAGATCCCTCCCACCATGAGAGGGATGAGGTCTTGCCTCAAGAAGTAATTGATCCATGATGAGAAACCAAATACATTCAGGGCCCTGTCACATCTAAATACACCACTTTGGACACTTTGCTTGAGTTGCTGGGTGTTTGGAGAAAGCTTCCCAGAGGCTTTAGTTTTTAATCACTGCTTTAGGGGGAAAGGGTAAAGATTTATTCCATTAAAATGCAAATTTCTGAAACACATGAAAAGTCATTAGCCCCTAGGTGAAAAAACAAAGTTTGCTCTGAGGTACAGATCTTGCACAGGGCAATAGCAACAAGGTTGGCAGAGGCCATAAATTAACAGCAACACCAGAAACCCTTCAAATTCAACACTGCTGACAGATCTTGATGATCCATACCCTTTTTCTGCCATTTACGTGCTCATTCCCTGCTTCTTCTCCAGAAATTTCACCACCTAATGCTTTTCCTACCTCAAATGTCACTGACAGCACAAGCACAAGCCAGAGGTTCATAATCATCTCCCCAGGGCCAGAGCAGAAACAGATATTCACGTCACATCTGATTTGATGGCAGGGATGCAAGCACTGAGTGAAACCAGAGCTGCACAACAGGGCACACTGACAGAGCTAAAAGGGCAATAACCATCCTCAGAGCTGGCAATCAAAAACACCACAAGGCTGCTCGCTCCAAAGCATCCTGCAGCTTCTGATCCTGTCCCGCTGTCAGAGGGAGCTCTTCCCCCAGCACATCCACGGGGAAAACCATCTGCAGGGCTGTCCCTGGGGACAGAGCACTTCTGGCATGCAAAGCAGAACATGGAAAACACACCCACCATGACATCACTGATGATTTATGAGGCTTTGTTTAAAAGATCTGGAAAACACACTTGCAAGAAAGGCAAATTGAAAGCAAAGTGAGATTTTGGTTGGAAGCCACTGCTCTGACGTTATCACAAAGGAAGGCAAAACCAGGCAGAAGTGAAATAAAACACATCACAGGGTTGTTTCACCCAACTCAAAACGAATGCTTGGATTTATTTCAAGGCATTGACACTTGCTCAGTGGAACTGCTGCAAAAAAGCAGAATACAGCAAAGACAAAACTCATCCAGCATCACAGTGAATCCAAAGGCTCTGTTTTTTTCCAGCTCAAAGGCCAGTGCAGGAAGCCCATGCCTACACTGGACTCACAGCCCCAACACTTGCATGCATAACAGTAATAAGAGCACTGAACCTCAGCCAGTATATCCAATTTAATGACTCTGCTTCTACCGTTTCTGGCCAGCCCTGAGCTCTTGCTCTCCTAATCCAAGCTGAGTGATAGACGAGTCATTCACCAGTGGCTCTGGTTGTCTCTTATTTACATTGGATGCTCTGCCATTAGGGTTTTAATTCAATCTCAGTCAGTTAAGTGCCATTGTGTACTAATGACACACAGCTCTGTAATCATGTTTTGCCTGATTATGGAGATTTGGACAAGTAGATGCTGGCAAATTAACCTTGTAAGAGCTGTCTCTCCATGGGAAGAAGCAGCAGCATAAATCCCAGCTTGTTACAGGGTTCTGTGTCGAGGGCACTGTGATCATGGCTTGACAGAGCTTGTGAGAGGCCCTGAAGGGTTAAGATTCAGGAAAGTTTTAATCTTACCCTAAAGAAGCTTTGAATCCTTCACTAACCCGTGCAGCAGCCCTCGTGTCCCCAGTGCACCTCCCCTTGGCTCCCTTCTGCCCTCAGGACAGGCTCACCGTATTTCCCAGTACCTCCCAGCACAGTGAAGACTAACAGCCACAAGACACCAGAAATGGCACGGAAAAGTCAGATAATGAAGCAAGGTATGGACATGGTACCACTGAGTCCAGGCAAACAAGGCATGAAGAAGAGATCAGACTCCTTTCTGACCCGTCCTAAGCTGAAGCTTGCATTTCAGGGCTCGGTGGGGGAGCACAGGGTCAGGCAGCAAGGAGCCCTCATTTCCACCCACCAGCCCAAGTTCACAGCAGAACACAGCCCCATTCCTGCCCACCAGCCCAAGTTCACAGCAGAACACAGCCCCATTCCTGCCCACCAGCCCAGCAGCAGGGCACAGGGTGGCAGCTTCATCATCCCCTGCTCCCTGTGAGCTGCAGAGGCACACGGAGGGAGGACAGGGACACCTTCCCCATGCCCACTACCCAGGAGCAGCCCTTCCCAAACAGCCAGGAAGAACGAGTTCTCCTTTCTGATAAACTTCATGGGACATGTGCATTTGTGGGTTGTCCAGTGCCCTAAGAATAGGAAAGGGGGGCCAGAACTGTGATGCTTTGCAGTGCTGGAAGCTGCGCCCTCAGCTGTGGCAGTGCCACCGACCTGCTCTGCTGCCTCACACACAACATAAGGGACAGGCACCTGAGCATGCAAAATGCTCCTCTCTTCAAGCCCTGCCGGGGTCACACGCTTCTCTGCAGAGCCCAACACCTTCTCCCCCACCTCCAGGCATGACTGATGCTGTACAGGTAGGAAGCAAACACTTCAGCTCCCAAGGACACAGATTAATCACTCAGTGCCAGCTGATCGCCTTCTGTCAGCTCAAGCCTCGGCCTCCACTCGTGGAAGGACCATCCCCCTGCATGCCTCCGGAACAGCACGGAAACGAGCCCTCTGCAAGCCCCTGAGCCCAACAGAAGGGGCTCTTTGGGGTCACATCAGCAGCTTCAGCAGCATCAGCCTCCACTCTAACACTGCGATTAACTTCTTAGAGAGCTCAGTGCCAAAAATGCTGAGCTCTGTCGAATCTGTGCGCTGCGTGTAGGCGGAGGCAGGTGGGGAGCAGGGGCTGCGAGCGTGGAGATTCTTTATTGCGTGTCGAGCGCAAGTTGTGGGAAGCAGTTCCAAACGCATAGCAAATGAAGGAATGAAAATGATCACAATAAGAGCTGGGTGAACAAATTGTTGTGAATAATTCATTCCAAACTGTATTAACTGAGCAATCACTCAAATGTATTTTCCATTATTCTCCTTGATCTGCCGATAATTGAACCTCTCACATACCACGATGGTGTACATTAATCTTCAATTTATATTTTATCATTCACATCTGTGCTGTGTTAAATGGAAAAAGCTCCCACAACAGCTGTGAAAATACAGCCTCGGTTTTAAGCCGCCTTCCATCAGATGTCTTGGGGCAGCCTTAGAAAGATTCTCCTCCCCAAACATAGCAAACCACTTCTCAGGAGCTCCCTCTCCTCCCAGCCTCACTTATCCCCCCCAAAACTCTAAAAAGCAGGGGAAAGGCAAAAACAACACTGCAAAGGTCCTAAGGAAAACTCAACATGGGGCAACCGACCCCCACCTGAAGAGATATTACAGCGCTAGCATTTTTTATTGGTGTTACTTCCCACTGAGTTTCCACGAGAAGCAGCTTTTCCAGAAAAGCTCCTAAACCAGATGAAGAAAAAAAAGCCTTTGTCAGTGCAGTTTCCCCTAAGTCAATAAGCTACACCATAAAATCCTGGATACTATTACACTCCCATCTATCCCAAGCACTCGCATACCTCAAGCATTAATAACTCATAAGAGAAAAAGCCAACTGGAACTGATATGGATACCATGGAGGGATTAAAAAAAACCCAACAGACACTGTCCTGATAGGAGGTCCTGATTCCTCCCAAAAATATATAGTGGCAAACTGTCTCTACTGGCAAGCAGCCTCACCTGTGTGTTCCAAGTTTATATACACACACAGGCCATTACTTTTTAAAAATCCAGGTTTATCTCGATCTTTTACACTCAACAACTTCTTTTTGAAGTCATTCAAACCCTTCTAGTTCACCTTCTGGTGAACCAGGCACTTTCAGGTCTCCACGGCAGTAGAATAATTTCTGTATGTTCACACATGATTTCACTGCATAAAATGAAGTTTCACTTAGGTTAATAAAACATTTTTACACATTGCTCCAAGTCCCTTTCACCCAAATGAAGTGTAGCTTTAGTCAGAGACCCAGTGTAGCAGAAGAAGCTCCTTCCAGCATTATTTGTAGTGACATACACGCAGGGGTGTTGGCAAACGTCTAGAAAGGCTGATCCCAGCCTGCCAGGCATGGGACTATGGATGGGCTCAGCTACTTCAAAGCTGCATGTTTACTGCTGTGGTTTTGCAGGGATATTTATTGCACAGGAGAAACAATGCCAGGAAAACAGCACTGAAGCTGTGAGCACTCTGCCAGCTTCCTAGCCCAGCATACAATGATACTCACATTTTACAGCATATCTAAACTCTGAGCAATAACAGGATGAACTCGCTCAGCCTTATCCTCCACTCCCTGCAATGTACAACTGATAGCCCATGCTGGTCCATTGATAAACTCCACAGCTCCCTAAAGCTTTTTGAAAGACAGAAAAACCCCACAGAAAGCAAAAAGCCGCACTCAGACAGCTTCAAACACGTAGTACACCTAAAAATAAATACGGCCCAGTTTGCCTGCTGAGCCAGCGACGGAGACATCCCATCCCGATTGATCACTGAGCTTTCTTGGGAAAGTTCAAAGCCTGTTAAACACTTCCCACCCAGTGTACAGCCGGGCACACACATTGCTTCTAATAGATCCACAAAATCTGGGAAGTCTGGAGAGAGGCCAGCAGAGCCCCATCTGCTTCATGCCACGTTCACATGGGCAGGGACACTGCACGCGGCTACACTCAGCCCAGGTGCTGCTTCTCTCAAGGAAAACCTATTTCTGACTTTGATGCTTCTTACTTAAGAGGGCACAGCCCTCCTCAGCCCCGAGGAGCCTGTTCTTCACAGCAGGCTCCTCCTGCAGGGTTGGGGGCCGGGCTCATACAAGTTTTATTCTGACAGCAAGTCATACATTTATTTAACGCACAGGGTCCGATTCTTTCTCCCCATGTTTGTGCATATTTCAATCCACTTCTGCTTTATGCTTTGACCCTTATCCATCACTGCAGCACCTGAGCAACAAGAGGAATGCTACAAAGGGACAGCCTCCTACAGCTGCTTCTCCAATGGATGGGCCATAGCCTGGCCCCCACAGCCTTCTGCATCCCACGTTTCTCTTGTTCTGCATGCAGGACTCCGAGCTCTGATAATCCACTTAGTGCTACTGATGATAAACCATCTTTCTTTAATGGCTGCCATCCACCTGGGATTAGTGGGATAAGGAAGCGTGCAAGTTACCCATCTGCAGCCACAGTGCTCAAAGGGCACAGCAGAAACAAAGCCAAATTAATTTCAGCTGGGAAAATAAAAATTATAGGATGCTGCCACCTGACACGCCTCTCTAAGGATGTAGTGTCATGTTCAAAAGTATCCTGATCCTCTTCTCCTGTCAGAGTAACAGTGAAATTGGTCCACACTGGAAATGTTAAATACATAAAGCAAAATTAAAGTCAAAGATTACTTCCCTGGTTTCCCATTTGTCATCTGGTATTGGAAGAATAAATAAATCATTTCAGGATGGTTTTTAAACAGATGATGGGATTTGAAAGGGATGAGTGTTTTATATAACCTTTGGGCTCAGCTGCCTTCAGCAGGATTGCTGTGGGCAGGGAGCCAGGAAAGCAGATTCCCCAATATCGCTGTGACAGAAACACCTGGGCTGCCAGAGAGCCTCTTCTCTCTTTACGAGGCATTTTGGAGTAGTTATTTGAATGGTCCTGATTTAAAGAGTACTAAAAAAATACATTAACTCAGACTTCAGGAGGCATGGACCAAGCAACCCAAGGCCAAGTTTCCCAAGGATGACTCAGGAGATTGGCAACCAGCAGAGCAGTGCTGGCTTTTTGGGTTTGACAGTTCACAGAGGGAATGGTCCTGCTGTGGTGGAAGCCACATGAGGCAGTGGCCTGAGCAGAGAACAACACCACAAAGCGAGGGATGGTGGACAGCCACGTCCTCCAGCAGCAGCTCCAGGGGCACCTGCATCCCCCATCTCCGGAGTTCACACCTGAAATTTTGGGTTTGGTGGACCCAAGCAGGTCCACATCTCATTTCTCTTTGACTTTCAGGCAGAGCGAGACAAAGGGCACCTAGAGAGCCAGTATCTCAACCAGGACCTCCTGTTCTCCTACTGCTCTGGCTGCTTCCAGCTTTGCTCCTACAAAAACCACTTCTTGAAGTCAAGACAACACATGCAAATCCATTCAGACAACACAACATCAACACAACATGTGCCTTTTATCTGAGCAGCACAGAGGATCTCACTTATATACACGTTCAGAAACAATCTCTGATGTGTTGGACCAAAATCCATCGACTGAGACATGGAGCAGTCAGCACCTGTCTGTACTAAGCTTATTAGAAATTAAGTCTTTCAGGGTACCAAAAAGGAAATGCATCATAAAAGTTAATTGGCTTTAATAGAAATGACAGCCTGAGAAGTGTTTAGATAAAAGGGAGCAATGTTGTCAGGAGGGAAACTTCTGCAGCTGTCTGAGTCCATGAACAGCCTCCCAGCTACAATAAGCTATTGTGTTATTATTAACACAACAACCTAACAGGTGATCAGAGGAGCAGAATTGCAAAGGCCCCCTCCAACCTCTGTGCAGAGCCAGACTGTCAGGATTTGCAAGAGGATACTCTGATGTGCTCTGTGCAGCAGGAAATAGTTCCTATTGCCATCTGAAAGTGCTCTTAGGTTCCAGAGCCAACAGCCTCTGCCCCAGCTCGTATTTCAGGCATCCCATGACCCCAGTTAAGCAGCTGTATGATGACCTGAACCACATGAATGTTTTTAAGAGTCTCAATTATAAACCAGGAAACTTTCTACTTAGAGTAACGGAAGAGAGGTTGTGGTGGAGGGTGGGGAAATACAGATCTGCTTTTCAGGCTGCCCTGAGTTAATACCGAACAATTCCCTGCAGTGACAGCCTGCAAACCACACCCCAGGAGCTGGTGGCACACTGGGCTCCCCTCCTCTGCCCCACTTGAACGACTCCTGCTCTGTGTCGTGCCACTCTAACCCCACCCCGGGCTTTAGAGAGTCCTGGCCTCTCTTCTCCATCTGCTCTGGCTGTTTCAGCACCTTCTCCACTCTGACCTCAGTCAACACTGCTTGGTTTTTTTTTTCCCCTCCTTCCAACTTTGTCTCCTTTTAGTTTAGGATGGGTACGCTGGGGATGAAGATCTTTAAGAGCTACAGATCCACGTCACACCCTCCGGTCTGCTCCCATGGGTGGCTGCATTCCCGACCCAGGGTGCCACGAGGCCACGGTGTGAATGCCGGCGAGGGCAGAGCGCAGTGTGCCAGGACACGCGCCCGGCTCTGTGCCACAGTGCCACAGCGGGAGCTGCTGCCAGCCCACACGTGGGAGACCACAAGGGACATGCCAGCAGTTAAAGAGTAATCTGCTAAAACCTCACCCTCCGCTCCTCAGCACTGCTCCTAACTGGAAATGCTGTGCTGCTGCGCAGTGCAGGAAGGGAAATGCCTGTAAAAGCAGAAAATCATCCCCCCCGCCCCCTTCTTTAGTATCAGATAAAGACAGAACATGGTTTCATTTTAAAAACAAACATTACAGCAAAAACCTTCATGCAAGTTTAGCAGCAATCTGAACTTTACCGGAGAAGGACTCGCAATCCTTAGCAACCCTTTTGCTTTTGCAACCTGTAATTATTCAGCAGCAAATTTTACACATTTCAGAGATTTGGATTTCAACAGCACCTTCCATCCAGAGATCTCCCAAAGTGCAGCTGCACTTAGTGGAGTGAGCTCCAGGCTGTCCTGGGATTTTACCATCAGTTTTTGCCTCATTTCACAGCTGTGACATCTCAGCCCAAGTTAGACCAAGGCTCTGGAGGCTCAGGGATCTTTCTTTGCCAAGGTCACAGTGACAGTCCATGGCACAGCTGTGACACTGCCCTTAAGCACCAGGTCCCAGCTCTGTCCTTTAAGCACAAGAAAACTCCACTCTCCCCCATCCTTTCCGTTGTTCAGCCAAGAGCAATTGGACAAAGCAGCTGAAGCCTCAGTGCTAACAGCTCTTTTTTATCCCTCCTGCCACATGCCCAAGTCCCAGAAGTTTGCAGTTTTAAGGGCTGATCAAATCTCACTATTCCCCCAGACTTTCCAATCACTGTTCCTTCAACTTTCACTTCAGCACCAGTCTCACAGACAAATCACACAGCCCACAATTTAGTGTTCATATTAACAAAGCAGTGCATTCAAATCTGCTCTCCAGGTCAAGCACCTCCAATCCCAAAGCAATCCCCAAGGTCCAGTGTCCCTCGGTTACCAACAAACTCCGGCCAGAGAAGCCAAGAGAGTTTATCTGTGAACGTCATCACCAGAGGTATTCGGCACTGCATGGAAACCAATCCATACATTTAAGAGTGGAATCAAAAGTTAGCACCTGAGCTTGGCAGAAATGCAGGTTTTTCACAGCTAGAATAATGCTTATAATCAATGAGACAGACACTGAAAAAAGGCCTTCAAATAAGGTCAAAACAAGCAGGCACACAGTGCTACAACCTGGCTTGGCCTATAACCTGACTGTGAGTGCTGTGCACACAGATCACCTTGTTTTAATAATTATCTCACCTGTTCCATTACACAAAGTTGAAAACTCCCTCCAACAACTTCTGCCACAAGCTCCATGTGATTTCTGCTTGCCACCACCTCAAGAAGCAGAAGATGAGTGTTCCCAGGCTGGGGGATGCAATACAGCTCTGTGACTGCTGGGAGGCCCATGGAGAGAGCTTGACAGGTCATTTAGACCTTAGAAAGGCAAAACAAAGCCCAGCTGGCTGTCTTCACCCATCCCTGCCATGTGCACAGACACCAAAGTGCAGCCTCATGTGAACTGAGGACAGCTTTTGCTGCCAGCCCTCCTCTGCTGAGCTTCCAGCACTTTGATGCAGAAAAGAAAGGAACTGAGCACAAGGTTGGCAGCACTTTCCTTTTTCACCTCACTTTCAAAAGCCATCTCCATCAGCTTCAATCTCTCATCTGCACAATGCAGCCTGAACTCCGCAAACCCCTCCAGATTAGTAATGGGCAGAGAGAGAAAACCTCTCCATTTCCTGGCAGGGCAACAAGGAGGCTCCCTCGAGGAAGGAGAGGTCTGCGGTCCAAACCTGCAGCAGCTCTGACTGGAGCTCTGAGCTCAGGACTCTACCAGCCTTCAGGGGCAGTCTGGGAGACTTTTACTTAACCTAAAGAGGAAAAGAGCTGGAAGTCTCCTCCAGAAAGTGCTCGGCCTTACTGCTTCAGGCCAGGGCACTGATGTGAGACGAGCACTTCAGTCTCTGTGCATGCACTGATTTTTTTCTTTTTTAATTCATTGCTTTGTGTTTACACACTGATCTTATTATTATTATTATTATATCTATTACGTGTTATATAACTATATTATTATTATACATTTTTTAAGAAGACATGGTTTAAACCACCAAATTAAAAAAATATGTCATTCCTACAGCTCTTACACAGGTTCAAAGCACCCCACTTATCAGAGCAGTATCTCTGAACATTGAAGCCACAACTCCTTGATGCTGGGAACAAGGAGTGACAGGCAACAGCAGGGAGCAGAGAGAGCATAATATATCCCACTCAGAATCACAGAATTGCTAAGGTTGGAAAAGACTTTTAAGATCCTCAAGTCCAACCATCTGTTGACTTCCCTCCCTTCATCCCTGCGAGAGGACTCTAATCCTGGGATGAAAGACCAAGTCTCCACGTCAGTATTGCAAGTGAAATGCCTTCCCCAGCCTCTGCAGCAAGAGGCAGCTCAGAGGAGTTCTAGTTTTCCTTTCTGCACCAGTGGAGAACTGCTTCAGTTTTCCAAACTATATCACATTTCCCAATAAAATAGCAGTTTGCAAAATAATTAACAGCCATTAAAATTCCCCATTAAGTTTTGCCACTAACAACAGCAGGACCATTCTCCTCCCAGCAGCAGTGAAAACTGCTTATTTCTGTAGTAAACCCAGTGTTGTTAATGAGCCATTTTATCCCATCCAGTTTGCTTCTGAGAGCTCCCCCACCAGCAGATCCCTCTCACTGGGGAGTTTTTCATTACATATTTAACACTACCAAGAGCCTGAGCACATGGACCACCTTTGAGCTGTCACAGTGCAAGAACGGGGACATCCATCTCCTGGTTAGTGGCAGAGTGCCCTGTACTCACTGCACCCCTTACACCGAGGAGTAAAGGGGGAGAGAGCCTCTCCCCTGCCATGCTGCTTGAGGAGAACAGGCTACATAATCAAATTAACTAAAATAACCCCGATTCTGAAAATTAAGGCAAGAGGAAAGCCAGGCTCCAGCTTTGTGCCATCTCCCACCGATTCCACCCTCTAATATTTTGACTTGAACATTTACAAGAACAACAAAATGCTTCAGTAGCTCAACCCACCTTGGTAAGTTCATCAAAGAAATTAATGCTGCAGTGGCTGCTTACACCACTCTGCTGACAGCATTAATTACAGGCTGCAGAGGTGGATCCCAGTGACAGCAAAGGGGTCCAGGAGCTGGCTGGGAATGCATGGGAATGGGCAGATGTGCAGCCCTGTGCCACTGCTTGGGCTGGACCCAGCACTGCCCTGCTTCCTCCTGCTCCTAACCCCAAAATGCAGCATCTCCAGCACTGAGTGTAACTGAGCAACTCTGGCAGCTTCTGCTGTTTTTCTGCCAACCAACACCCAGCAGAAGAGGCCTGGAGCATCCTACTAAACACCTTTTTGAGAGCAAGCCCTACATTAACAGGAGTAGGGCTGGCTAACCAAGGTGACAGGGCCCTTACAGACCATCATGAGGATAGCAATCCAAGTGTTCTGGTTCCTGGAGACATCATGGACCATTTCATCTCCTGTGAAATTAAGTGGGAGGGTTGTACTCTCCCTCACTAAACACAGGGTATAACCTTCCTCACACAAGAAGTCCTGTCCTGAAGGCATGGGCAGAAACCCACAAGCTCAGCGTGACTTGTGCCAAGAGCACTTGTGTCTGTTTTGGGAGATGCAGAAGATCTGATCCTCATTGCTAGATCTGTGACCAAGCACAAGGTCCCTCCCCAGCTGTTTTTAGTTCACCTTTGTCTGGGAAAAACACAGGCTTAAAAAAATTTATTATTTTTCCAGTCAGCTGTTTGTAAAAAAATGCTTTTGAGCTGTTTCTCACATTTCACAGGCTGAGGCAATCCCACTCTAACCCTCCATCAGCACCCAGTTAGTGCTACAACAGAGAAACCCATTTCTTTCTGTTCATCTGGTCATAAAGAATCACTCCCAGGGAAAGGAGCCCTCCCCACCAGAAGCATCCAACGAGGTCTGGATCTCACACAAGCAGCTGCAACCAGTACAGTTGTATAATGGAAACCTGACCTACAAACCCTGAACCAAATTCTAGTTGTTCCCTTTGAGAAGTGAGCACGTGAAGGCCACACACGTCTTCTGCCCTGGCTGCTGCCTCCTCCCACAGCTGTAACCCCAGCTTGGCTCCACATCCTGACAGGACTGTTACCTCTCCTCCATCCAGCAGAGCTGGGAGGAAGGGGACCACCAGCAATAAGTGAGTTAAAATGGGCCCTGGTTGCATAAATTGCATCATCTGTGCCACCTACAACTGAGGGATGGCCGTGTTTTGGTGGCCAAGCTCTCCACACATCACCACCCGCTTCTGGGTTGAAGGAAAGGAACACAAAGGAACAGCTGGTGCTGCCTCTTCCACCCAACAGGGCACCAGCAGCACTGGAGCAAGCACACATCCCTCATGGAGCAAACAGCCCCGTACCTGCTCTGGGGACAGAACAGCTGTGTGGGCTCTAAGGACAACAGGGTGACACAGAGAGCTTTTGGGACAGACAGCATTACCCTCTCTGCTGCTGGAGCCTTGCTCTCCAGTGCAACCCCAGTTCCCCAGGAGGGCTCTTTCTCTACACAGACCCAACAAACCAGATGGGTTTGAGGTGTTTTGTGCCAGTAACGCACAGCAGCATCAAAGACGTTAAGAAGAAGAACATATTGCAGCAGAGAGTCTAACAAATAACACACCCATAAAAGCAGAGAGGAAAGCTCAGCACAAGCAGGCAAATCACAGCAGCTGGGAACTGCAGAGTCACCCTGGGAAGGGGACAGGAGGCAAGGCAAAGCCATCTCCTCCTCCACCGCAGCACCAGCCAGGAGGGTCCCGGTCAGATGGGAATTCGGACATACCTGAGCCCCAGAGAGCTCAGCAAGATGCACAAACCTTCCCTTGGGTTTCTACTCGGCAGTAAAATTCCAAGAAGCATTAAAAGGAGGTTCTTGAAAGGACTGTGAAAGGAACAGGAGCTCTCACAAGGAGGTCCTTACACTGTCAGCAGTTCTGAGATGCTTTGCAACCATCTGATCCCTCCTTCCCCCACACAAAGTATGTAAATCAAGGAGTTTCTTCAGAGAGTGAACTAGATTTGAATGACAAGGTTTCCCAGCTCCTTGGCTGGAAATCCCTTCCTTTCCTACAGTCTTGCTGGAAATACAGAGAAATCTGCTGTTGATGAAGCACATTCCCAGCAGCAAAAGCCAGCAGTGATAGAGAGGGGCCAGGCTACGCTGACCCACTGACCAGTCCTTCTCAGCCACGCTCCTGGGCCAGCTCCCACGTGTCCATGCCACACAGGGTACAGCATCTCCCTTCATGGATGACGCTTCCCTCTCACAAGAAAAACAGCTGGATAAAAACTGCCCTGTTGGACTTACCCCAAGAGAAAAGCCAACCCAGTCTGCAGTCGGGAAGGGGCTGCATGAGCCAGCAGGGAAGATGCTCCTTCACCCCCATCTGCCTTTCCCAGCGGGCAGTTTGAGCGTGTTACAGCCACCAGGAGCACAGTGAGAGAGATTTTGGCCATCACACGTAACCACAGTGGATAATAACAACTCACTGAACACCTGATTTACTTAATGACTGTATCAGCAGCTTTGCAAGACATGGGTGATTCCAGAGGCAGTCGGTGCTTTGCTGCTGCTCCAAGTCACAGCAAGTGCAGCCAAGCCCCACAGCAAGGCAGGAACACTGAGACTTCCCCCAACTGTTCTTATCTTGTCCCACAGTATTGAAAACTGGGACCTATCGAGACCAAACAAGCCATGGCATTCACTGAACTCTGCTGTGGCTGGGAGTGCTGTAAATCACATGCAGGGACAGGCTCCTCATGCAGAAGTGACAAGGAAGATGCATCTGCAATGATTTTATGGCACATCAGCATAGAAAATGGTTTTGTGTACCTAAAAGCAGGTGATTAAAATTCCAAGATGTCACAGATTTTAATCCTGAGCTAATTTTTTCCTCTCTTCTATGCTGTATCATACATCACCGCTATCAAGAGAGCAGAACTCTCAAAAATCAGATGTCCTGAAGCTAGAGTACAAGAAAATTATGTTTTCTACAGCAAATCAGTTCAACAGAGGCTCAATAAAACATGATTGATAATTAGTGTTTTCTTTTTGGCAGCTAGTAGCAATTGTCTTCTCCTTAAGCCTGGTGCATTTGCCAATTTAAAACTAATCTGTCCAAAAATGAAACAAAACATCTGCCAAAAAATATCCCAGTGAATATTGGTTAAGATTTACAAAGTTCTACAGCAGAGTGTCACCTGCTACAGCATCGGACAACTCAACAGTAATGAGGGTAGAGCTGAGACAGCCTTGTGGAAAGAGCCATCAGGCAAATGGAAAATGGATGGCAATAGCTAAATCAGTTTAGATTTCCTTAACAGAGGTAGATCAAAAGAAAACTAACATGGTGATTAGGAGGGAGAGAGACACTGATCCAGATTCATGGAGCAAAGCAGAACAGCTATAAAGTGATATTTATGCCTGTTTTCCTTTCCAGGGCTGCACAAAGCACCAGCATGTACCAGTAGGTCTGGCCCAGATTTATGGGCTAAGGGTAGACCCTTTTAAACAAGGACAACTTCTCTTCCCCAGCTTACTTTCCCAGTTAAGCAACTGTCCAAAAAAAAAAAAAAAAATTTAAATAGGCCATAAAAAAGCCTCCCCAATTTAATTAAATAGAGTAAGTGATAGTCACTGCCTCCTGGCAGTGCCATTCTCCCTGCTCAGGGCACCTTGTCTTGGTTACAGCAGGGCAGGGATGCACTGCCAGAGCCCGGCTTTTGGCTCAGCCCAGTTCACACAGCACCAGATTTGGTGCCAGCACTGGCTGTGGCCATGCACAGGCCCCTGAGCATCCTGCCCTGAGGGTGCAGGCCGGTGTAGTTACACAGCCCCTGACACCAGGCAGGGCATATCCCTGCTGCTGCTGGCACGCTGCAGCACTGAATATTGCAGGAGTACAACACACACCCACCCCAGGAGCACCGTGCCTGCCTTCCCGAGGAAAGCCTGACACAGATCCTGGTCCCTGAACCTGCCACCACCTCCTCCAGCAAACCCTCTGCTGCCTGAGATGAGCCCACTGCTACTCAGAGCTGCCACCACTGCTGCCAGGGGCTCATTTCAGCTGACTGCAGCACTCAGTGCTTTGCTGGGTGTCCAGGCTCCTCATTAGCCACCACCCCAGCACCCTGTGCCATGGCCACCACAGCCACCAGCCTCTCCCTTAGCGCCAGGGCCCCTTTGCGGCAACACCCACCTGGGCTGCCAGGGTAAAAAGCTCCCTGAAGCCACTCCTGCTGTCCCCAAACCCCACGGGAAGGACTCACTGCCCAGAGATAATGACAGCACAAAAGCTCCCCGCCACCAGCAGTCTCAGAGAAGGCCACCCTGGCTGTGTCCCCACATGCTCCTGGCAGCCTGCTGCTTTCCAGAGCTGTGCATGTCCCAGGGGATGTGTGAGCACAAGTACACAGCTTTTTTCCATAGCAAATGCACTCCCAGGCTGACACTTTTGTTCAGGTTAAACACCTATGCCCCCAAGACAGCATTTTACACCATCACTCTCCACACCACAAATTGTGCCAAATCTAAAGAGGTTTTTGTTGCTGAGGAGGCTGCCCCAGAGCCAGGGCAGGCTGCACCACTCACCCTGATCCTGCAGCTTGTGCCTCCTGCTCTGACAGGGAGACCTCCAGCCTCCCCTTCACCTACCCCATAAGCATTTCCACCAGCAAACCCTCTCCACTCACAGTTCCATGTTTCACCCTCCTGGCTTCCACCCCAGCTGTGGAGAATTCAGACATCGCAACAAAAGCAAAGGGATGCCCCTAATAAAACAGCCCAATGTCCTCTCATATTTTAGTGAGAGATAATAAACACAGCCAAGGCTTTACATGAGTCCCACCAAACCTCCACACTCCTGACACGAGTCAGACACCACCTGACACCTCCCAAGGAGCTGGTATTGCATTGGATGTTATTAGGATCTAACGCAGAAGCTGTTTTGGGAAAGGGCAAAACCAACTTTGCCCACTGCAGTGACAATAAACACCCTCCTCATGCCCTCCAGTCCCAAGATCCTGTGGTCTCTGGGTGACCAAGCTGTTATTTTCATGTCCCAGTCACACAGGACCCAGTGCTGGGCTCTTAACCCCATGGCTCAGCCCGCTGGGTTTCGAAGGCCTCTCCAGCTGTGACACCTCAGGACCCCCACCCACGATGCTCCATGAAGAGCTCTTTGCAGAGGGTCCAGCAGAGAAGCACAGCTGACAAATGAGGTGCCACAGCCATGAGCAGTGTGGATGAGGAGGAGTTCTAAACAGATGTGAGCAGCTCAGTGGGTAGGTAAACAGGATCCCCACTTCTTTCCTGTTCCACGGCTGGAAAACCCACAGGCCCTTCCTGCAGGAAGGGAAGGAGGAGGGTGGGGAGCCCACAGCACTGGGGTCAGCTTCCAAAACTGGGAACTGGCTGTCCCAGGGATCTACTCCTCCCCATGGCACACACAAGATGTTTTCACTGCTGCTGGCAACTCCTGGTTCTGCTCAGGGTAACCCCTGAGGGATCATGCCATGCCAGTGTATTTTAATACCATGGGGCTGTGATTAATGGGGTGGTCTGTACAGCAGCATCCAGCAGGAAGGAGCTGAGTGCTCTTCATGTGGATTCTGTGCCCTGTGGAGCACAGTGCATTAGGTGACCAAACCAATCTGACTGCAGTAAAGTCAAAATACCTAAATATCTTTGGAGGTCTGTGCCAAAATACTCAAGGATCCACAGGAAACCCCCAGTCAGTGGTAGCTGAAGGTGTTCCTATCAGAGCTTGGTCCAGGATGGCTGAGTGAGGAATGTATTTGTGGAAGCACGAGAATGACACAAGGATCAAGCAAAGCCACATGGCCACACCTCTGGCTCATCACCCTTGCCCTGCTCTGGGCACAGCTCCTTCCACCTCTATCTGCAATCCACGCTGTCAATCCCACCTCACAGGAGAAAAATCAGTCAACAAATATTGCCCTTGAGCTACAAGACAAGTCTCTGGATGTAAGCAAAGCAAGAAATATTTCCTGTTCGCTTGTTCCCTGTAGGGTAACTAACAGATCAGTGCTGCAAACATTCCCATTACTGAACACATGGCAAATCCTGGAGCACCAACTGATACAGTGCAATGATGACCCAAGTCCTGAAATCATGCTACAGATCCAGTGCTGACCTGTACTCAGATGACAGCTTTCGTGGCTCTAAAGAGTGGTAGAAAATTGCCACAAATGGGAGTAATTTGGGTCAGGGAACAGAGCAGCAGCTTTTTCATAGCTATTTCACAACTGCATGATTGAAGTTATAAGAAATAAATTTCCTGTGAAAGCAAAAGGAATCCTGCTTAGGTGCCCTTACAGAGGAAATTTTAAACTCATTTGCCCTTTTAATAAAAGCAAAATGGACTTGCAGCACCTCTCCATGACCCACTGTCACCTACCAACCAGCCAGGCTGTGGTTTTGGCACAGCATCCAGCAGCAGGTTGGAAGCTGGCTGGTTACAGCCTAGACTGGAACTTCATCTCACATTCAGGACGTGCATCACTGTTGTGACAGCACCAGCTTTAGGGGGAAAGAAACCCCTGGGATAACTGCCTGACAGGCAGGAGGATGCCACTGCAGATCCACGGGGACGGTCCTCCTTCACTGGAGCTCTGGCTCTTTCTAACGCCTGCTATTTCAGGCTGTTAACACCAAAATTTTAATTAAAAGAAGAGGCCCATTTAAGCTCCTGTGGAGCCCTGATCCAGCCTTGCTAATTAAAGACAAACTGACAGGATCTGAAATGATAAAATAAACCAGGTCTGAAAAGTTTGAGAGGCACAGGACGAGTCTGAGCTCTAAGTAGGTTGAAACTTGCTCTCCATGTGAGCACTGTGTGCTGTCCAGCCCCAGGTTTCTAAGTGAGGTCCTGGTCTCTGTGGAGCTGACAGACTCTCCAGAGGGTTCATCAACGCGCCCCAGGTCAGATCTCACCTGTCTTCTCTGACAGGACATGGGATCTGAACCCAGTGCTGGCAGACACACAAGTTCTCTCCATGTCCTTAACCTGAGTGAAACAGCTGTCCTTTACTGCAGGGTCACTGCACCTTTCCAGCCCCAAGAGGCTGAGAGCTGCGAGGGATTTCCAGGTGGATTCCTTGTCCCAAGTCATGGGGCAAACCACAAACATCCTGCAGCAATGAAACCTTGGTGCAGCAGAATTTCTCCCTTCCTGTGCAAGGACTTCATGCTTTTCATCCCGCATTATTGAACAGGGTAAAAATTTGCTGTTATTGGTAAGACAGACACAGAGAATCCTTCAGATCAGATAATTTAAAAGACCATGAATACACCAAGCCATCATGTCTTAGTCCTCATCATTGCAACCAGAAGCACGGAAGTATCAGCACCTCGCCCCTCACCCTTGCTGCTCCAACTGGAAATACTTTGGAGGTGCCACCCACTAAAACATGGATGTGTCCAGACAGATGCAGGTGTAACACAGGACAAAATAGGAGCTGTGTGCAGGTAACTGCCATGAAAACCATCAGCTGCCACCAGGCTAAAACAGGGCTGGTGCAAGCAAGGAGAACGGTGTGAGAGTGACTTTGAGGTTAATTCCTCCTCTAGTCTCCCATTTCTAGAGGTTAACTCTACAGCAGTAGCCCTCAGAACAAAAAAGTATGAGTGCTGTTTGGTGGGGGGGCGTTGCTTGGGGTTTTGTTATGGAGGAGGATTGTGGTGCTTTTTATCTAACAGGGTTTCTCGTCAGCCCAGGTAAAGGCAGACAAAGCTAAATGAGACTTTGGAAGTTTCCCACTACATTTCAGAGCTTGATGCTCTTACACTCAAGGCAGAGACCTTCTTGCCACTTTGAAAGCACAGCCCAGCACAGCAGACAAGACCACCAGGGAAATGTGAATTAAGGCCTAGCTTGAAAACCTTGACTAAGCTGAGAAATGCTGCAAACTGCTATAAAAACATATTCAGAACAGGAGAAACACCCTAGAGTAACTAAAGCCCCTTTCCCACATGAGAGGCATTTGCAGCCAGCCTACCTCATGCTATCCAGGGAACCCAGAGGCCACATCCAGCAAGAAAAAGTTGCAAATTGCAGGGACCTCAGTGGAAACTGCATCCGCTTGCTAGGAGCTGCACATGGGCTCTTGTTCCCCGAATTAAAAGGGAGGGCAAGGTGCTTGATTGCATCTTGGCTCTTGATTACAAATGCACCAGCAGCCAGAATTAAACAGTTGGCTTCCTGGCCTAATATTTAGCATCCTTTAGTGCTGGGTTAGAGGGTGGGCAAGGCTTAGGGGATGTTTTTATATACCATCATCTTTTTTTTTTTTTTTTTTAATTTTATTTCTTCTCAAGACATTTGCAGTGAATGATAACATTTCCCAAAGATCTGGGCTGGCTCCAGAGGAAAAAACAAGCAGTGGAAGTATCTGTAGAAGCAGCTCTGCACTAGGCTATAAGGCACTGCCTGAACCAGCTGCCATAGCAACTGCTATTAAAGAAAGAATTACAGCATTCTTCACGGAAGTAGGAAAACTCCCAGTCAATAAGCGTAAGGATGAGATGCAAAGCAAAAAAAAAAGGAGGATAAATACAAGCAAGTAGGAAAAATATGTACAACTGAATGAGAAGCAGGGCCACTTGCACAGGTAGGTGTGCTCTGGTGTTGTGGAGATGCCTATAAATACACTAAGATACCTAACTCCACCCTCATTAGCAAACATTTTAGATACAGTTGATCCTGCCTTGGGGCAGGAGGTGGATTACATGACCTCCTGAGGCCCTCTCAACCTCTATTTTCCATGATTCTAGGAGGGAGAAATCTACACCAGCTGAGCTGAGCTGGCCGCATTCCAGAAAGCCAGGAATTTAAATCTGGAAAAAAAATAGATTTAATCCACTTTTCAAGTTCTCCTTGACCAGGAGAAAGGGGCAGAAAGCAGAGCCTGCAACCACAGCTTACAGGCAAGTTCTTCCTGGCCGGAAATGCATTTTCAACCGTACCAGGGGTAAAGAAGCAACATCATGTTTCACCCTTCAAGAAGGATTCACCCCCAAAAGTATTCATTTTCCCACCAACATAAATTTGCAGAGAACAATCATATACGTGGCTGCAGACCTGTGGTTTTGGTTGTGGGCTGTTTTGCAGGGGGTTGTTTTACAAAATACACTTGAAAACAGAATGATGCTGCAAAAAGCCAGAGAGCTCTCGGGATCGATCAGGCTCATGTCCTACATCCCTGCATTAGACCCCACAACACAGCCCTGCAGCAGGACAGAGCCTTGGCTCTCAGAGCTCACAGCCAAGGAGAGAAAGCAGACGAAATTTCACTCTGAGTTGTGCTGCTTATTACACAGAAGACACCAGAGGTCCCTGACGGAGCTGCTGTTTATCCTCTCTGGTTCCTCCCTATCGGAGTGGGACAAAACACGCGGTGAATGGAGCGCAGGAAACAGCACACACCTGGGAAGGCAGCCAGGCAGGCAAGAAACACACTGCCTGCACGAGAAAACCCCGTGTCCCAGCCCCTCGAGCAAGGACCTGGCTGGGCTGTAGGGTCTGCCCTTCCAGGCGTTATCCCACCGAGCAGGCAGCCAGGTGTGCTGCTCTCAGTGCTCCATCCCATCCACGGCCATGCCTTGGCCCCCCTCGTGCACATGGCAGGCAGTGGTCCCCTCAAGAGAAAACACAAGAACAACCAAGCTGGGAAGTTACAGGCTATAAAGAGCCATTGACGTATCAGCAAGTAATTCCAGGCTCAGACTGGGAAGTACTGGCTTCGACATTCGGAGGAGACACCAGGAAACAAGCAGGCATGCAAGGCTGTCTCCGTGTCACAGGAAGCAGAGCAGCCAGCACAGGGAAGGGAAAGGTTAAATGCCACTGATTTAGCACCTGTAGGCAGGGACATCTCCAGGCACCTGGTTGAATTAAGGTCCCATTGATAATCTGCCTTGGGCTCACAAAAGTCTGACGTTCCTGGCGAAGGCGGCTGCTGCATCCTGAGCCCTCCCTGCCGTGATTTGGCTGGGCAGGGTTTGAGAGCAGATGGTGACCTTACATATCCTACCTACTGCACCTTGCAGGCACAACCTGAGGAGTTCCAGCCTCTCCTCCCCATTGCCCAGATCTCCTTTGGAGGCAGGAATACTCCTCACACACAGCCACACTAACACCATTGACAACACCAATAAACCAAAGAAATGTCCAGTTTGTATTTAGGTGCACGTGCAACCAAGGAGACATCGAGTTTCTCCTCCAAAACACACTGTAGCCAAATGTTGGAAAGTGATTAAGTGACTTAAGCTATGTCTAGTAAGAAATGAAATCTTGACAACAGTCATTGGCCAATCCCTGTTTGATTAAAAACACCTTAAACCCAAACAGTCCATTCTTACTGGCAGGACAAGCAGTTTGAATGCAATGTTTATTCATTACCCTGTAATTCTATTACAAAATACACCAGAAATATTTTCAGTGGTATCAGAAATGGTGGGAGGCAGCACACATGTAAAAGCCAGAAAATGAAATGATGTGGAAATGACCAAATTTTGGGGGGAAAAAAAAAATAAAATTTTCTGATCAAACTTTTTTGTTTAAAGAAAAATTTTCAAATGAATTGTTGAAGTTGAGTTCAGATTTGGGGAAGGAGAGGGCCTCATGCCAGGAAAACCTGAGGTGGACTTCCACCATTAATTTCAAAACAGAAAAGCTGGCATTTGAAGCTCTTATGAATATAATTTCCCCACTTGATTCAATTTCAGAGAGTAGGGGAAAAAAATTAAAAAATATTTATGTGTTATGACAACAGAGAAAGTTGCTGATTCAATATTGCTTACACTCCCAGATGCCTCTAGTTAGCTGCCATATGCAAATCACCCCGTGTTGGCATCACATCCAAATTGCATGAAAAAGCCAAGTTAAAATGTGGCCAAATACGTGAGTCTGCTTTTGGAAGACACACCAACCCCCATTAACAAAATTAACGAAATTCATCATTTCCAAGGGCTCCCACATGCAGCTTCCTAAAGAGGACAGCTCTCATTTCCACACCCAGTGAGTTTAAAGCTCAAGAAATGCCTTTGTTATTGAAAAGAAACTTCTAATTTCTGTCTCAAGCCATTCCCAAATACCCAGATACACACTCAGACTGATGGTGATAAGAGATCTTTTCTTTTCAGAGCCTTTCAAAGGGCACAAAACCCAGGGGAAAAAGCTTCTCAGACAGATAAATGCACTTTCTCACAGACCTGGACACAGAAACCCCACAAAAAAGCTTCAGTAGAGTAATGATGTGGATGGAAAATTAAGGCACCTCATAAAAGGTTTGAAGTAACAAGGGAACAGATCACATCAGCTTGGAAAGGTTAAAGAAAGCAATTTATAGACACTAATTAGGGCCTCTTTTAAAAGTGCCTTTGCAAATGACAAGGTTGGGTTTATTCCAGAGAGGTGCAAAGGGAGCGTGGTCGGGGTGGATGAGCCTCGCTCCGCATCACAGCACAGGAACGGGAGATTTGAGGGATGGCACAAAGGGAACAGGGGGAATGTGTTTATATGAACAAGTTGCTTCCTCCCCAGGGAAATCTTCCCCACAGGACCCAGTGAGCCCCAAGCTTACGCCCTCTGCTCTGCCGCTGGGAACTGTTTTGCCGAATGCCAAGTCCAAGGTCACCAAACTCGTGTTTTCCTTCGCTTTCAGGCTCACCAGCCATAAGGATCTGCACGGCTGAACTCCTGCAGAAGCGCTGCTTTATGCAACTCTCTGGCTCTGATAAAGTTTTGCTTGCAGGATGAAGTGCCAGGAGGTGGGAGCTGAAGGACTCTGCAGCGATGCTTCCTGCAGCCATCGCCGGGGGGGCAGCGGCTGCCTGTGGGAGGCACCTCTCATCCCAGAGCAGGAGAAACCAGGGCACCTCCAGCACTGCTGGAAGGTGAATCAATCCTTGGGGTCTCTACTTCCCTGCTGGCTCCTTGAAGGGAGCCCAGCTCACCCTGAAGCCAATTCCAACACCTCCAGTTGGTGTCATTCAAGCGGGAGCTCCCCCAGCAAACAGCCCAGGTGTGCAAAGGGACCTCCAGACAGCAAATGCCACACGCCTGTACAAGCAGCCACTTTACCCACCTCTGGGATCTGTTCTTTCAGTTTACAGAACACCAGCTTGTCTCCCCATGTTCTGAGGCTGCTTTTAGAGGAACTCAGTGATGTAGAAAGACCTGGACACGACAGCCCTGGCTGCTTTTGGGGACAAGGTGCTGCCCTGGGAATGGCAGGACCAGCTTCCTCTCCATGGTTTCAGTCCATCACCTCGCAGAACAGCCTCAAAGGGCCACAGCCCTCAGCAATTTCTTATCTTCTCACAAATCCTTTGCAATCAGTACAGTAGCTCATAAAGCATTCTTTTATTGCATTATAAAGCAACTCCTTCGCAGCCATCGGAGCAGCCCAGAGGCTGCATCCAGCACCACACTCCCTGTAAGCTCTGTGTGGGCTCAGGGTCCTCCCTTTTGCACCATCCCTTTGAAACCAGCTCGGATTGAGCCCAGAGCCATGTGAAGACTTGAACATATTTCCACTTAAAATGGTGCTGCTGCGTGATGCCTTTCCCCAGCATTCCCACAGAGGAGAGGGGACCAGGTCCAGTCTGGCAGCTGGGAGTGCTCTGGTCTCCCACCTTAGAGCTCACCGACGAGCTGTCTGGAGCTATCTCAGCTTGCCAAACTGAAGGTCCAGGCAGCACCATGCAGCCCAGGGGCACTGCTGCCCTCGGTGTGGGGTCACTGCCCATCACCTCGCTGTCCCCAGCGCGACTGTCGGCTCACATCTGCCACCAGCGTGTGTGCAGCGTGCTCCTTACCCCGGTTCTGTCAGCAGAGATCCAAAGGAGCTTTTAATAGCAGCTTGTTTGTGAAACCTGGGATGTTTTGACAGAGCTGTTGCAGAAGATGCAAGGCACAAACTGACAGGAGCCATCACCCCTTCGCAGCTCCTGCCCACGCTGGGGCTGATGGTCCCCAGGAGCCTTCATTCCTGCTTGGCCACCAAACTGACACCATGGAACCACAGAGTCATTTAGGTTGGAAAAGCCTTCCAGGATCATCGAGTCCAACCATTCTCCCAGCACTGCTAAGGCCACCACTAACCCATGTCCCCAGGGGCCACATCTATGCATCTTTTAAATCCCTCCAGGGATGGTTACTCAACCACTGCCCTGGGCATTTCTTTTGGTGAAGAAATTTTTCGTGATAACCAATCTAAACCTACCCTGAGGTGCAACTTGAGGCCATTTCCTCTCGACTTTCACTTGTCACCTGGCCCACAGCAGCTCTCTCAATTACACCCTGGCAAGAGGACAGTGAAAGCAGCATGTCCAGGACCTCAGGACCCCTGAAGAGCGGGGCTGGGTTCTGCACCCCCCAGCTCCATCCTACAGGGCTCAACTACCACCTCAGGAGGCGGTCATACACACCACAGCCTCAGCCATCATCTGGACAAAGAGCCAACTCACTGCCCAGCTCCACTTTCTCCTCCCTGATTTCATTGCACAGCACCTACCACCCTCCCCTCTCCCACTTCAGGGGTGAGAATGATAAAAATAAACAGCAAAGTCACAAGGAATGGAAATGGCACAGCCGCCCAGAGGCAGCTTGGAGGTGACACGTGCCAGCTGTGCCCCCAGCTCCAACCTTCCTCACACTGACTTACCAACCTCTTAATCATTTATATTTCACCTCCCCCTCCACATCCCACATGGAAACAAAAGATGATTCATATATCAAAATAATCACCTGGGACCTCTGAAAGCCCACGAGTTTCCTCACTTCCTTGATAAGGAATTTTGCCAGTTTGGCACCTGGGTTTGACTGTCCCCTCCTCTCTTTATACTGGTCCCACATCACAGAGGGGGCAGAGCAGGCACAGAACCTGCCCACACACTGATTAATTAAATCAACTGAGCTCAAAACAAATTCACTGTAAAAACGTGAGGCATCTGAAAAATCCAGCTACTTGGGAAGCACCTGTGCCCTGGGAATACTGCCCCTCGTCCTCTCCATAGGGTGGGGAGGTCGATTTTCTGTCAGCAGGGAAGTGGCTTTACAACATTTGAGTTTTATCACCAGCATCACATTGGAAAGAGCAACTGCTAGTTCAAGCCCACCATGGCAAGCCCATGGAAAAAGGTCAACAGGATTATGGTGCCAGAAGAGATCTTCAGCAATGGATTTTCCCTCACAGGAGGAAAAGAGTGAAGCTGGGAGCTGAAAGCTCAACTCTGCAGCTTCAGCAGTGAACTATCCACATCCACACGCGGTGCAAGACCACTGTCCACAGGACCCTGCCACCAGAACACTGCTGTCACTGCCTGCACACAGGGCAGCCCTGCCTGCTCGCTGCCATCAGGGAGCACAGCCATCCTTCCCCAGGCCCTGGTCACAAACACCTCCACCACTCCTGCACCCCTCACAAAATGAGAAAGCATCTGTAGGACAGACAGTGAAGGAGCTTTCCTCCTTCCAAATGGCCCAGATCCCGCACCAGAAAGAGCTAAAAGCAAAACTACGAGGTTGGGCCTCTCACAGACCCATCACACCCCCCACCACAGTGCTGAGCAGAGGCACCAGCGCTGCACAGAGAGGAAGATGGTAAAACTCTCATCATCTGCCCCAACGCTGTCAGCGGCAGCTGAACAGCTGGGTATGAAACCCAAACCACAACCTGCCAATACCTGCCAGCACAGGCAGAGGTGCTACAAGTCACAAACCTGTCCTCTCAAGCAATGCCAGCACTCACAGGTTCACAGCTGGCTTCACTGTAGGAGCCCTCCTAGAAGACCACAACAGCTCAGAGAGAGAAACACGGGATCACTGGAGCAAAGAGCTGGAAAGAGCTACAAAACCTCTAAAGCAAGGAAGGAACAAATAAAAGCCTACAGTTCCAGGGCATTATCACAGGTCTGCTGTCCCAGGGAGGTCACAAACGCACACAGAACCAGAGCCACAGCAGGGCTTGGCTAATGCAGTGACAGTGACCAGGCAGTGCCACCACTGTCCATGCTCTGCTTCCAAACAGGAGCAAAACACACACACAAGGACAAGTTACAGTGCACAAAAGGCCTGCTCAGAAACAGGGACATGACTTTGGGGAGATTCTTCACGAGACAAGATGAGGTCCTCGCCTTCCACTCACACCAGGCAAGGATACACCGCCTCTTGCAGAGGGTGCTGCAAACTAGAGCAGCATTCTCTAGCAGAGATGCTCAGCTGGCCAGGTTTCCTAAGCACCTTCCTCTGCCATGCCAAGGGATCAGGAAGATCACACCAGTTTCGCTACCTTGCAGAGCACCAACCCCAAAGGCTGCTCCAGCTCTGCTGCAAGAGATATTTTTATTCCTCTGCAGAGGAGCACTCTCCAGCTCCCCAAAGCTCACAGGTTTTCCCCCATGTTGTGCTGAGGCTAATGGTTATCGACTTTTAGACATTTTTTTCTCCTCCCCTCAGATTTTGTAGCAGAAGCAAAGCACTTTCATCCACTTTGAAATGGTGCAATTAAACCAATTTCTGAACAATTTGCAGTTCTGTTCTTCAGGAAGCACTAAGCAAAGCCACGCTTCCCAGTATTTTGGGAAAAAATTCATCCATCCACACAGCTCTGAATCCATGCCCTCAAGCAGGGAAGCTGAAGAGATTTACACTGACATGTAAATCCCTTCTACAGACTTCCATAAAACCACTGAGAGGCACACCCAGAAGGCAAGGAAGTGTTTCACACCTCCTGTAAGTAGGAAGTGTGAGAAGGAAAGAGATGAAAGCTGCCTTCCTTCACCCAAACCTCAGTCACAACTCCTGCCCTATCCTGGCACTCGTGCACCCACTCCTGATGCCAACCAAGGTAACGCTGGTGTCACACGGGGCTTTGGGGACCTCAGAGCTGTATCAGAGATGGCAACGCTTTAAAGCCCAACACCACACCAAGGGCAGTCCATGGATGACAGCACAGATGCCTCTGCACACCAGAGAGGACTTCACACCACATGGAGCTCACAGGCAGCCAGACAAAACCCGCCAGGCACAAGTGCCGTACCTTCCTCCACGTCATTCCTCAGAGAAGCCTCCAGCAGAGCAACGCTGGCTTCAAAAGACACTTTCTTTCTGTTCACAGCATTTCTCTTCTTTTCATGCTTCCTCTTCTTGTGCTGCATCTCCTTCTCATACTGGGCCCATTTCTTCAGCTGCTGAGCCCTCCGTTTCTGGGCTGCCCGCAGCCTCTCCAGCGTGGGCACCTTGTCCAGCAGCTGCAGCTCGGTCAGGAGGTCCACGTGGGCATCCATGGCTTCTGCCGAGAGAGGGGAGCGGGAGGATGTCCCAGTGGGAAGGGATGTCCCACCACAGGTCCTCTGGATGGCAGCCACCTGCTGCTATACCAGCATCCTGAGCTGGGGAGGGCCCATGGCAGTGTCTGCTGAGAAGGAGGGGGGACCTGAAATGAAGACAAAAGCAGGAGAGATCAGGTGTCATCAAGCACGTGAGTGCAGCCTGCTGGAAAACACAACAGGCAACATCTACCACTGCAAAAGGCAGCTCAGTTAACTGTGCTTTAATTGCTCTAATTGCTTTAATTGTTCTTACAGGCCTTGGTGATTCCCCCCTTCCCCCACTCCAAACATCCCAGCAAAACCCTCTTGATTAAGCAGAAGTTCTACTGAGACACTCGTTAATTCTACTCTCACATTAACCCTCTCCTACAAGCAGAATAAAGTCTTAGTGAGCAAAGATCTTCCACATGTTTGATACCATTTATCAGACAACTCAGGAGCAGTCTGAGTACTGAGACTCGCATCCTTCCCTGGGCTGCTCCCCTCCATCACCCCTCGTTCCAGGTGTCCCCACCCCGCTGTCCTGCTCCGATGCACACCAGCAGCTGCCTCCCTGAGCAGCAAAGCACAGGTCAGAGGGAACCAAGGCTGCAGGGGCAGAGCCCAGGGCAGCCACAGACACCGGATGAGGCCATTCCAGCACAAACAGCCCAGAAGCCAGAGGCTGGAGAAACCTCGGGCTGCCTGTCTGGTGCTCCGAGGCCAGGCAGGTTTTCCCAGAGGAACTCTACCCACCAGGAGCATCATCTGTGCTGCTCTTCTTCATCCATCCAGCCCCTTCTCAGCCCAGCCCCAGCTGAGGACAGATGGATAGACCTGGCTCCCATTAAGAACACTTAAAGCACCTGAGCTCTTAAAAACATGGTGTTGTGTTGATTTCTCTCTTCCTTCGGGTTTTCTCCTCACCACACACTAAATCACTTTGGTTTTGCTGTTCAGGCTCCACAAGCACAGCAGTGAGAGCAGTCAATTCACAGCTCCTGACCCTCGGTGTGACCACAACACAAACCTCTGGGCAGGGCTACCCACAGAGTGACCAACCAGGGCCCCATGGGCAGCTACCCAGTCACCTGCTGCACAGGAGGAGGAAACACACCCCACATTCTGGGAGAGGTCCAACAGGTATATTTGAAATAAAGCCGACATCACAAGCAAATTGAATGAATCCTTTCCAAACAGACAATGTGCAAAGCACATTGAATGGCTCGTGCAAAATCCAGGTAAGCAGTAAACAACCAGGTCTGAAATGAGAGCTCTTGTGGTTCAGCCAGCTTGGAGGGCACAAAGAAAAAGAAAGTGTTGATGGGAAAGGGAGACTGAGAACTTAAGTATTCACAAGCACCTGAAAAAGCCTCAATAGGACAGCTGAAGCTCAGGTCTACTGCTGCAAAAGGGAGGAAGCAACAGCCTTGTAAGCACTGGATGCAGAGAATCTATGGGAAAAGCAGCAGAAGAGAGGCAGCCAAACCCAGCTGAGAGCCATGGTGAGGATACCACACCTTACCCTATCCAGGCAAGCCAGGAACAGCCGCAGCTCATCCCTCTCAGAGGGCAGAGCAGCCCATCGAGGAGACCTCACTCTGGGGGGCTGCAGGGAAGTGTCCACACCATGCAGCACATCCACCACATCCCAGGGAACTCCACAAGGCTGAGGCATCCACGCCTACTAAACACTGCTACAGACCTTCCACAGGGGTTTGACCTTACCTATAAATATCTGAGAGCAAGACACGCCATTTCCTCCAACAGATAATTGGTTTGGGAACTGAAAACAAACAAACTCAGCCAGAGCACAACAGGCAGGTCCAGGCAGCTGCTTTATCCAGTAAATGGCCAAGGACAGCTTCAGCAGCACCTGCAAACCTTATTTTGAGGACTTCAGGATAGACTTGAACAGAAAAAAAAAAAAAACCTGTTTAATCCCATAAGAATTTAGGAGTGCCAAAAAATGCTTTAGTTCCACACAAGGAAAAACCCAAATCCTTGCAAAGTATTTCATAAGGGAAATACTCCCTAGAAATTCAAATTCAATTCACTTGCTTGAGATGGAAAAAAACAACTTGTGGCTTTAGCATGGCACTGGAAAGCAAGGGAAGGGTGCCGTGGCTCCTCCACAGCACGAGAGCCACACACAGCTCACCCTGGTGGGTCCCTGCCCACAGCCCCCACGGGCTGGGACTCACCATAGTCCCCAGAAACCCCACAGAAAATGCATGAATGCACTTTCCAAAAAGCTTTTCTTTTGGGACAGACGCATTTCCCAGGTGCAGGCGCTCGGCTGGAAAGCTCTTCAGCACCTCCTGTGAACTCAGCTCCTGCCCCTGGCAAGCATTCCTGGGAGTATCTTTGTTGGCAATCTCAGTCTCTGCTGCAGCAACACAGCCTGCAGATCCGAAGCCCCAGTTACAATACCTCGAAGGAGGGGAGATAAGGGCAGGAAATGCCTCTCGGAATACCGCACAGGCACTCCCACCCTGCTCCTTTTCCATTGTTTGCTAAAAGATGAACAAATATTTTCCAAAACACACCTGGAGTAGAAATGAGGAATGCAGGATTATTAAAGCAGGAAACTTTTTTTCAGCATTTCATAAGACAGACTGGAAATTTTCTTGGTGGGTTTAGGACTGCACCCTGGAAAGAGCAACAGGACGTTGATTTATAAGGAGAGGACAAGTGTGGCTGGGCTTGCCCATGTTTCAGCTTTCCTGCAGCTGCTCCTCTGCTCTCCAACAGAAGAAATGGGAGATTCAGATGGTCTGCAAAGGGGAGTGAAATGGAGAGGGGAGAGATGCACGGGCATCAAGACATCTCTGGAAGTACCAAACACCAGCATCTCCTCAATCAAACCAGAAGATGAACCTCTAAAGGAGCTAAAAGGTCACCCTGAGAGCTCTTCCTGGAGAGGACACAGTTCAACTCCTCCAAGACATAATTCCCTATCACTCTCACAGACCCCAGAGCCCCAGAAAAGATTTTTGTCCCATCACTCTGGCTGCCTGTTTTCCAGTGACCTGGTTCCTTCCCTGTACCTAAGAAATGGCACATTTGACTTCTGGCACAAACAGGTCAGGCTAACTATAGCACAAGTTCGGGCCCCAGCATCTGTTTACCTGCAAAGTGACACAGAAGTGGCTGTGTGGGTGGCTGTGGCTTGCAAGGCATTGCATTTTGGTTTCCGTTTTATTTAAAAAAGAAGAGGGGGGAGAAAAAAAGTGCCATTCCTCGTGTTGGAGCGAGCTGAGCAGTTTCCATGAGCTCAGCAGATCTGCTGCCACCACGCTGAGCACATCCTGCCACACACACACACAGCCCCTGGCCCTGCAGGGACAATGGGGACTATTTCAGGGGCCAAAAGGAAGGCAAGGCACTTGTGCCACCCCCCTCCTCCCAGCACTGCAGCAGGGAAAGGCTCGCTCTCACTGGGTCAGAGATTGGTTCCTGAGAAGGGCACACAAGTATTGGCCAACACCGCTGTGGGGTTTTTTTGTAAATTTGCATTTCCTGTATATTTTGTCTCACCTGACTAAGCCCAAAAGGGCTTTCAGGGCAAGGTTACTCACTGACAATACAAGAAGAGACGGCAGTTCCGTGAAGTGAGAGTTTACTGAGTGGTTGCAACTTGTGCCACCAACCCTGTCTGAAGGCGTCTCTCGCACACACTCCTTCCTGTTTCACATCTTGGAATCCCCCAAAGGTGAAAACCAAAGGTACTCACTTTCCTCCACCAGCACACACTCAGAGCTGCCCCCCTGACCTTCCTACAAAGCATTTGGCTTGCAGACACTTCGCCATAACACTGCCGAGGCTGGAGCTGGATCTATTAAAGCAGCCACACTGCTGAGTGAGGCTGGAGAGCCTCCTCACCCCCCCCATCTGATGATGAAGCTGGAGCTGAGACCTGCAAATCCTCTGCCACATCTTCCCAAGGCAGCAGTTAAAGCACAGCATGACGCTGATGCAGAACACAAACACTTACAGAAGTCCTTCACTTAAGTGTCATCAACTAATTTCAGTTTTATTCCACTTAAAAAAAAACCAAACACAAACCATGGAAAAGCAACCCTTGAATGGGATACCTTGAAGTGAAAGACTGGAGATTTCTTAAAGCTTTCAAGTAAAGGGAAAACTGAAGGCCCAGGTATGTGAGTGGCCACTCCTGAAGTTAAGGAGATTGTTCCCAGTCACTGGATTGCTCGTGGGGAGACACCTGCAGAACAGGGCCCGGATGATCAGGTGAGGTGTCTGCAGCACAAAGTCAAGTCAGTGGCATGGAGAGTGACAGAAATAGCCTTCTCCTCCCCACGCCAAGCTAATCTCTCCACTGGAATTGGAAACCAAGCACGAAAGCCTCTAGCAGGGATCTGAGTGCATAAGCAGTCAGCAGAGGAGGTGGTGCATGACTTAATTATTTTATTAACAGTCAACTCCTGCACCGTGGCAGGGCAAGGAGTTGCCAAACTTCACCCCTTCTGCTCCCTGCGAGGGCCAAGGCCAATCTGTGTGTTCCTGGCCCATGTTCCTGGCCCATGACCAGCCCACTGCAGCCCTTCTGCTGAACCCATCCTCTGGCAATAGGCACCACTGAAGAACCCGCAGGCTTCTCCTTTGGGCATCACGTTCAGGATTGTCCCTGCTTAGGGTTACAGAGCAGCCAAAGACACATGGGTACTCCTGCTGCTGGCCAGGATCTTCCCAGGGTCTGGAGGCAGCAGCAGAGCAGCTCTTCATCACTGGGCCCCCAATGAGGCAAGAGCTCACTGGAGCCCAAAAGCCAAACACCATCCACAGCCAGCCAGAAAGCCACTGAGAGAAGGAGGTGACAGCCCCGGGGACAGGCAGGAGCAGCAGGGAGCGGCAGGCACAGGAGCTCAACCATCCCCAAGGGAGGACAAGGCAGGGGATGTGTCTTGAGGCTGACCATACACAAAGAGCTGAGGTCCTTTCCCTCCCTCCCACAGCCCAGACTGGGTGGGAAGGGCAGCAGCGTCCCCCTCCCACCCCTCCCAGAAGAACTCGCTCCAAGTCACTTCCTAAGCCGTGTCCCTGCAGAGCACATACCCACGAACAGCTCTGCCAAGGCACTCCCCACCCACCGCTGACACGTGAGCTGCTCTGATCTGCAGCACCTTCAGGAGGACGGGAAACAAGCCCCTCTCCTGTCCTACTGATGAGAACAGAGAGCCCTGTGCTGGATCAGGAGCTCTTGGCGTTTGTGAGGTTTATTTTTTTAATTAGTAGAGAGTGCATCAAATCAGGAGGGTCCTCCATGCTAAGATCACCACAGTCTAAAACCGTTTCTTATATAACTGCCTCTGTCACCTCCTGCCTTTTGGAGAATCATTTCATTAGAGCACCATCAGCAAGGACACTGCATCGAGCCCCACCTGGCAACTGCCCCAGCTGTTAGAGCCTCACACACCTACAACAGGGGACCTGGCTGCTGGGTCTTCAAATGAAGACACAGTGGTGGATACCAACAGCGACCACATGGCAAACTGGGGAGTTCAAATCACAAGAGCTGCCCCTCCACCGAATCACAGCCCCAAAACACTCATTTTCACTGGCAGTGCCACAGGACACAGTCTCAGTTCCTACAGAGCAGCATTTCCAGCCTCTTGAAGGGTTTCCTTTTTTTCCTGAAGCTTAAATTTTTATTTCTCCAATATCACCCTCCCAGACAGGTTGTACCATCCCCTTTGTCTGGATCTCTGTGCACGGACTGTGACACAGGTGGGCACCAACCACCATCTCCTCTGGACATCAGGGCTGGTGGGAGGGCTGAAGGCAGAAACCTGAACACAGCCCAAGGCAGCACATCAAACAACAGCTGGACACTAACCCCAGCCAGTGCCTTCACAATAACCTGCAACAAACCCTTCTCCAGAGGTCAAGAGCATCCACTGGTGAGCACATGAACACAGAACAGGGTCACTGGCATTTCTCTGGCAACAAACTCACTGCAAGAGCCACACCACCACCTCAGGATTGTTATTTCTAGTCCTGTGCTCCTGCCACGAGGTGCTGGTGGAAGCTACTCGTCCCTCAGCGCTACTCTGAGAGCTCTGGCTATTGCTTCTGGTGGCAAATTCTTCTTGTACACACCGTGTGAGTCTCTCTGTTGTGCTGTGAGCCCCACAGCACTCACAGGTTAACCACACAGAGGAGTGAAAATGATGAAAATTGTTGCTGCCTCATTTAATTTCACCGGCATCTTAGAAGTAAACAGCTCCTTTCCTCACTCAAGGCTTCTGCAACACTGTAAGCAGCAGATGCTCAGCACTACCAGAAGAATGGTTCCTCCTGAAGGAATGACAGGGCAAGTAGCAAGAAATATCACTTAAAAAATTAAAAAGAAAAAAAAATATATATATTTTAGCCAGGAACACAACTCCTACATCTGCCCTGGGGTGCTTGTGGGGAAGAGCAGGTACAGAAATCTTCTGGGTGAGAGATCTCATCAGAAATTGGGGGTTTCAGGAAAGATTCTTGGCTTTCCCACAGGTTTCTTGTATGCAAAGTAAGTAACTTAATCTGTGCCCTAATTACCTTCTTAAAGTGAAGATACTGTTTTACCATCTGCAGCAAAGGAGCTTTCATTGCTGCCGGCTGCAATGGTGGTGAAGGTGCATCACTGTAAATTATTTTTCCAGCTTGATGGAAAGCTCAAAATTTCAAGCTAAATTCTTCTCCAGAGAACTAAAAACATTTTGGTTTGGCTGCTTTATCTCTATTTCCAGATAATCTCTCAGTCTTCAATGAGCCCATTCCCAGCAGACGGGATGAAATACAAGCAAGAAGAAAAAAGCCAAACAGCAAGTCAAAAAAAATCTCTTTGGAGCCAACACTGGTAATAGAAAGTTTTAAGTGCCTCTTTCTTTTCTCCTCCCAAGTGCTCCACTCCTAACAATACTGGCAGTTGTTTGAGGAAAGCCCCTCAGCATTTTCACTATATATTTCCTGTAAACACTCAACACAGCACAATATACATTCTTCTTCCTATCAATATTTCAACGTGGGCTTCCTCAAAAAAAATTTAAAAACAGCAAAAAACCTTCTGTGCCAAGCAGTCCTCCCCCACATCAGCGTGCCATGAGGAGCAACACAAACCTGGTGGTGGTCCCCAGACACAAAGGGCTGGACAGCTCAGTCTCAGGGTTCAGCAGACACAGCAGGGAAGGGCTTTGCTTTGTGTCTGAGCACAGTTTACACACGATTGAGGAGCAAGCCAGAGCATTAAAGCTAAACCAGCTCAGATCTCACTTCCCTCCCCACGTGGCTGCTGTGCAAAGCTGCTCCTGGAGTTCCCAGTGCAAGGCAGCAGGACTTGAAGGCGTTTTAAAAACCTTCCTCTAAAAGCTCTGTAGAGCAAATGCACCCTTCTGTGCCTGCTCCAGCACAGCACTTCAGAGCTGCCACTTTTCTGCGTTAAACTGCCCTTGCCTGGGTAAAGTTTCAAATCTAGAACTTCCATGTGGGTGGTTTTCCCACTCACTAATAGTTGCGGGTTTCTTCTCCCCTCTCTGTTTTTATTCCCCATCATCTTCCTCACCAGCCAAGCTCCACTCTCACTGGCTCTCCCACCACATCCATGGGCAGAGGGGGCTGTTCCAGCCCCAGTTTGAGGTGTAGCTCTAGAACACCTTGAAGGGTACCTCGGAGCTGTAAAAACTGCTCAGCCCCCTTGCACTTCCCAAGGGGGAAGCCTTGGGTTCCCCTCCTGCTTTCAGGTCGATCAATGAATCAGTAAAAACAGACACCCTGGGCCCTTGGCCACTAAATTCCACAGGGAGAAGGGAGAGGGGCATTTCTGCCAGCTGGAACATGAACATCTAACGGTGATTTCGAGTTGAGTTAAACATCAGAAAGTAAGTTCAGGGCTCAATTTCAAACAAAACCAGAGCAAGGCATTCCCTTTTAATCCAGAGCAATAGAGAAACCCACTCAGCAGCGTGCAAAGCTGCAGACAGCACTCACTAATTGTCCTGGTTCCTTTTCTCCCTGAGCTGAGGGCTGAGCACACATAACCAGGAGCAGAGCTCTCCCCTGCTCCCCTCTGACTGTGCCCCAGACAGCACACACAGCTCCAGGGAAGATGATGCTTGAAGACAAGGAAATTTTATTCCTTCAAGAATCCAGCACACGCACCACTCCCCTCTCCCCTTTGCTCCCCTTAGCAGAAAAGTGCCTGCTAACAAAATTTATCTCCGGCATCAGAGGAGCAGCAGGATCCCTGCCCTTAGGCAAAGAGAGAAGGATCAGAATGGGATTTCTGTGCAAACATGAAGCGAATCCCAACTTCCCTCGCACGAGAGCAGCCCCATCCTCTGAGCCAGGCAGTTAAACATTGAAGGAAAGGCATGCAGCAGCTCCGATTATGTGGAACAAAAATTAATTGAGGGCATAAGTCTCTGGTTGGGCTCTCCATTTCTTTTTTCCACAGCACATTATATGGGAGTGGGGGGTGCAATGCAGACACCTGCAGGGAAAGCAGCCCGACCCATCTGTGACAGTGATATTACCTCTTTTTATTTGTTTTTCTGGTTAGAGCTTCCATTTTTTATCAATCCTGCCACAGACAGATGTGTGGAGGCTTCCAAAACTGCATCCCTCTTCCTGACATTTTCAGCTACACACTGAGAGATCTGTAATTTGGAAAACAACAATTTTCCCTCAAAACAGGCTTTAAAATAAGACATGGGGAAAACAAATTAAAAAAAAAAAGCAAACCCAAAGCTAATTTCTAACAGAATCTCAAAAACACCACTGGAAGAGCCCACACCCTTTCCCTCAAGATATAAATTAAAGCCCTATTCACGCCTGCACCCCACTTTTTTTAACAGAAATCCTTCCATTGTTTAAAGCCATTTACACATATTTTGGCCAACGGAAAAAAAATAATCCTGGGAACAGCCCTATTCTGGCACAGCAACAAGCTAGATAAGTGCCTGGATTTTCCATTTGCAGCTCCGAGGCACCTCACGCCGTGCCAGCGTGGGATGTGTCAGCGACAGGGCTCTTGTGGGCTCCCAGCTATGGACAGGGATGTGCCTTTCCCTGGGAACACCCACACCGGGCATCCCATCTGCCCCCAGACAGATGTGCACCCCCAGGGCTGTGCCTTCTTACAGGGAGTTACCATCCAATGGGACTAAATTCCTCGATTTTTAATGATTTTCTGGGGGTTTTGTCACCAAAAGAAAGTCCTGCCTTCATCTTCTCTTTCCAAGGCAAAGGTGTGGTTCTGTCAGCTTTATGGCACCACGCTGACAAAGCCAGTGATTGGCAGGATTTAAAAGTGATTCCTACACACCTGACAGGAGGAATATTGATTTTGTGGGAGATTTATGAGAGGATTCTCTTCCCAAACATCTGATCCATCCATTTTAAATAGCAGCTGCATTTAATTACTACTAACAAAATGCTTTCAACTCTAAAGCTTATGGACATTATTGAGTGTATCTATAACAATTCCAATAATCCTCAAAAGGTCTTAACTAAATAACATAAAAAGATGCCCTCTGACCCATCCTGCATCCATCAGGGAGCCCAAACAGCTACTCAGGGTAGTGTTACCCTCCTGCCTCTGCTGTGCAGGGACCAGTGGGGTGCCCACAGGCTCTGCTGGGAGAGTAAAGAGGTGAGACTTTGGGAAAAATTAATTATCCATGCTACAGTGTGGGATGCTTTGTTCCAGACAGCTCAAACATCTGGATTTGTTGTCTAGGGCTCAGCCCTTATACCTTGGTGAACTCCACAATGACTTATTGACCTACTAAGCCACGCACATGTCACCAAAAAATTCATCGTCCAGTCACCCCAGATTTTGCAGGTCATGGTTAGCCACCAGCATGCAAGAAAGGGGCCCTGAGGCTGCTGATCCAACACTTACAGAGTGGGCCAGGCCTCCTGCAGCACCCTACAGCTGCTACAGGGTACCGGGGCCAGCCCATGCACAGCGGCAGCCGTGATCAGCACGCCCAGATCAGGGAAATCCAGGCTGTTTTCCCTGGAAGCCTGAAGGAATATTACAAGAGCATCTTCTAGAAAGTGGAACCACAACACTTGGAGAGGACAGAGGCTCCTTAAGATGCAGATGAGCAGACAGCCTGCACGGGGAAAAGCAGCTCCAGCACCACCTCTCACTTCCACCTCTGCCCGAGCCCCGCTCCAGAGGAACTCGCCGTATCTCACATGCAAGCCATGAGACTGAAACGAAATGTTTTGCTAGCAGAATGCTAACAAAATGTTAGCACAGCCCTCTGCAGTGCCAACATCGCCAGTTTCAGTCTGAAATCAGACTCTGGGAGCAGCTTGCCACTGCCTTGCTGGCGAGGCAGATTTTCTGTTTCTGAAGAGCCTTATTTTTAGGCGCAGCTATCAACCCGCACGTCACCATACGTGCCCTACTTTCTGTGTTTTCTGCGTCTCCTCTTGGCCACAGTCAGGAGCTGTTGTTGGCTTGACTCGCTGCTCTGACAATACAACTGCTCTGACAACCAGTTCAATCAAATATTTACCACTTACTAGTTTGAAAATAAGATTTTGGATACTTTAGATTGACTTGACTTACAAGAATGGAAGCAGAATTGCTGGTACAGCTCTCCTCCTCATCAGTCCAGTTCTTACTTTGCTTCTGCCATTTCTGGGATTACCAGCACAGGGGCTCTGCTGCCACAGGCCAAGGAGAACCAAGGAAAACCTTAGGAAACCTCATCCGCTCATGAGCCCAACATTCAGCCATCCTTCTCTGCTGTCCCAATGTGCCAACAGTCAGACCTGCCCAGAAGAGACTCTTCCCAAAAATATCAAGATCTAAGGGCCAGAACTCGGCTGGGAAGAATGGCTGCTCTTAGGAGAGACTTTCTAGAGGGCTTCTTGGACAGAGGTGCCAACCCTGCCATTCGGTAGGTACCTCACTTGAATGTTTGTTCTGAGAAGCAGCGTTATTTGGACGGCAGAAAAATCAGTGTATAAGTCACATTCAGGTAGCAGGGGCACCTCAAAGCCTGAAACCTGATCTGATCCAGCAGATGGTGGGGATGGCCCTTCTGCATCCCACTGACAGACCTCCAGCACTGCTCCCACCGCTGCTTTGGGGGGTTAAGCAAGGCAGCAAGCAAAGCCCACCCAATACAAAACCCACTTAACTTCACGTACCAGATGAACTCTTGCTTGAGACCTCACTAACAAAATCCCTACATCTCAGCTTAGCCCCACCAAGGAGAGAAAATGAAGGTATTAATGGACACCCCATAGCCAGCACGGGGCTCTCCTGCCTTCCTTGGTCTTTCTCTTTGTATGGGTATTTGACCTTTGAGCTGCCGTGCCAGTCATCAAACAGAATCCGTGCCCGTGAAATGCTGCCAAACTCCAACATCACCACATGGAGCTGCCTTAGAGCAATGCCTCACACTTGGGGTTTTCCCATATGGATCATTAAGGATGCCGTGGCTATGCCACAACATCAAATGGAGCAGGTGGGGCAAAATTAAGGCAACTGGTCCTGATTAGGGAAGCTGTGCATCTCCATCCTTCCCTCCTAGGCTGTCCTCTCTCCTCTCTTCCAGAAATACCCAACCTGCAACTTCTGCCCCTTGCCAGCTCAAGGGCAGAGCAGCAAGATACAGCAGACCCTCACTTACAAAGCAGGGGCAAGAGCAAACTCAGAAGGAAGATCTCTTGGCAACTCAGGGTGAGAGGAAAAGGGGGGAATTGCTGCCAGCTTGTTTGTGTGCACTTAGGGTGGCGTTTCTAACCCTGTAATTGTTGCATAATGAATTTAGTAATGGAGTTCAAGAGCTATGAATCATTCAGGCCAAGAAAGCATGAGTCAGCCCCCGAAGAATCATGAGATGTTAAAATTACATACATTTAACTTGAGCTTGACAAATCCAGAGGGGCGATGTCTCAGCACAACTCAAACCATCATGACAATATCCCCACTGCTCCTCCCAAGGGACACAAGGCCAGAGCAGCACCAGAGCAGTGCCTTTGGCCACTGCAAATAATTCACACCTGCCACCCCTGCCCAGCCCAAGCTATCAGCCCCAGCTCCCAAAAAGGCACCTGATGCTGCCTCTTAGCTGGTGCTCACATTGACTCACTGAGAAAGGTGGTAAGGCCCAGCCAGCCTGGGAAAAGCTCTTTGCACAGTCCTGACATGGACTGAGCACTCAGGATGCTCATTTCACTGTGTGTGACCTGCTCAGGAGCTGGATGGGGACAGGGGAGGACAGCAGAGGTGGCTGTGGGAGCTGGCAGTCAGGGTGTTGGAGCAAAGCACAGAGCTGGGGGTGGGAAAAGAGTGCAGATCTCTGCACGGCATGGAGCGTGAAACAGGGCAGATTCATGACAGGGAAGGATGCCTGAGTTAGGGAGTGTATGTGGATGCAGAGAAGACTTCAGGAAGAAAGTGCTGGGGATCCTGCTTAAGCCAGGCCCTGTATTCTGCATTTACAGGGCCTGCATATATGGAAGGAAAGTTATTTTGAAGTGAGATAGGGTGCAAATTCAAAGCAGAACAACTATTCTGGGTTAACTCCCCAGGTGGCTTCTTATTCTAGAGTAGCAGTACCTTTTTCTAGTTTAATTCACTGTAAAAATAGATTAGGCTAATGGTTCTCATCTGCAGGGCCATGGTAGCTGGCCTGCTGCTCTTAGAGCACCCTTAATTGGAGCCTGGCTATGGGCACATGGGGGGCTCTGGGATGCAGATGGGGTAGTCTGGATTTGGGAACATCGCATTAACTTAAACCAGGAAGGAAACGACCGCCTGCAGGAGGGTCTGCACAGGCACAGGGCTGTCCCTGCAGCAGGTGCATGGGACACAGCCGGGCAGGGGACAGCCCAGGCAGTGCTCTCTGCCCACCATAAACCCAGCAGCACCACACGAGACCCACAGCCTGCCCTCTGCACGCACCCCGAGGCCTCCGTGTAAAGCCAGTTTTGTTTGAGGTTCCTTTGAATTTACCATTTATCAAGCTTCCATTTAGCCCCGTTAATCACAGCCTATCAAGCTCTTTCAAATGCAAACATGGAAATGTACCCAGCGACTGCACTTCTCCCGTTTATCCTTCTCCTGCTGGAATTATGGAGGGCTACAAAGCAGGAATGCCAACCCACCTGTCTCATGCTTTTCAACCACTTCCCATGGGATAAAATCAGCTGACTATTCTGGAAAAAAAAACAGACTGATCTCTTTCCCTGCCAGCTAGCAACATTCAAGGAGAGCAAACAATGTGTTGTGCGGGAGAAAGAGCATCCCTGTGAAAGTCAAGGGGAGAGGCAGACGGGCGGCTCCAGCACCTGCATCAGCACATGGATGCTGTCTCTGGAAGCAGGGACAGCCAAGCCACCTTTGTCAAAGGCTTTGCATTTCCTAGCTGGGCCTCTAGAGCCAGAGATCTCACAGCTCACTTAATCCCCGTCAAACGATACACCATTTGTTTGCTTTGTTTGGGTATTAAGGCTTAGCCTTCCTCAAGCTATTCATTCTTTTTCCTCAGTGCCTACGTGGCTGTTAACCCCGGTGCTGACACGCTTCTGAGAGCTGCAGGCAAAAGCCCTGTCAGGAAGAGCCACATCCTTCTGCAGGTGACGCTTGTCCCAGCCGGCAGTGCCGAGTTCTGACTCAGTCCCGTGTCTGCAGCTTCACTGACAAACCCTTTCCCATTTTGCCGTGAGACCCCGGGTGTAGCATTCATTCCCTCACCTCCCAAAGTCTGACAGCTTTTCCTGCTGCTCTTTGCTCAAGCCGAGTCCAGCACTGCCCAGCAAAGTGGGATCTACCCCGATTCCAGGGGCGAGCTGCAGGTGATTCCCACCCACCATTACCTACCCCTGGTGCTGCTGCTGGTGGCCAAGCACCCCGTGCTCCATGCTGAGCCTGCAGCCAAGCAGGACCTGGCATAGGAGCGGGGCTGTGCCTTAATCAGAGCTGGACTCAGCTTGCTGCTGGTACCACCCTGCACCTCCACCCCAGCCAGCAAAGCACCCGGGCTCCGCTCTCCTTTCAGGAGCGTCACCTTCAAAAAAAACCTTTAAAAATATAGTGTCTCCCTCTATTTGTATAAAGAAAAAACGTGTTGAACAGTAAAAAGTGACAGTCCACAACTGTGCATGCCCTAAACAGGCCCTGGCAAGCAGCAGAGCTGGTGTGGGCCGGTGGCAGCGCAGCAGAACGGGGCTGTCGGGATGAATGCGCAGGGCAGCACTCGGGAAGGAGACAAGCAGATTAATAGAAGACAACAGATTTCTAGTAAGATTGCGATAAGCCTCTTGAAACTTCCCTAAAGGATGAGCCAGCTGGCAAGACCATCCTAGGAGGTGGTGTAAGTTGACTAACAGCCTTGCAAAAAGCCAACAGCTGACCCCTTTCACACGTCCCAGCTCACTCCTGCAGCTCCTCAAGCAAGGAAAGCTGAACAAGCCACACCTGGATGCCTGTACCCCAGCACTCACTCGCAATTCCAGCCCTCCTTGCAGAGAAGCCACTGGCCCTGAACTGTTCTGAACAAGCAGCGAGGTCGGGCTGACCGCAGCACGGGCAGAGCTCACTGTCCCGCTCTCCCTGGCCGGTCACCCAGCACGTTTCACTGCCCACAAGGGGCTAATCCTGACCCGTGTCCCCAGTGTTGGGCCACAAAGCTGCCAGGCTTCTTTGGGAAGCGGCACACGGCTCCTGGAAAGGGCTTTGCCAAGCCTAGATGGGAATGACGAGGTGATGAGCAGGGCTCCTGCATTATGCTTTCCCTTCCTTCCTAAATTCATCTCTGCTGGGATCCCCCCAAATCCAAGTCCTCCAGAAACACCACACCCCAGTGAGCAGTTGCACGTCTGAGGAGGAAGAGGAGAGGGCTATCCACAGTGGAAGGAAAGCTTGAAGTGTTAAGGTTTTTATCCTTCAAAGGACAATACCTTCAAAACCTGCTGGAGGTAGAGTGGACACCACACCCAGGTATGGCCAAAAGAAAGAGCTCACTATATCCCCCTACCAGTGCCACAACAAAACCCGTCACCGTTTGAAACTGGAGGTTTCACCTGGAGCATCTTCTTCAGGATAATGAACAGCAGCAGCCAGTTTATTTGATATCAGGCAAGTTTTTCTTCTTAGGTGAATTAGCTGCTGATATAATTTGCCCACTGAGGTCACTGAATCATCATTTAGCAGTTTCAAAGGAGAGGAGATGAACTGCAGGCCAATTTCCCCCCTCCAGCTCAATGAGTGATTCAAAATGCAGTTAATGATAGTGGCTCATAAGTATCTGACAGAGGATTTGAGAGAGCAATTTATTGCCCAAAAAGAGGCTGATCTCTTTCAGCCAAAGCAGCTCAGCTGGTGAAGATGTAGGATCTGATTTTGCCATCTTACTTGACAGTTGTTAAATACTCGAGAGCTGCTAAACTTAAATCAGGCACAGGTAAAAGGAAAAAGGAGAAGCAGACTCAAAATCAGGGTAAGGAAGGTCACAGTTAAAACCCACTTCATCACCAGCAGGCAAGAGACCTTCTAAAGGATGAGGGAAAGAACGGAGTAATAACCAACAAGACTTTCAGCACAAATCCTGCATTTTTGTGAGTTTATATAAGATAAAAATGAGACACCCCCTCATCCACAAAAGCTTCATTATTTGTCAACCTCAGGCTCCATAACCAGTAAACACTGGTGGATGTTTTTCTTCTTGCTGGATGAAATGTGCCTAGAGGCAACAGGCATTTTATAAATTATCAAACCAAGGGAAAATAAGGTTCCAACAAAGTGACTGCAGAAGCACCAAGGAGCTGGTACAATTGGTACCAGCACATTTACACAGGGTCATTTTTCCTGCAACAACCGACTCAACAAGAAGACATTGTTGGAAATGCACATCCTGAACACGTGGTCTTGATGGCAAAAAGAAGATGCGATATCTCAGCATTTCATCACATCCATCACACATATCTGAAGTTCAACACTTTAAATCTTATTTTTCTTATGAAACAGTCACTTATGTTTTCCAGTCAGAGGGAAAATAAGCTTTTTTTTTTTTAATTCCAACCTCATGAGAGATCTCAGGACATGAAGCAGACCCCATGAAAATACTGTAATAGGAGTATTTTATATCACCCATAGTTTTTGATCCAACCCATAGCATTGAGAAGGAAGGAAAAAACATAAATGAAAAAGTATTCTTCACTCTCAGAATTTAATACATTACATCTTTCACAACAAACAGAATCCACCTCCAAATTAAGTTCTGTCCAGCCAGAAAAACCCCTTCTGCTTTCTGCCATAACAGCACTTGGCCCTGCCATCTGTGAAAAACCACTTAACAGTAACGGCAGGGCTCAGGACACCAGGTCAAGGAAGGCTGGGTCAAGGTGAGAGCTAGGGCAGCCCAGGCAGCCGCTGCTCCCGAGGTTCACTGAGCGCTTGTTAGGGAACAGGAGGGCTCAGAGATGGGTTTGGGTTTTCTTTTCTAGGTTATCGAACCCTCTCCTTTCCCTGACAATTTGTGAAAAGCCACTTTTCCTGCTACTACTCTACTGCAGCTTGAAGCATCTTCCCCCTCCTCGAGCAGTTATCATCATGCAGAAAAGATCTTTTCATGGTAAGCAAGCAGAGAAATAAACATGAATTCGGTGGCTTGTCAGAGCCAACCAAAAGCATCTCTACCACCACGGACACCTCAGGCCCTGGAGCTGGAGAAGGGGCTGAAGTTCAGCCTGAAGTTCCCCCGGTCTGCCAGTGTCTGAAGGAGACTCTCCAAGAAAGCCCTTCACCCCTCACAAAAACCAGCACTTGCAACCCCGATGCCATTTCAGGAATTACGGTTGCCTGTATTTATGCTACCTCGAGTAAATTTCTTCCACAGCCCTTTCGTGCCAGAAGGGAGAGGAATTCTACACGCACTAAGCAAAACCCACCCACGGGCAGCCCAAAACACCCACATCTACAGCGGGCTGGCTCTCGCACGATGCCCCACGGTACGCACGGCACTTCTACACGGGCGACAAAAGCTGCGCGGAGTCGGGACTGCCTTGAAAGGGGGAACCGCGTCCTCATCCATGTGCCACGATAAGGTGGCCGGGCTGAGCCGGTGCCGGGCTGCCCGGGGAGGGCAGCAGCTCCTGCAGCCCGTTCGGGGCTGGAGTTACCCAAACTCCGCGCTGCCTGCGGCGGGGACCGCACCCGCCCGCGGCACGGCAGGACCGCGGCAGCCCCGCGCAGCATCCCCCGGGCCGGGCCGGGCCGGGCCAGCCCCAATCCCCGCTGCTCGCCCCCCGCACGGCCCCGGCCCCGCACTCACCGCGGCAGCTCCGCGCAGCGGGCCCGGCCCCGCGCTCCCGCGGGCAGCAGCAGGCGGACGGAGGCAGCGGGAGGCAGCGGCGCCGCGCAGACCCGGTCCCCGCCCGCCTCCGGCCCCGGTTGCGGCCGCAGCTCCGCCCCGAGGAGGGGCCGGGGCCGGAGGCGGGCGGGGAGCGGCGCCCGCCCTGCAGGTGAAGGCGCGGAGCATCCCCGGGGATGCTGCGGGAGCGAGGGCTCGTCCGCATGGGGCGGGCGGGGCTGTTTCTGTCGTCGGGAGGGGTAATTAGGATAAATAAATAAGTATTTTTTTTAAAAGAAACCTCTTTGAATTTCAGTGGAAGGTCGCACCCCTGCCTGCCCGCCCAGCTGCCTGTGGATAAGATTTACCCCGACTTCTGGCTCGGCACAGGGTGAGGGATGCTGCTACCCCCACTGAGGCTGGAAGGTGGATGTGTGGTTTAGAAACTGTTTTGCCAGGGTTTTTGGCACAAATATCTGAGCCCGGCAGCGGGTTCCTATTTGCCACTGAGTGATTTGGTGCGAGGGATGGGATCCCAGACAATTTTTAGGAGGAACCAAAATCCCCCCCCAGTGCAATGTAACATCACATCAGGCTTTTAAACACAGTGACTGATACCAAAACCCAGTGCCATTCTTGAAGTGTGCCTTATGCCAATTTTAAAGGCAGATAAGACCCTTTGCCAGGGGTCAAACCAGTCACCAGAGCTGGGAGAGAGCCAAGAAGCCTCCTGGGCCAGGGAGTGGCACTGGGGAGCCCACACTCACCTACTGGGAGCAGAGCAGAGGATTCCTCATGCTGCTGTCAGGTACTGTGTCTGGGATCAGTTGCCTTTTCCAGGGTGAAATAGGTTTCAGAAGGTTTGGAGGATTAATCACCATGGACTCTATTTCTCCTGCGGAAAGAGCCTCCTCCCAGACTGAACAGGTCAACGGCGAGCATCTCTGACACCGAGCTGTGGGGGGTTTCACTGAAACCCTTCTAGCCCAAGAGAGGCCTTCAGGTTCGAAATGTGAGTCACTCCTTGAAATAGGACAAGGTGTAGGTAAGTGCTCGTGGGTAATAAACCTGGATCTTGCAATTGTACGGGAGTGTGAGAGACCATCCAGAGCGTGAAGGTCTGATTAAGGTGGGAGCTTACTGTGCCATGTGATTGAGAGCTCTGTCCAGAATTCACTCATTACTACTCCAACATGGCAGAACCACAGTTTAAGAGTCAGCAAGTGAGCCACGGAGACATGGCTTAACTGTAAAACTTGGCTTATTGCTGCCTCTGTATACGCAAAAATCTGAAAACAAAGCTGATGAGAAGAAAGCACATCTGTGTTCTCCACCTCTCTGGATCCAGAGAGCTATAGGTGCAGGATGGATGGAATGGGAAAAGCTTTAGCCAAGTTAGAGGTGAATTACAGCTCTGGGACTAGACTTAGATCACCAGCCAGGACCTCAGCAGCCCTGGGCTGCGCAGGGTGGAGGCAGCTTTCCAAAGCCCAAGTCTGGCAGCAGGAGCCTTAGCCCAGGGCACTGGGAGAGCTCAGCAACTTTGCATCAGTCTCTGAAGCCCATAATTCAGTTGTCTGTTTATTGAAATTGTGTTGTAAGCACAGCTGCTTTCTGAGGCACGTATGGAAATGAAGGGGGAGCCTCATAAATACCCTGGCTCTGTGCCAGACCAGTGAGTCAGCAAAAGAGCTGAAATGCAGCTTAACAGCTATGAGATTAAAAAAAAAACCCCAAAAATATCCCCAAACAATGCTCCCCCAGCTCCCCCTCATTTTCTGTTGAAATTCGGGTATCAGCACTCTGATTGGGAAGATAAGGACAGCTACAACCTCGGCAGGATCTTGCAGTGCCCGGGGCCTGGGACTGGAGAAGGTGGAGACCTTCAGGACAGAGGCAGGGCTGAGCTCATCTGAGAGCCGGCAGGCATCTGCATCATCCTCGGGTTTGCTGGCAAATCAAAGCCTTTGCTTCAGTTGCCAATACAAAGATTTGGAGCTAGAAGAGAAATACAATGTTTGTTTTCTAATACAGTCAAAATTCACTGCATCGAGTTTTCTTTTTTTTTTCCCCAGTACGAATAAAATTTTGCAGAGACCTAGGTTAAGAAAAAAAGACATTTCAAAGGTGAACTTTCATAAAAAGCACCACTAAAGCAACCAGCATTTTCAAAGACCCAGTTCCTAGATTCCCCTTCCTCATCCAGCCTTCAATCCAATTTCACAGGTAGTTTTGGTCCCTCAAATTCCTTTCTTCCAGAAGCCCACTATTTGCTGGAAAGATTTCACCCAGGCCTAAGAAGGGGATTTTTCTCTTGTGCTTTTATAACGCATAAGTTACTCAGCGGTCAGACGAGCCCCCTGGATTAAACAAGCAGGCAGAGAGCTGCAGTGGCTGAAGGACACTGAGCAGTCCCCGTGGCTGGGATGCACAGAAGGAGCTGCTGTGGGCTGTGCTGGGAGTTTAAAGTGAAGAAGTGAGGTGACAGCAAAACTCTTGCCCTGCTTCTGCAGGCATGCAGGGCACGTGTGCCTGTGGTCTCTGCTTCAGCCTGCAGCGCTGGTGTCAGCTTGTCAAACACACGGCTGAGCGCAGGTGGGCTGCGGCCCCACACGGCACTGAAGGTGCTGCTGGGTTTTCCTCTCCCCTCTTCAATTCACGCTTCCAATCGCCGCAGTTTTAATGCCCTGGCAAAGTTTTCCTTTCATGATATTTCTGGTCTCCTGGTGTAGTTTATTCCAGCTCAGAGCTGCTGTCTGATGGCGAGCGAGCAGACCATGTCCTTACTTAAACCTGCTGCAAAGGAGCAAGAGTCTCTGCAGAGCAGAGGAGCACGTCCTCTCCCTGCCTGCACATCCAAACACCTCTGGGAATGCCCATGGGCAGAGTCTGGCAGCACAGTGAGGTCTGGGCAGGAGAAACAAGTCATGAGACAACAAATGAAGGCAGAAGTTGGTCACAGTTGGTGGACATGGGCTGCTCCGAGCACTGGGGCTCGCCCAGTGCAGGAGGTGAGGCCAGCTGGGCAAGGGAGGCACAGAAAGCACTGCAGGGGGGTGCTGGAAAGGAAGGTGGGTAAGAAAGAGATGAGGAAACAGAAGGAAATGGGCAAACTTGCAGGTAAGGGCAGGTTTCAAACAGAGATGGTGGGAGGAAATCAGTGGTGCAGCACAAGGGGAACTGTGGGGTGGTGGGAGGGGAGGGGTGATCCACCTGTGGGGTGTGGGTTCTCCAGAAGGCAACAGCAAGGGACAAGAAAAGGAAATGATGCTCAGACCAGGGGGTTGCCAGTGGTGAAACAATATTTTAGAGTAAGATTAACGAGTAAGAACACTGACACTGATTATTCTCTGTGTAACAAACAAACAAACAACAGATTCAAGGGCTTGGAAAGTGCTGATGTCATGGGAAGGCTCTCAAATGTCTCACACATGGAATAACCAGGGCCTGACTTAAAAAGGAAAGTTAGATGAAGGAAATCAGTAAGAAAAGAGAGGACACAGGAGGACACCAAGGGAAAGCTGAAGTAGCAGCAGAATTGTGGGACTAAAAGAGACAGAGGAGTAGATCTGGGATACTCATGCTGATTTCAGTAGAAGGCCGGGAGAGGATATCAGAGATTAGCTGAAAAAAAAACCAGGAGGCAAAAAGAAGGTGCATACACCTGGTGCAGCTGAATTAGAAAGTGGTGCAGCAAAAAATAGTCCAAAGTAACTGATATTTCATGCTCTGGCTTCAAATCAGTAAAAAACTTTGCAAAGGCTGGCAGGAGGGGCTGTCACCTTGAGGACATCACTCCACCTGCACCAGGAAAGTCCACTCCAAACTGGGCAGTGAACTGGCACAAGGACTTCCCAGCAGTCCAACAAGTTCTCCAAGTGTATCCTCACCACCCCTGCGGAAAAATTAAGACTTGGGGTGGAGCCAGTGGCAGTTTGTACCTTGTAAATAGACCAAAAGGAGAAAAGTGATTAATTGATCAATCCCCAATATTTGTACAACACATCCTTATCACAGGCTGCCACTCACTCCTCCTCCTCTGCAGGCACAAATGCCAACTCCCAACAGGCAGAACATTCAGTACCAGTCCCAGCACTCGCCCAAGGCAATGGAAGCTGCACTGTAACATCCAAGACTTTCCCAGCAGGGCCACCTGCAGACACAAAAGCCAGGAGCAGGTCTGGAGAGGAAAACCTCTCTAAACCCACAAAGAGCCAGGACCAGGCTGACCTATGAAGGATTTCAAGCCTTGACAGGAAAGAAATATTACAGGCTGGTGGGCAAAGATCCATGGCTTGCAAGGTTACAAGTCAGAATCCCTGTGGTTAGGAGCTGGCTGCTTGCCCAGGGTGAAACTGTATCCCAGTTATTAGCAGCCTGCTCCTCCTCATCCTCCGGCTGAAGGAATGGGCACTGCCTGCCCCACCTTGTCAGGGCTGCCTGTACCCAGAGCCAGTCCCCTGGTGTCAGGTGAGCACATCCATGGGATCACTTGAGGGCCTGGCCTGAAATCCTGTGGGGTTTGCTTTGATGGGATGTGCTCTGGAGGTGGTTTCCTCCCCCCAGCTCCGCACAGGCACTGCAGTGACAAGCAGGGATTGCACTGCAGCAGAGCACAGCCCTCCAGAGCAGTAGCAGTCCTGCAGTAGCACTGGTTTAACCTCACAACTAATCCCTACCTCCTTTCTAGTGCCTCAAGTCCCTGATGCAGCCTCCCTCCTGCTGCAGCAGAGCAGAGCAGAGCAACATGTGGGGTAGGTGCCACCTCCAGAAGTTTCTGGGGAAGACCACACAGACAGCCCAACACTTTTTTCTGTCCATGGGCTGAAAACCTTTTCTGTCATTACAGCTTGTTTCTTTCCTCTCACCCTCACATGGCACTTTAATACCTGTTACTTACCTTCTTCACAGCAGTTTGGGGAGATTAATTACAAAGATCGTCTCAAGGTGCAAACTTTGCACCTGGCTAGAGGTTTTGAAGGTCAGCAGTAAGCTGCTTTATGTTTATTACAGACTAAAACATAAAAGCACAACCCTCTGCTGGTGCTGCACAAGCTCACTGCACTGACATTAGCAATAGATGCTGTCTCAGGGAGTTTAAAAGCCACAGCTACTCACGAGGAGGGGAACCTCAGAAAACAGTCTCCAAAAAGAATGACTCAGAAGCCAGACCCTCTGTCTACCTGAAATCAGGCATTTCTGGACAGCTCTGGTGTCAGTGATGAAGGATTTTAGGAAGAAAATATCACATCAGGCAAAGCAGGATGCTCCTAGAACAGCTCAGCACTGGGCTACTGAAAGATGGTTTAGCATTTAGATAAGACAATGATATTTTATTTGCAACTGTCACTCCTGATAGCATCCTTGAATTTCTCAGTTTCTGGCCTTGAAGGAAATCACCCAGCCCATAATTCACTTGTGGAACAGGGGTGGGCATTCACCTGTAATTCACAAAACCGATGGAAATTTGGAAAATATTTGCCATGCTCCTGTTGTCCAGCCTGGGAACTATGCCCAGAGAAAGCAGAGACTTACACAGAAACCCAGAGCAGAGCTGTGCTACCAGGTTTGGTACACCAGCAAAATGGGGTCTGCACCATCCTCAAATACCCACAGCACCACACATTTCTCTAACTTCTGTTTTCTTTAATCTGTTAAAAAAAATCCTGACCCAAGAATCTAGTCCTTGATCACAGGAACACAACAGTGTTGAGTGTAATGGCAAATACGAAGAACAGCCCTGCTTTTGAAAGGAAATGTCACTTTTGTAGAGGACTGTGATTTAGAGGGATGGTCAGGGCACTACCGGAGGAAAACCATGAAATTTCTACACAACTCACACACACTGGTCCCATTAAAGGGCCTTCTGCCTTCTATTAGGCAGCCATTGATTGCAATTAATTAAAATATCTCCTGTGCACTGGACTTGAAACTCATCAGTGCTTTGTCATCATCTGTGAGCTTTCTCCCCAGTTTAAGCAAATTTTGTCTGATAATCTGATTTGCAGTTAGCACACAGAACATTTAGCCACCAAATACCCTGTGGCATTCAGGTATTTGACAAGCTGAAGGGTTCAAGGGTGTGCCTGGCATTTCTGTTTAGATACACAACTGTGCAACGTATATTTTAATCCAAGCTCAGAGAGAAACTTGGCCTCAGAAACCTTTGGAACAGAAAAACTGCAAACACGTTTCTGGAATCATAACCCCAAGCCCTTGGCTTGTTCTGGCACTTAACCCTTGAGAGGAACCAGCCATGCTGTGCCTTGCAGCCTGCTCAGTCCCCTGGTTCTGCTCTCTGAGGAGTTTCATCTTCCAGTTTCCAGGGGGGTTTATTCACTGGAATTTCTCTCCAGCCATTCCCATGGCTCTGGTGCCTTCACTCAGGTCCTGCTCCTCTCCCAGGAGTGACCACTCACTTTGTCCCCTGGAGCAGCACCCCAGAGCGAGCCTGTGAAAGGCTGGCACTGCCATCCCTGGCTCTGAGCAAGTCCTCACAGCAGACAGCTGTACCTGGCTGGGCCAGCTTCAGAGAGGCCCCGAGGTCAGCAGGACTTGACCATCTGTGAAGCAAAGGAGCACGAGGAGACTGTGAATGCTGGGGCTGCTGCTCCGAGCCCAGGCAGCGCTGCCCCGCCGGGAAATGATCCTGACAGGCCATGCATCTTTAATGATGCTCTGCACAGAACACACTTGATAGCTGAAGGCATAAAAGCCTCAGCAGGAGTGTCAGAAGCCTTTGTCCACCTTTCAGAGCCAGATCCAGTTTCTACAGTTGATGAAAGTCCCCCTGTTAGTTTTAGCAGGGCCTGAGGAAGGAAAGCTGCAGCTTGGACTTACAGCTGTGAGAGTCAGGGGCTGGGTTATAGGGATTTAAACACAGAGATTCTGTGCTTAGGACTTTCTCCTCCAGAAGAAGGGTGGCTTTACTGGTCAGCTGCCCTGACAGGGATGATGCTGTGCAAACACAAGACTCTGCTGCAGCAGCATTCAAATAACCTGGGTTGTGTTTTCAGAGTCCAGTCAGTCATACATGCCCCGTGTTTCCAAAAGGGAACATAATGCCTTTGCTCTTTAAATCCATAAATTCTCATTTAAATAATCAGCATTTAAGAACAGTGAGAATGAGAACAAAGCAACACCAAAAGACACATCAGGAGCCAGCAGAAACTCAGCCCTTTATCAAAGTTCCTTGACATTAGAAATACAGACTCAAGGTTAAGGTATCTTAATTGAATATTCAGTATTACACAACACAGACAGCTCTAAAAGCAACATCAGGATTCTTTTTTTTCCCCCTGAGGCTATTGAGACCTGTTTTAATGATGTATCAAGACAACCTAACAGAGCAGAACACGCAGAACAAAGCCTGTTCCCTGGTTATGGCAACACACAAGTGGCTCCTGCCCCAAACTTGGGTTTTATTTTGCAACACCCCAGATTTTCCCACTTTTATTGAGCTTTTAGCAAAGCAGATGAATGGTTTTTTCCTTTCTCAGTGCATTCAGCCATTCATTTGGGCATGGCTCTGCATCTGTTGCAGGTCAAGATGTTCCTAATTGCTTTCACATGTGTTCCAGTTAAGTTGCCCTGGTCATGTTACAGAACAAATGGAAGACCATTTTTTCATTGAGATCCTAATGAGTAGAAAAGAAATCAATGCAAACAATGTAACAAGAAAAGTGATGATGACAACATACATTGTGCTGCAGTATTTAAAATGAGGGGGGGGGAAAAATGGATTCTCATCAGTATTAGTTGGAAGTTTCCTGCTCTGATACTCTGAGTGCTTAATAAAAGTCTGGTTCACAGTTGTGCCACCTAGTCTGATCATGGACATCACTGTCTCACAGACTTTGTCTGATATTTTTTGACACAAGGATGAACTTCCAGGAAAAATAAATATTCAGAAAAAGAGGAACAAAGAGCAGGATGATGGTTGTTTCACAGATGAGTTCTGCTCACATACTTCTCCATTTTATAAGAAATAAAACCATCAATTTCTAGTTCCCTCTAGAAGATTTGATGCCTGACCAGACAGGGTGCAGAGGGCTTCATCTCAAGTTCTTATCAATGTCCCACATCCCCTCATCAACTGCTGCTGCTTGTTTAACAAAAGCCATGTTTTAACCATGCAATTATTCAGCTGTTCTAGAAGTGACTGGATGGATAAAAACTCACAGCACTGGGGATGGAGTAATCAAAACTGAGCCTTTGCCACTTACATTACATAAACAACACTTATTTCAGTCTGAAAGCATTACAGGTGTTGACTCAGTAGCCAGGACAAACACAGAGCTACCACTATGCTCAAGTTCCCAGGAAAATACCAGTGCAGAGAGGAAGATGACATTCCAGAAATATAAGACAACACTGGGTAAAGTCATTGCAAATCACACAAGACTCTTCCAAATGCTGATAACTGCTTAGCATTAATTATTTTTTTTTAATTCCACCCACAGGTGAAGGAATAAAGCCCTGATGTTTGAAATGAGCACTGTTGAAGGCTCAGCAGAATTAATGGTGCAATGACTCAGGGCTGGTTACCAGAACAACTTGAACTGAGGCCTGGTGGCACTGAACAGACCCCAAAGAGACAGGGTCAGCTCACAGCAGTACCTGGCTGTCCCAGTGCTCTGCAAGCCTGACCCCACTCATTTCCTAAAGGTTTTTGAGAAGGATTATTCTGGAGGAGAAGGAAAGAAGGGAGGATTTGTGGTGGTTAATCTGAGTAGTCTTAATTTCTGAAGGAGTTACAGTATTTTCATACTCATAAGAGGAATCCAATTCGGGTAGAATTTGGGATGTCTTTCTCCATGACTGGGGATGGACCAGCTGTTCCCTGGTTTGAGAAGATGCTTTGGCATCCATGCTAAATTATTCCTCAGGAGAGTGGTTAAAGTGGGAGACTTCTGGCTCTGCAGCCAGGTCTGGCAGCAGGGATGAAGCCTCTCAAAACAGCCACCAAAGCCTTCAGGTATGGGATTAAACTACCCATCCCTTCCCCAGAAACCCCTGCTCAGCACTTTGGGACACTAAATAACATACAACACAAAGTGCTATGGCTAAGCTTCTTTGGTAAGGTCTTAAATTTTCTCGGTAATAATGTTTTAGAGGCATATGGGGGGTGAGGCATCAGTGAAGTCACCAGAAACACAGATTTATGTCTATTAAGTTTCACAGCTGCAGCGAGTATTCACATTTTGAATTATTTTCTTGGCTGTGCCTTAAATCACACTCTAAGAAATAATTTTTATTTAATCAGGGCAGCCTGATGTTAAATATCAGTACCTTGTATCAAGGAGATATTCCTATCCCTGACCATGAAATAGTGGGGGGGAAAAAAAATCATCTAAATCTGAAATACAGTAGGAAAAAGGAAGGTTTCCAAAAGCAATGAACATTGGTTTAAGTCTGCTCCCATAGATATCAACACAAGGTTTGTCTTGTTATCAGGCTGGACACTTACAAATTGCCTCATAATGCCTGAAATGCCAATTTTGCTGAACAAGGGGCAAAATCTTGCCTTTTCCTGTGGGTGGTAGGCTGTAAGTGCTCAGTCACGTGTGTGTACCTAAATAAAAGATGTATCCCCACGGAGTGTAGCTGAAGTTTCAGGTCTGACTTCTTTAAAAAAAAAAAAAAAAAAAAAAAGTCAGTTTGCAGCTCTCATGAACACACAGATATTGAGGCTCACTGGGGAGGCCAGGCTTTGGCACAGCTGGCTTGGCAGCATCGTCCCCCAGTCCATGGCAAAGCCCTGGGAGCTGCCTGGCAGAGCCCAGCTGGGGGTGGGAGATGTTGCTGTGCTCCCCTGGGAGCACAAGGGCCGCAGGGTTGAGGTGCACCCCTCTCAATTCACACCTGTAAGGAGGGATAGAGAAAAATCCTCTCCTGCTTCCTTTCACTAATTCATGCAGGCAGCTCCTTTCATTTCTTTAAGACAACAATTAATGGAGTTAATGGGTTGCTATAAATTCCTTATTGCTGGAAAGCTGATGCTTTCACTGCCTCTGCCCAACATGGGCACACAGCAGCATTGGAAGGGAAAAGTCTTCCCTTTGTGTGGTTTCCTTGGGCTCTCACATGGCCTGGGGGACACGCAATTTAGAGACCACCAAGAAATCTTAAATTACCTCTGGACAGGCATGAGCCCTGCCCCTGCCCAGAAGGGCTGCAGGAACAGCCAGAAATCCCAGGAGGAGGCAGGCTGGAGGTGTGCACCTGGCTGGCCCCAGGCTTGCCCAAGGTCAGAGCCTCATTTGTCCTCTGACCACCTCACCCAGTGCTACTGGACACCTCCATTTGTTGTGAATTTGCAAATAACCCAAACCACTCCTATTCAGGTTCCCAGGGCTCTAGCACTGCACACAACATAATGAACCCTCAGCAGCATGAGCCTCTCAAGATCTCAGGCAACACCCCTCCACCTGAGGGAATCATTCATTGCCCCTCAAAGTCCAACCAGCTGATGCCTTCCACAGTGTGCCAAGGCTGCCACCAAACAGGAGTGTCACCAAAAACACCCAGGACCAGACACATCAGCAGAGGTCACGAGCAGAGGAATAACTCAAATAGGTAATTTGTGTCCTGTGCAGCAGCCCCCTCTCACGGTACAGGTGACAGTCCCAGCCCTTCAGCAGTGGCACAGCCCTGCCAGGCTGCAGCTCAGCGAGTCCCCAGCAAACCTGGCAGGACCACACAGTGCTGCTGGCACACCTGGCTGAACTTGCTCAACCTGAACCCTTCACTTCAGCCCAAGCCTGAGCATACCCACACCACTGCTGGAGACAGGTCCGTGACTCCTGGCACTGAGCCTGTGAGAAATAGGCTCTGCTTTCAGCAGTGCTGCCAAAGGTGTTGCAATAGATTTTGCTTCTCTGCAGGGCCACCAGGCTGTTGTCCACACTGTAACAATTGGCTTTTTCCTTCCATCTTCCTGCCCTTAATCACCCCCAGTGCCAAGCCTGGCCACGCACAGCTATGGCAGGAGGGGGTCTGGGGGAGACAGTCCACAGCCCCAGGAGCAGCAAAGCATAACCCATGCTACAGATTACTTTCAGCCAGCAGAGAGATGGGGAAACAGTCCTGGTGATCCCTGGTGAGATGCTTCCCCTCCCTTCTTCTCTGAGCAGCTGCAGTAGGAAACACTCTCAGAGCCGTCATTAAGCCTTCTCTTAATTCAAGAGTGAGGAGACCATTATCTTAGGCATATCTACAGCTTTCTTCCCTGTTTACTGCGTGAAAACAGGTTTTTTCTACCTAGAGTGAGCCTCCTTTAAGCAAAGCAAAAGGGAGCCTGTGACCACTGCAGGGTTTCTGCAAGGAGCTCTGCTCACCAGGAGGCAGCGACCAGAGACACCTGTCCTGCAGAACCACCATTCCAATCCCGTCCTCAGCACCCACCCACCCCACAAAGCTTAAGCCATGCAGGGAATTGAGTCCAGGGTCTAACAGGAGTTACAGGAGCACCTGGGGTGGGGTATCACTGGGGCTACTCCACTACAGAAGGAAAAGCGACAAGTCACAGACACCCAGTACCTGTTTTGGAGGAGGCAGCCTTTTTGCCTTCTCTCCAACAGCCATCAATGCAAACCAACAGACCCAAAATTTCTGAAATCACACAGCTGAGAATCGAACCCCTGTGGGACAAAGCTGATTCCCAGCTGGACAACCACCACACTCATTATCCCCATCCCTCTGAGCTCATCTCCTGCCTGCCCACACCTCACCCCCTGACTGAGCCCACCACCAGGCACTCAAATGCAGCCACCAACACAGCACAGGCACAGCAGGGCAGGATCCCTTTTATTCTGCAAGGATTAGAAATGCTCCAACCAAATGTGCCATGTAATTACTGCAGTAATGTATAAAGCAGAGTGGAGGTGGTGAATAGTTCATGGTGCCTTATTTAGTGGCAGGTGATTAGTTAAGTTACAGGGTTGGGGGTTTTTTTCTTTCTTTCTTAATCTTTCACTCTTCTGTGGAAAAATTCAATTTGCCTTAAGGCAGCATTGAGAGCTGATACTGACCTAATCCCTGAACAGCCCAGACCTGACCTGCTGCAAATTCCCACCTCTATCAAAAACCACATTCCTCTCCCTGATAGTACAATGGCCCCTGGATCCTTTTACCTTCAGACTCTGCTTAAAATGTGGGCTGCAAAACACATTATATAATTGTGAATCAAAAGTCAAATCTGAGCCAGCAGGTGAAAATGTGTTTGGCTTGTTCTGGAAGCCTGAAAAAGCAGAATTAAATGTTTTCTGTAGTTCTTTCTTTGAAGGCTTCCAATATTTCCTTCTCTTCCCTTCTCTGTTAGGATCTTAATCTTTCTGCTCAGCAAGCATTAATTCTCTTCTGTCCTGCTAGGGTTAAAATTGGCATCTCTGTTGATCGTTCTTCCTCCCTTCCCTGTGCACCTAATTGACCATTACCACTAATAATGTCACCAGAAATCTGGGAGGGATGCTTAATGGCAAAGTATTCCTGGGGAATGGCTCAGGGAGGAACTGCAGGCAGAAATAAGCACTCATTTCTTCTTTCACCCCAGCAATAACAGAGAGCTTGACATACACTCTCCTCCCTCTGCATTCAGAAGTTTAAGCAAGTAATTTGAAGGTCATATTCTTGAGCACAAGGGTGTTCCAACACCCTCTCAGTGGCACCCAGCTGTATTCCTGAAACACAAGGGTAATAGTGGCCTGGGACACATGGGTGTCAGCATGCAGCCATGTGGAAGGGAAAAGCACAAATGTATTTACAGTACACAAAAAATGTGGGCTGGGGGCTCAGAGGTGAACAGTGATGTGTGATCAAGGCTGTGGCACGCTGTACCAGTGAGTGGATAAAGCGTACTCCAGCTGCATCATTCTGTTCCTGCTGAAGTCATTCGTGCTGGGTTTCCACCAGGAGAAGATAAGTGCTCCCAGGCTTGAGGACTCGATGGCAGAATGTGCTGTACAGAAGATAAAGGGATGAGGTGTCAGTGCTGGGACTGTGATCCCTGTGGGATGCACCAGGGTGCTGCAGGGACAGTCAGCAGTGCCAGCTGCAGGTGCTGCTTCACTCATGGCAGGGTAGCGGGCGTGGAGCCATCAAACCCTGGTTTGTACATGAGCAAATTACAGGGTACACCAGGGCACCTTTCCAGAGCATCCCACAAACCCGTGGGGACGTGCAGGAACTGAGAGCTGGGTGAAAATCACCCAGTCATGGAATGGGTTGGGTTGGAGGGGACCTTAGAGACCCTCTCTTTCCACCCCCTGCTACAGGCAGGGACACCTTCCACTATCCCAGGTTGCTCCAAGTCCTGTCCAGCCTGGCCTTGGACACTTCCAGGGGTGGGGCAGCCACAACTTCTCTGGGCAACCTATGCCAGGGCCTCCCCACCTTCACAGGGAGGAATTTATTCCTTATATTTAATCCAAATCTACCTTTTTCAGTATAAAATGTCTCTGTGTGCACAGCCTCCCAGGTTTACAAATCATTATGAGCCTCTCTGGAAAGAGTCACAGAGGGGCTGGACATGACAGCAGGGTCATTGCCACTTCTCTATACACGTTCTGCTTCCCAAAATGGCCAGGGAATGTAGTTTTGACAAAAAATGGAGAGAGCAGTGAAAAACAGAGCATATTTTGTGAAGCTCTGACAACCAAAGGCTTTTCATTCTGTGTTTTCCATGAAACAGTGCTGAGAAGAAAAGGGACAACTCGGGAAAATCCCGCTGCTCCACCTGCACCTGGCTGTACTTGTTTGGGCTGGGATAGAATTAATTTTCTTCCCAGTGGCTGGTATGGGCCTGTTTTGGGTTTGTGCTGAACACAGTGCTGATAACACAGGGATGTTTCAGCTCCTGCTGAGCAGGGCTTGCATCGTGCCAAGGACTTTTCTATTCCACCAGCGAGGAGGCTGGGGGTGCTGAAGATGTGGGGAAGGGACAGCTGATCCCAGCTGACTCCGGGGATATCCCAGCCCATGTGGCCTCATGCTCAGCACACAGAGCTGGGTGGAGAAGAGGAAAAGGGGAACATTTGAAGTGTTTGTCTTCCCCAGCCACTGTTACACGTGATGGAGCTCTGCTCTCCTAAGGAGGGCTGAACACCTGCTGCCCATAGGGAGTGGGGAATGAATTCCTGGTTTTGTTTTGCTTGCACACGTGACTTTTGCTTCCCATATGAAACTGCCTTTATCTCAATCCATGAGTTTTCTCACTTTTCTCTCACCCCTCACACTGGGGGAGTGAGTAAGCGGCTCATGGGGCTGAGATGTTGGCTGGCATTAAACCACTACACCAGGGAGGGGGGATGCTGCAGGTGTGAAATGAACCTCCTTGGGATTCTCTCTCCACATCTCAAGCAGGGCATTCTGCATCTTATATCCTCCACTGATCCTATCTGATGCCTTAAACTTCTCTTTCCGATAGCTAAATTATTTTTTAAATCTTGTCATTTACTCATTTGAGGAAACTCTCTTCTCTCTGGCGCAATTATTCTATCGTTCTGTTCCTTCAGTAAGGAAGAAATTAAACATGATCATATTAATTATGGTTCCTCATTTAACATAAAGCTGTAATCCAATGGCTTTTATGTCTAAACAGTCGTGGCAGTGGTACTAAGAAATTGTGGCATTAGAGGCTTGCACTTAAGTTCAAAATGTTGAAATTATACATCTGAAAAAAAACTGATGCCACTTTGAGAGAGGTACAACCTTTTTATTTTCAAGCAGAAACATGAAGGTGCAATACATTTTTAAAATAAACATACTTTTGCTTTAATTTCCAGAAAGATCTTAGGATGTCAAAATATATATATTTATAATAATATAAAATACCAGGGGATTTTGCCTAGATTTTTTTGCCTTCTTTTGAAAGGAAGGGGCAGCCTGGTAGGGCATCTTCTGACAAAGCCCATGAAACAAAAATATGTCAAGGACATGAAGTCTTCAAAGCAGGAGAAATGGGATTTTTCCCTTCTGGCAGGGCTGGACTCACTGGGTTCCTACCAGCCTGGTGGAGACTGCTCATGTCTGTGGCTCCAAAGTCAGACTCAGATTTGAGGACTGATTTCCTGAGCCAGAAAACCCAGGAGCATTTCTGTCTGCATTTCAGGAAAACACTTCCTTTAATTCAGGAGCCGGAGCGGCTCAAACAGCCGCCTACAAGGAAGAAAAATAGGAAATGGTCAGTGGGGCTGCTCAGAACGAGTCACGGAGGGTTCCTTCTATGGGAAACACCAAATTGCTATTTTGGGTTTAAAATCACAACAGTGGTGTTTGGAGGGGTAATTTTTTTGTTGTTTTCTTGATATCTACTTCTTCCAGAGCAGGGACATTCCCATGTGAACCAGCTTCACTTCCCACGTGGCTCTGTAGCTCAGTCCCTGCTGCCAGACCGTGCAGAGGGGTGTTGGAGAGCACGTGGAAGCTCTCCTTGAAACAGTGACCATCTACTTAACCCCTCCCCATAAAGCCCAGAGCTTGAGATAAAAACCCTCTCTGAGCCCTGCTTCCCAGAGCGTAAGGGTGCACTTTGATACCTGATAAAATCAATTGTTGGTGGCTGCTGGCTCCTGTGACTGAAGTGACACTGCTTGTAAAGCTGCCATCCACAGCTCCTAAATTCACAATTAAAAACACATTTCCAAGCTCTCTGTAAGACACACAGCACAACCAGTTCTTGTACAATTTCAAATCCCAGCATGTACAATTGCAGAGTGGGTTGAAGGTGTTATAGTGTTATAAAGCGTGCTTTGAGTTGGGTAAACATGCTCAAGGGGTTTATGGTTCCTGGGAATTGTCATCTCTGCTGCCTGGAGAATCTGTTGTGTGGTGAAAAACAGTATTCAATGAGATTTCTAACATGCCTTCAAGAGACTGGGCTCAGGGGAAGTATAAATATGAGTTATACTCCATTTTTGCATCATTATAAAAGCTGTTTTCACTCAGTACCCAGACTAATGGATCTGGGCAGCAAGGGGCAGAAGTAGACCCCTGTGAATAGGAGCTATGGTAAAAGGCATGGATTAAATTTTATAGCACATGGGGAAGCCTAGCCCTCAGGAGCCGGGGAATCATCCCTTGCAGTCCCTGTGGAAGGAGGCCTGAGCAAAGCTCTCCTGGATGACACACTGGGCCTTTCCCAGCTCTTCCAGGCATAAACCTGCAGCATGAACCCGCTACAAAAAGCTCTGTATCCTCCTGGTTCTCCTCTTCTTAAAAAAACCCTACAAATTCCCATAAATGCCCAATTGCATCTTTTCCACCCGCTGGCACTGCAGCACCACCAGCTGCTCTCAGCCGCCTTGCTGCTGACAAGGGACGCTGCTGTGGCACGGGAGGGCAATGCTGGGCACAGATCGCCCAGCTGGGACAGCCCAGAGCAGCGTGTGGCTGATGTGCGCTCCCCGGGCCATGTGCGGTGCCACCGCAGCGGGACAGCATCCCTGTCCCCGGGCTGGATGCGCCTGAGGACAGCCCGGCTCGGCTCTTCCCGTTCCCAGCCCAGGGGACACTGCCGGCGCTGAAAATCAAAGGCCTCCTCCGAACCGCGTCAGCCAAAAAGAGCATAAATAAAACCTACAGAGGAGTCACAGCAGTTCCCACAACAAGAAGTCACCAGCGGTTAACAAAGGATAAAAGCAAATAACCGAGCCCCCAGTTCCTTCCATCGGCACCACCCTGGAGCAGGAGGGTGTCCATCACTGCTGGAATCAAAGCCTTCCTCTCCATTGTTTCCCAGCAGCGAGGACAGCCCGTGGCCCTCTGCCACAGCAGAGAGGGATGAAAGGAGCCCGGAGCCTCCTTCACAGCGGGGCCCAGCGCTCCTCCTGCCGCTGCCCCGCGGAGCTGAGCAAAGCCCCTCTCGCAGAGCAGGGGCAGGGCCAGGCTCGCTGTGTCCTGTGCCAGCCCTTCACCGCTGGGGCACAGCTTGGGGCTGTCACAGCTGCCTCGCTGCAGCCTCAGCAACATCCCCAGCCCAGCGCTCCAGCACGATGCTCAGTCCAGAGTGGTGTTGCTACTCCAAACTCATCATCCTTGCTGAGCTCTGTAATTTGGGTACTTTAACCTGGCCTTTCAACACGTGTGAGGGCAGGGTTCTGTGGTGGATCCCATGCAAGGACTCCAGGAGCACTGCGTTCCCGTGTCCCTGGCTGTGTAGCACTGACCAGCTGGGATGATTCACCGTCCTCTCCCTGTTTTACACGCACATCACACTGCTCCTATTCCTACACTCCCCCCTCATCATCTCCTGCAGGTCACTTCCAGGACCAGGCTGGAGGAACCTCTGATCCAACAAACCTTTATGTTTATTAAGGGAAATTAATGACTGAGTCTGGACGAAAACGATTTTGACTTAACCGCTTTTATGGTGTCTTGTCTATATGGAAAGTTTGGCCAGATTGCAGCAGGAGTTCCACTGGTCTCCCCATCTACCTTTGCAAGGATACAAATCTCTGCTTCGTCCACTGGGAACTTGCTCCAACAGGGTCTTGATCATCTTATAACAACCAAGCAGAAAGCAGTTATTTAATAGGGAACTAAAAATTCTGTTCACCATTACCAGCAAAAAACCAAGGTTTGCTGTCATGGACTATCTTTCAGGGTGATTCGTATCCTAAATGGGGCTTTTCATGAGAAATCCACTTAGTATTCCTCTAAAATTCCAGGAGGGCGAAATCCCCCACTCCTTCTCTCATTAAGGATGAAAGAATGCCAGGTATGTGGCAGGAATCTGGGGTGAGAGGAGGAGTGGGGTATATTTTAACCAAGCTGTAGAGTGGGAAAAAGAAACTAGTCTAAGGACGAGGATATGAAATGCATTTCCCAGAGCTGAGAAGCAATGCCAGCCAGGAGCACTGTGCTAATGCACAAGGAACTGAGGAACAAAACTGAGCTTAAGGGTGACATATCATTGTGGATGTGTCCAAGAAAGTAGTTTGGGACCCTCTCAAGACATTTTGCCTCTGGAGCAACTGAGAGTTTATCAGTTGATGGCTTCTAGATCAAGTGGATTTATCTAAGTGTAGCAGACAAAACGCTGAAAGGCAGCTGGTGCTCAAGGTAAGGGGGTGACAGAGAAGTCTGTGTACCACAGGGGACTTCTGGTTGTTCTAGCAGGGACTGAGTTATTTCTAAAATTGCGTGGGGAAGCCCAGTGAAGGGGCTCTCTCAAAGGAGATCAGGAAGATCAGACCAACAGGACAGTTCCTCATCTGGACACAGTGGGGCTGCTGTTCAAGTGCAGAAACAAGTGTCAGTGAGGCAGAATAGTTTTACCCATTACTATTCTCCTTTGAAGAGAGTGAAAACACCCTGAAGAAAAAAACCTCCACATCAAAATGTTTAGTGGAAAGATAAGACTATTCAAAAACTGTTTGCACTGACTGGAACTTGCTTCCAAGCAAGCTCAGACAAGGCAGTGAGCTTCCAGCCTCCCAAACTTGTACAGGACAGTTTTCCCACTTGGCATAAGGAGCCATTTAGGAGCATGGAGTGTGCTCCAGAGAGAGCTGCAGAAACAGGGTGATAGTTTGGAGGAGGAAAAATCAGCCTCTGCTGCAGCCAACAGCCTCCCAACCCTCCTGGGCATCAGGGCACTCAGGAAAGTGTCACCACAGCAGCTTTGAGGCTTTGGGGGCTGCAGGTCACAACCATCCCTCAAAACTTCTCCTACTCAGAGGTCCACCATGCACCTTTGCCCTTCACCTAAACAAGGAAGGCACCCAGTGCACCGTGGTCTCCCTGCAATCCAATACTCTATCGCCCACTATAGTCCCAAGGAGCTCAAACAGAAGGAGCTTTCCAAAAGTCTCTCTCCTCTGGAATTCATTTGACATGGGTTTGAACAAAGCCACACTCCTTCCTTGCATGTTGTGAGGCTCATTTGTCCAGCCAGACCTGCCACAAGCTTCCCTGGGGAGGAGCTTCCTCTTGCTGTAACAGCCTGACTGCTGGAAGTGCAGGAACTTGGATGCCTTCACAGAACATCACTGACAACATAAAAATGCTTTCCCCATCAGCACTGCATATTTACCTCCTGTCAGATGAAGGGACAAGCTGCTTCATACTTCCACTCAATTCTGAAATAATTTAAAAGCTAAAAAAATACTGTCCTGACTAAACCCAGGAATTTTAAGAGCACAAAAGTTTCTCAGTCAGACCATAAATCCAGCTTGCTTTGTACTCTGATAGCAGGGAACAGCAATTGCTTAAAAATAAAAGCATACCTGCACAGAGAGATTCTCACCATTCTTGAGACTTCTTCTGGCTTCAAGACATGAGTGGTTTGAAGGTTTTTCCACTTGGCACACTGTGCATAAGCACAGATGGACCAAGCCTCCACGATTTTACTTGCCCTCCCTCCTTCCCCAGCCTCAGCCAGCATCGCTCTCAGGTTGGCTTTGCTGAGACACAGAAGTGAGGGCAGAGCAACAGCCGTGAATTGTCACAAGCAAACATTGAATGAGCTGGATCCATGAAAACGGTTCTCTCATCACAGCCTCTGCTGCATTAGAAAATGGGAACCAAGTCCACTGCTCAAAAAGAGGAAGAAAAGACCCCCAAGGATGTAAAGAAAGCCATATAGTTTAAAAATAAACAGCAACAAAAAAATCCCTTGAAACTATGACACCTTGCTGACATGAGGGCTGAGCTCGTGTGAACACGGAGGGGGAAAAGGTGTTTGTCAACTACATACAGGAAGCTGAGTGCCTGAAAAGAGCCTGGAAAACTCTTGGCAAACCATGCCTGGGGCTTGAGCCATTTCAAATCGAGTTCTGTTGAAGCTGCTGCTCAGGGAGCAGCTCACTCCCTGCACAGAGCAGTGGGAGTGAGCAAAGGGAATCAGCACAGCTGCTCTGTGCCTGGCGTTCTGAACCACCGGGTGGAAATCCCACCATATGACTTTGGGGATAATGTTAAATCCATTACAGCATTCTCCCCTCCTCTGCTCATCCCACACAAGCTTCAAAACTTGTGGTTTATGACTGACTGCCAGAGGATCATTGTGGGCTGTCTCCGGAGGGATAATCCTACATTTTTAGTGACAGTTCACGGGCATCTTCTCTTTCTTCCGAGATGCTGTCTTACACAGCACATTAAGTATTCCAGAGATTAATAACTGGAGCAGAGAGTTCTAATCTTAGTGTCCTAGCAGAGATTTAGCAAAGAACATGTTTGAAGTTGCTGTGGCACAAGAAGCATAAGAAGCCTTGAAGCCCCAACGCGAGGCTCGCCGGCAGCTCCAAAGGAAATCTGGGACATGGGACACGTGATGGATGTTCAGTCTCCAGGGCTGCTCACTGACGTGGTGTTTCCACCCAGAGCAGGTCTTGGGGACCCTGTGAAAGGTGGGACCCAGTTTGAGCTCTCTTTTAAATAGACCAAACTCAGCATTGCTGTGAAACTGTACTTTTGTATTCTTTGACCTGAATTAGGGCATAGCTGAATTGTATAACCAGGTTACAGGTTGCTTTGAACTTCATTTACCAAGGACCACATGGGGACCACTTGACCATCTCAGACCTGGCAATGGCACTGGGTCAGCTGGGGGGACACGTGCCAGGATAAACACAGCACTGATTCTGAGGCTGCTGGCACAGCAGCTCGCTCAACAGCAGCCCTGCCATCACTTGGCAAAGGCCCTCACAGCAGCACTTTGAGCTTCCTGTCCACAGAAGGATTATTTTTCCTCCTACTGCTCCTCACACAACCAAAAGTCCCATTAAAAGGGGGCCCAGCTGGTGTCTTCTGGCCTGCTCCCCTCTCAGGGAGCATAAACCAATGACAGGAGATAGTCCAAGCCCCTTCTGGGTTTGGAGAGCCCTGTGCCACTTACATGGAAAACAACCAAATTCTTCTGCACCTGGGGATGAGAAAACCTTGCCACCAGCGTCACAATGGTGAAGCTCCACAAGGACTCCAACACTGCTGTCCAAAATTACACCGTTGTGTCCTCCTGTCCTCAGCACCACACCGTCCTTCCATTTCTCTCCTGCCAGCACCAATGCTCAGGTAGCACCACAGGAAATCATCACTGGGAAACTGAACTGAAATGGGTAAAATTCATCCCATTCTGCAATGTTCGTGCTTTTCATGGCGCTGCTCCAAGCACCTGAATGGCCATCAGCACACTGAGAGCAGCCTGTGACAGTGATCCCCTTGTCCAAGCTCATCAGTTACTCCAGCTACTGTGGGCACAAAGTAACAAATTAACAGCTAATACTCAGGAGATTATAAAATTATGCTTCCTTAAAGCTGTTTAAGCAGCTGCTCTGGCACCTCTGTGCAGAATTAGACAGCTCTGCTTTGAATTAATGCAAGAGAAGTGGCTGGCACCATTTGGACAAAGATTTAGAAGTCGTATAATCACGCATTATACACGCCCTTCCAGGCCCTCATTCTGGAACAGTTTTATGTACAGCACACTTAGCAGCCAACACCAAGTATCAGAACAATTTCCATACCTTGAGTAGTCCCTCTGCCTAAAGCAGCTAAAGATGGGCCAGAAAGGAGTCAAATAGCAAGGGGACGTCATTTACTCTGCTCCAGGTCACTGAGATCAGGCAAGACATGTTGGGGTGTAACTGTGCTGGTTTCACCACAACATGTTTTTCCACATTCTTTACCACCCATAGAATTCCAGTCCTAAAATCTGCCTCCAGGCAGCCAGGGATAGGATCAATAATCCAAATTTGAGGTCACCTGGAGGCAGCCAGCTCCCTTCTCCTGCCCTGCCCAACAGCCTGTGAGGAGCAGGCAAAGGCTACCAAGACCTGTGTTCCAGCTGGGACTGGCCAGTGCTGGGTGCCACAGGAACTGCGTGAGAGCAGATCTGCAACAACCCTCCCCTCACAGGCTCTCTGAAGAACACTCAGGACACAGGTGAGACCTCAATATTTGCCCACAAAATCCTCTTTTTAAAAAAACTGTAAATCTCAGTAATACTTTTGAATCCAAAAACCTCATCCTGTGGCAACAAACTTCAGCCCAAACAAGTTCCTCATGTTCTTTGCTCTGAATCTGCCAGATGACAACTTACCTTGATGGTCTGCAGCCCTTGGGGCCAGCAAATCAGCACCTCTACACCTTCTTTGTATCAGTTATTGTCTGGTTATTTTCCCCATTACCTTGCCTTTTCCAGTTTTTGCCAAAGTGATGGAGTCCCCTTAGGTTTAGGTTCAGCATTCAGTATGGATTATTCTTTTGAGAAAGCAACAAGTTGATCAGTACAACAGCTGAATCCCCAGTCGAATTTAAGCTGGAACATATTGTACAGCAGGACAGCAGCCTGGCTGCAAACCTGTGTTTTTAAGCAAGGTACAACCAATCAAATCCATCCTTATTGCTCTAAAGAGGTGAAATCACTGAAACAGGTAAGTTAGTGGTAAAGCAAAAAGCTCTGCTTTATTGCTAAAACAACTTTTGATCCAAAAGTCCCATCAAAGAGCTGCCCTGCTCAGCATGGAGAACCACTCGAGGGCTGCACAAAGCTCGCAGTGCCTCTGGACTGTGCTTTATGGAGGGTTGTGTCTTCATGTGCCCAGCTCTCCAGTTTCAACCTCAGCATCGATATCTCTGACACCAACGGAGACAAGAAGTACCCACTGCGTATTTGGTGGTGGTTTAGCAGAACGCGCGTAGCAGGAGGGAAGTGGAACAGAGGCCTCGGGAAGCGAGGCTGAGCTCAGCCCCTCTGGTGCCCGGCAGCACGAGCTGCCCGACATGTCCCGACAGACGACTTGAGACGAGCAAGGGGGACCCCTGCTGGGCTGCCGGCCTTGCTACAGCCCAGCCGCAGAAACAGCCATGTAAAACCAGGACACTTCATTACATTTTCAAAAGCTGTAAAACATACACTCTCCAAAACCCCTGAGCCTTACTACGCCAGTCTCTAAGAGGGTGCTTTCCTCTCCCCGAGCTGCTGTGTGTGAGCAGCACTGAGCGCTCCGGCCGTGCCAGCGTGTCCCATCCTTCTTGGCCAAGGGCCTGGATGGGATCTCAGTGCTCCTGAGCAGCCAGCGAGGCTCTGCCCTGCTGCACAGCAGGAACTCTTCCCTGCAGCTTTGTGGGTGCCAAGGGCAGGGCTATGCCTGCTCACTGGGGTTCCCTGTGCCCGAGGCTCTGCTGGGAGCCGACGCCTCGGCCGCCCGTGGGGCCTGCTTGGGAAGGCGAATGGGAACATAGACGTTGGAAGCACAGTGCTCCTTGAGGTATTCCCCCCCTTTCTCCTCATAGTCCTTCCTGGTTATCCAGCCTTCCTCACGGTTCATGTATTCCACTGCCCAGTCCCTAGCCCCGTACCAGGCATCCAAGACAGGGCTGGAAGCAAGGTGAACCTGGATGGAAGGAAAACAGAAGAACAATGTCCATTCAGCACAGGAGATAAAAGCCCTTTTTACTCTGATTACAGTGGTATGTGACACAAACAACTGAATTTCAGAAATTTGAGCTGATTAGTCAGTGTCTCTCAGAAAGAGTAATGTCAGGAATGGGTTCAAGTGTGTTTTCACCTTGTTATCAATTCCTAAGCAATCAATCTGCAAATTTCCAGCCAAACACACTTGGGTGTGCACGATCCTTTAGCAGAAGCAGACTTTCCTTTTTTAAGGCATCGTCCCTACTCTCTATGCTGGAAGAGCAACCATATCTTTGTTTAACCTGCACCTTCTCAGGCCAAAGAGCTGTTTGCAGAGTGTTGTCTTAAAACCCTCTCCATGCCCATGCTCTAAGTAGCTCTGCTCTGCACCTCACCCAATTACACCTGAACACAGAAGTGCAGGCTGTTCACACAAACATCATGGCAATACACACACCTGAAAGGATGACTGGAACGGCCTCATTTCCAGGAGTTCCTTCTGGATTCTGGCTTTCAGTCCAGGGTACATCGTATTTCCACCAGTGAGGAAAACATTCTGGACAAGAAGAGCCTGTTGCTCCTTTGAATACCTGTGAAGAACAAGAACAACTTGAGCCTTTCTCAAGGACATCTGCCCTACGAACTGGAACAGCTGTGGGGAATACTGATACCTTGTCCCACGATTCACTTGGAGAAGCTCTCTTCATCTTCCTAGCACCAAAAACTTTTGTTTGTTTTCTGGAAATTCAAGGGGTGGCAGAAAAAATCCTGAAAGCACTCAGTACCCCGTAAATCAACAACTGGATTTCTCCCTTCTTTCCAGGGCTGGAATTCTTACCTTTCAGAAAATGTGATCTCCTACGTTCATACCGTTCAGGGGTGACATTTCATTAATGCTAATTTGTCTGGAAATGGCCAGCAAATGTGCCTATATCATAACTTTAAAATGTTACCCCTGATTTTGGTCTCTCAAAACCAGAGACTGCCAGCCCTGGTGCAAGGGTTTGTTGTTTCCCTCAATAACACGTTGGACCAGGGATCTCTAAAGTGGAGTGTGTGCAGAATAATCCAGTGGGGTGCAGGAAGATAAATTGATAAATACATTTAAATAGTGTTTACTTCACCTTTGTCTCATCATTTTTTAAATTCTATTTTTCTATATGTTTTAAAATGTTTGTAATACATTTGTTTAGTAGTAGCTGTAATTTATAAGTATACATATATTGGAGGGGTGTGCTCAAAAAGTTTTCATTGATGGGGCAACTGATCAAAAAACTTTGTAGATCCATTGACTTAAAACAAGCAGAGTTACACGTGGCTTTCAGAACAGGAAGGCAAGTCTAACCTGCAATGCTTGACCCCAGCAAAAAGAATTATTCCAACATATTTTCTCAAATTATTGTTAAACCCCCAGCATTTCAAAAGCTGGTATCAAATGAAGAATAGCTTGTCTGGCATAAATAGTTTTGTAACTCACCTCTCAAGGACATACTGCATGGTTTCTGCTATACCAGCCTGGTCCTCTCCTATCAGGGAGGGCTGGAAAACAATCTCTGGAGCCCTGATTCTTTCAGTGCCAAGGAAAAGCTGATGGTACTCTGCCAGGTTAAACACGGGCTTTAAAAACATTGAGAAGTAGTGGGCAATTATGTTAAAGAACAGTAATATTCTAGAATAAGCAAAGTTTCCAAACAATTCTGTACGAAACCCAGATGGTAATGCTCTCATGGAGAAACAGCATGATGCTAAAGGTTCAAAAAAGGTCAGGGAAGCTGGACTTTTCCTAGGATTTATTCTGCTTGGAGCCCCCCAGTTCTAAGGCTCAACCTCACAAGTTGAAAGCTGTGTCCACTGGGATGAGATACCAGGTATGGATCACAGACAAAAAAACTTGAGCAGGACTTTTTTCCCTTAATAACACAGCACTGCTACACCAGGCAGTGCCTGCAGAGTGAGCCAAGTGGGAATATTGTCCTTTTAAACCACCAGCTAAGATTGCCAGGACTTCTCCTCTCTTAATGTCCTGTTCAGGTAGTTTAAGCATCTCTTCCAAGAGCAGGCAAACAAAGTTTGCATGAGGAGAAATGTCAGCAGACTGGCTGGACAACTGGGATGCAAAGCCCTGGCACGAGGTGTAAATACAGAAACCAAACCTGCACTGCAGCAACAGGCTTCTCAACTTCAGGCTGCTCCTCAGCAAATAAAGGTTCAAACTCATTAATGCTTTCCACATCCTCCAGGGACTGTTCACTGCCCAGTGGATCCAAGTCAGGAGTCTGGAAACAGAGCAGGAATGTTATGGTAGGTTAGCTCAGGTGTGACTTCAATTCTGGTGACATGGCTGGAAAACTCAAATCCCAACTTTTTAACATGCCTGAAAGCAAATATCCCCAGAAAATAGAAAGACAGACATTCACTCAAAGCACAAAAATCAAACACTTCCAATAAATTTATCCCAATGCCAGGTCAGAAATCCAGGCCTCAGTCACCAGGCTGACTGGCAGGATCCCAGGCAGCCATGCCCTAAGCATAACAGCATATTAAAACTTAGTAAAATAGCTTTTTATATTGGTTAAAACTTGGTGCCCTCCCAGCACATCTAACTGCTCTATAATTACCATAAAATTCCCTATTTTGCTTGTGTGGGACTGGAAAACAAATATTTGCTAGTTACAAAGCCAGCACACTATGTCTGAGAGTTTCAACTGTCTAGTATTTGCTCACAGGATGCACCAAACCCCCTATTATTTTACACAGACGTGAAGCTCTTTCCTAATGAAAAGCATCACTCAAAATCCTACAAGACTCCTGTTGCGAGGTAGGAGCAGCATGTAATTATTTTTTGTGTTACACTGTTACCTCTGGGATTTTGTCGCAAAATATTTGTTGTGGTTATTTTAAACTTGAAACATTTGTTGCAATGCCAGGATGAGCTAAAATTATGTTCTTCAAAAATTCTTAAGTATCTATTTTATATCTACTTAACTGCAATTACTCAAACTGAAGTTTAGCAGTGTTCGTCGTTTACAGCAAAAAATGCAGTAAGGTGAAGTTCTGTTAAATCCATTTCTATCTTTAAAAAAAATGACAAAACCAGAAACACACAGAACTCAGCTCAACACTCGCTCTGACAAATGGATTCTGTGACAATTGTAGATGTTCTCTCAAGGCATCGACCACACAATAAGGCTTGTGGATTCATTCTGAGGTCTGAGATTGCACCTAGCAAAGAGCAGGAGTGTGGGAGATGTTGGAATTTAGGCACAGTCACTGAGAAAAATCACAGGTAGCTGCTAATCTTTCAATTCTCTTTTTTTTAGAGTATCTTCTTTTGACAGAAGGCAGAAAGATTCTTTACCACAATAAGCCCATCATCTCCTTGAATTTTGCTGAAGCACAATCATTCTGATTCTTGCACTGATAATCACAGAATCATGGAATGGTTTGGGTTGGAAGGGGCCTCAAAAGCTCATCCAGTTCCACCCACTGCCATGGGCAGCGACACCTTCCACTAAACCAGGTTGCTCCAAGCTGGCCTTGAACAGGGATGGGGCAGCCACAGCTTCTCCGGGCAACCTAAATAAGTTTCTCCCCTCTGTGCTTCAGTTTTCTGGTTTTCTCTCTACCTTTTCCCTGAATAGAGGCTGATAAAACTAAAAAAGCTCTGTCTTTTGTGACTTGAAAGGCAATTAAAAGCACGTGCACAACCAGCCTTAGAGCACCACTTAGCAGCAGCTGCTGTGTGCTGGGCCTGTGTTAGCCTGGCAAAGCAGACAAGGAGCTTCTCATCTTCAAGACAACTCCAACAACCAAGTGTAGCAATTAATCTTTCATTAAGGAACCAAAACAGAACATGCTGCTTAATTGCACCAAAAATAGCCAGAATGAAGGCAGGGTTGGTTGTTTACCATAAAGTTCTCTGCACCTGAAGGGGAAGAACAGAAGGGAAAACAAACACCGTTTTTAACAAAAAGATTGATGGGTTCCTCTGTATCTTTAATAGAAGGCTACTGAAGATTCAGGATGGTTGTCTCAGGACATTCTCTCTGAAAAGAGAGAAGCAGTTGCCAACTTAATAATGACTTGCAGTGTGTTAAAGAAAAAGCTTAGTTCATCAATGGAAGTCTGAAGCGACACATTTCCAAGCACAGAAGCTTAATTCCTTCAGAGACAAAATGAGCATTACGTTGGTGAAAACATCCTACCTCTGGCTTGCTGTCCACAACATCTACTTCAATATTGACTTCTGACTGTAGGATCTTCTGCTTCGTTTGTTCAACAGACAGACTCAGTTTGTTGATGTAAGACTGAAGCTCTTCTGCAGAGTCCATGTTCAGCTCCACCAGAGCTTTGTGGAATTGATCCATCTGACCATCTTCTAAAAGTTCCTGCGGACAGATCAGAGTTGGCTGTGGTGAACAAAACAGGGCAATCACAGCTGTCAGCACTGCATGTACAGACACTCTGCTTGCACTACTAGACACTACGATGTGCACACTTTGACAGCATTTGAAGTATTTCCCAAAAGAAGTGCTGTTCAGGAGCTGAAAACATCCCCTGCATCAATAATCTCTGTTATCTAACCTTGGAAAGCTCCTATCAGAGAACACTCAGGACAGTCACAGCTTCTTTACCACGATGTGTGACCTTCTGATAAAGCTCTGAGGGCAGCCTGCCCTCCTCCCAAGATACCACACTGAAACTTTGCCCTGATTACCTGCACATACAGCAACCTGTCCAGCCTCTCCTGGTCCAGCTGCAGTTTCTCCTCTCGGCGCCGCGCGTTGAGCTCCTGAAGCCGCCGCAGTTGCTGCTGCCTCTTCTCCTGCTTCTCCTCGGATGCCACAGTGCTGCCCAGCAGCTTGTTGGAGAAAGGCAGCTGCATCTTGTGCACATTGTTCTCATAGTACTCTGGGCACCGCCACTTCTGCAGCTCTGGAGGTTTGGAAAACAAAGTAACTTTTTCTTCTGTCGGCCCAAAACAATGATTTGCGCATTGTGCCCACCCCACGTGAAGGATGAAAGGTGAGGAAAGAAGGCAAAAATAGTCCAGCACAGAATTGTGCCGCCTCTTGGCAGCTGTCCCCAAGCTTGGTTGCCCCCTCTGAGCACTGCCTTCAGGTCACACACCCAGTGCAGGTGGCTCTGAGTGCTCCGACCTCCGGGAAACACCAAGTACTACAAAGTGCAAGTGCACACTGAAGTCTCTCTGTCTAAGAGGAGGGAGAGCTCTCACACATTTCTAAGGAAGGCCCATTCACAAGTGACAAATTTAAAAAACCACTTTTCCTCAGCTGCTACTTCAGATAACATTTGCCATGGAAATTATAAACCTTATTTAATTCACACAAAGTCATGAGAAATGTCCTGTGCAACTTTGGAAACCTTAGATATGAAACACAGAAATCCTAACCAACTTAGAGGTTTTGTTGACGTATAAAGGAAATAATAAGCTAATTTCAAATTCTTTTCTGCTGAAACCATCCCAATTTTTATGTACAGCATAATACAGGTTTTTTTGTAATAGTAGTAGTTAAATTTTATTTCTGTCTTAATTTTAAATGTTAAACCATTGCTAAGCACGAGGCAGGTTTCCACAAAGAAAGCAAAACAGCAGCAGAAAATTTCTGGAAGAATTCGAGCCAACTTCAAAACAAGAGGTCGAGAAGACAAATTCAGAGTGGGTGAGCATTATCTGGGGGTGAATTAGAGCTGGCTTTACCTTCTGTGTAGTCCTCTGCGATGTAGCTGTGCTCGTGCAGGATCTCCTCCATGCGGCTGAGGGTGATGGCTGCGAAATGCCCGGGGTACTTCAGCTGCAGCAGCCGCTGCAGGTACACGGCAGCCTGGCACCCGCCCAGGTTAATGCGCTTGCAGTTCTTGGCATCCAGCCTCAAAACGCAAACAGACACAGCTCACACTGGGGGAATCCACAGGAAAGCAAACACAGCTCCTGCTTTCTCTCGAATTATTTGGTTTCCATAGATGAATATTCACAGATAAATATTTCAAGGTTCAGTTGCCAGAGAATCTAACCCACCTGCTTTTCTCAGGCAACAGCACAATCACTGCTTTGTTTACTATGGTTTATTCTGAAAGGCTCTGTTCTGCCTTAAAAAAAAACCCCAAATACTAAGTAATTTTGGCTACAGCAAGGAGATGTTCTAACAAGAGAAGTGATGGTTAGTGGTGCTAAAAGTAGTTTTTTAACCTTTGTAACACTTCATGGTTGGATGGGTGTAAACCTTGAAAATTTGAAGCATTTATCAGATGTAATAAAGCCATTTCCTGCAGTAAGGATTAAAAAAGAGAAAAAAAGTAAAAAGAGAAAGTAGAGCAATGTAGCAGAATAACTGGAATGATAAAAGCCTCAAGCACTGCACAAGTCCCACACACAGAGCACTTCATTTTGTCCCAAAGCTGCTTTAAAACCTAACATATGTTTTTTAATGCCCAGTTTCACCTGGGGCAGATAGCCCCTTCTCCCTTTGAAAGTACACATCAAGGCATGAATAGCAACTAAAACACAACATTTACAAGAGCAGCACTGCTTCTTCAATTCAAAACTCAACAGAACTTAGCAAAATCTGCAGAGCTGGTTTTAACTCATCAGTCTAAATTAATACAAGAGTTAATAGTGCAGGGCTGGAGGAACAGGTATTTGCATCACTTGAAAAGTCAGTGGCTGCACCAGACTTAAGACACCCAGAACTCACCTGCCTTCTAAGACTGGCAAAATGTGTGTACACTGGTACCCTGAGGATATCACCAAGCCACTGCAGGGCCAGCTCTGCCTTCTGCTGTGATAAAAACTGTACAGGCTGTCCACGCCATAGGACACTTTTGGCACTTGGTAGCATTCAAAGAGGAGCTCAGACATCATTTGCCTTGAGTACAGAGGATTGCAAACTGCTTCAGTCAGAACAATTGGGTGATCCACACAACCCTGGGAGAGACAAGGGGAAAGAACACTAACAAAGGTATGAAGGGAAAATCCAGGGTTAGTTATCCTTGCTTCTTCTTTTAAGCATCAGCAAAAACTCCTCCAAAATGGCCACGAGAAAGCACTTTATGTGCAGACTATTAATCATGAAAGTTAAAGTACATCTAGTGTTTAAGAGGGTAAAAAAAATGTTAATGTTAATTCAACCAAAGAATAAACTCATAATGGTGGAGGAGAACGGGCTTTTAAAGGCATATATAAATTATAAAAAAATCTAAGTAACCAAAACCCATGCAATGGGGAGGTGAGTGAAAACCAGTGGCAGTTTAGCTCCACTCTGGGTAAAGCTTACAAACTGGTGTTGTCACGCAGGCAAAGGGCTCCATGGTCTGAGAAGCAACTCTCAACACAGCTGGGTATACAGATGGTCAGTAAAGACTACTGATAAGAGCATTAACCAACAGTAAGTTTAAGGCAGATTAGACATTAAGAAAAGATTCCTCCCTGTGAGAGTGGTGGGGCACTGGAACAGGTTGCCCAGGGAAGCTGTGGCCACCCCATCCCTGGAAGTGTCCGAGGCCAGGCTGCATGAAAATCTGAGCAACCTGGTCCAGTGGGAAGTGTCCCTGCCATGGCAGGGGGTGCAGCGAGGTGGTCTATAACGCCCCTTCCAGCCCAAACCACTCTGGGCGGCTCAGCCCCGGCCCGGCGGTACCTGCGAGGAGACGCCGAGGCGCTGGAAGACGTGGTCGAGGAGCAGCTCCTGCAGCTCCAGCTGGACGGGCACGTTGCGGTCGAAGGGCGAGCGCAGCAGCCACCGCAGGGGCTCGGGGCTGCCCAGGTCGTTCCCCACCTGCGTCTCCGCGCCGGCCCCGCCGCGGGCCCCGCGGCTCCGCGCCGCCAGCGAGCGGAACCGCAGCAGCGGCTCGGCGGGGACGGCGGGGTCGGGGCAGGCCCATCCCGCCCGCGTCTGGAAGGAGCCGTTGTCGATGACCAGCGGCACCGGGTGCGGGCTCCGCACGGCCGCGCTCGGCGCCAGCACCGGGTCCGGGGCCCAGCGCGCGTCCCGGAACGCGAACACCCGCGTGGGCGCCGCCATGGCGGGCGCGCCTCCCGCCGGCGTCCGGCCGGGAACGCGGGCGCGCACGGGGGTTCCGGGGGAAAGCGAGATTGTCTTAGGTGAGCGCGTTCTGTGATGGGAGATCTTTGTGTGCTCCCAGGCCTAACCGGCAGGAGAGCTGACCTAACCCGTGGGACAGGCAGCAGTCGGCATAGAATCACAGAACGGACCTTAAAGATCTCATTCCAGCCCCTGCCATGGGCAGGGACACCTTCCACTATCCCAGATTGCTCCAAGCCCTGTCCAGCCTGGCCTTGGACACTTCCAGGGATCCAGGGGCAGCCACAGCTTCTCTGGGCACCCTGTGCCAGGGCCTCCCCACCCTCACAGTAAAAAAAAATTCTTCCTAAGAGCCAACCTTAATTTTCCCTCTTTCAATTTGTACCCATTACTCCTTGTCCTGTCACTACAGCTCCTGAGGAAGAGTCATTCCCCAGCTTCCCTCTAGCCCCTCACACACTGGAGAGATGCTGTGAGGTCTCCACACAACCTTCTCCAGCTTGAACATCCCCAGCTCTCTCAGCCTGTCTCTGCAGAGAAGGTGGTCCAGTGCCCTCAGCAGCTTTGTGGCCTCCTCTGGACTTGCTGCAGCAGTTCCATGTCCATCGGATGTTGGAGACACCAGAACTGTGTGCAGTATTTGAAGTGGGGTCTCACTAGAGCAGAGTAGAGGGGGACAGTCATCTATTCCCATCTGCTATCATCCCTTGGAGAATCATTTGGGTTAGAAAAGACCTCTGAGATCATCGACTCCAACCTGTGACCCAGCACAACCTTGTCAATTAATGATCAGAGCCTCATCCAGTCTTGGATATTGTCCTTCCTGAATCGAAGGGCCCAGAACTGGACACAGGACTTGAGGTGACCCTCACTGGTGCCCAGCACAGGGGAGAAATCACTTTCCTGGTCCTGCTGGTCACATTATTCCTAAGACAGGCCAGGATGCCATTGAATTTCTTGGCCCCCTGGGCACACCTGGCTCATGTTCAGCCACTGTCCACCAGCACCCCCAGGGTGGAACCTGTCAAGATTATTTTAAATCAGGATGTTCTTTGATGTAAGACCTTTGTATGCTTTCAAGCCTAATGAGCAAGAAAGGAGACCTCGTCAGTGGAACACGGAGCAGGATCATCCCTTAGTCAAGGACATCCTGAAGCTTTAAGGACGTCGTAAATGAAGATGTTGATGTAGATCTACGTATATATTATATATTGCTAACCTCAAGGTCCTTGTGTTCTAGGGCTGAACATGTTCATTATAATACTAAAAAAAGACTCTTCCCCTGAGAATGCACAGAAATTGGCTGGGCTGACGTAACTTGAATGGAAATTACTGAGCAATCCTAACAGAGGGGCTGTGTTGGCAAAGTCACTAACTCTGAATTTCTGTGTATAAATAGCAGGGAAAGTCCATGGGGGTGTGCTGGATTTGTGGAATACCACTGAGCACGCAGGCTGGGGCAGCTCTGAAGTAAACAATCCTTGTCTCTCTCAAGTGTGTCATTATTGGCTTGTTGCACACCAGGTAACAAATCCAATTTTGTGGGTATCACCATCAGCCTGGGGGCTCGGCTGTACCCCTGTTCCCCTTCACACTGGGCCCCCCTGTCCTTTAAACTTGGGCTGTGAAACCTCCCCAAGGACTGTGGCTCGTGTGGAGGTGAAACCCCACAGCCCTGGCCCATGCCACTTGCCCAGGAGGTCACTGACACAGCTCAGGCATCTCCCACTCCTGTGCCCCCAGCCCCTCTGGAGATATGGGAAATGGGGAGGGCCTTTCCCCCTTATTTCAATCCCCCATTCCCTGGGGAGATGGGTTCCAGGGGGGATCCATCCTGCCACAGCAACAAGGAGGCCCCAGGCTGGCTCAGCTCGGTGAGAGCCAGCGTGGACTCCAAGAGCTTCCAGTGATGTGACTGAGAGACACAATTTGTCATTAAAATTAAACGGATCACAGCTTCAGCTCCTTGCCATCCCTCTCAGCACTGCATCTGTAGGCAAGCTATCAACAGCCTGATTTCCAGAGGTGCCCCCAACCTGCCACCCCCACTGTGTGAAAGGGGGACTCAAATATTGAGCATCCTTGAAGCTCAGGGCATTAATGGCTTTTCTCACTTGTTTACTCAAAGCACAGAGCAGGGCTAATAGCTTTCTTTTATCATGCAGAGGTGCTATTAATGTGAATTAATAAGAATTTGCAGAGTTCATTTAGATCTTGGGATTAAAAGGCTCATTTCAAGGGGCTGCTACTACATAAAAACAAACACACGCTCATGAGCAAGAGCATTAAGTGCAGGCAATCATCTGTAACTTTACATCACTGCTCTCTTCTCCTGAGAGCTACACAAACAATTAATCTAGCCAAACAACACTCTGTGAGGTAAGCAATAGATTATGGCTTTATTTTATGGAAGGAGGAACTCACAGCGTGATGAATATCAAGTTATCAAGTACATATCTGGTTCCTTCTTTGATCACTACTGAACTCCTTTACTCTTAAGCAATACTTTTATTGACACACGTCCTATGACATCTGCTAGTCACCTTTCTTGGAGGGGAGACAGGAGGGCAATTGAAATACAGAGGTTTATTTCCCTAAAGGATTAACTAATAGATGAGGATATACAGAGTAGGTTAAAAATAGAGTCAATACGGGACGTATTTGTGCTCTACATTGAATAAGAGCCTGGGAGAAGTAGCTTGTAGCTGCTCATCCCCTACACATCTCCGGAGGGTTGAATCTGTTTTACTGCTTTCTCAGCAGCAACCCTGGCTACTCAGTCTCAAAGTGGCCGAAGCACTTGGTTATCTCCCCTCTATCCAAAGACAAGAACTAACTCTAACTACAGTTTTAACATAAACTGGTTTAACATAAGCCTCAAAAGCTTCCTAACCTGTATTTATCCTTTAAATAGCAGCTCAAGAAAACATCTGACTTGATTGGCCGCTCTCTGGCTCTCAGTTGTTCTTATCCCATATTAATCCCTATTGCTCCCTCCCCAGCACGGGGCTGTCCCCTTTGCTGTGATATCTCTGCTCTTCTTGTGACCACCAGCGCTGCAATGAGAGTCATTAAAAGGCTGTTAGAAAGGGGAGCAGCCGAGCTGTTCTAAACTTAGCGTAACCTGAAGCAAGCCATGAGGTATCCCCTGGTTCCTCTGGTCAATGAGCTGACCTTTCCTCTGCTCTTCTTCTGGTTCTGTTTGCCTTTTGTAATGCTGCTGATCGTCGTGATTATCTGGCTACAGCTGCTGCTTAATGAAGGTAAGTTTGGCAGTTGATCAGATAAAGTGCCGCTGCATAAAGTTAACTTCATCTTTAAAGCACTCTGCTGGCTATTTTTAGGGTAATGCCACTTGTCACAGGAGGAAACTAGAGGTTTGTTAGTGCTAGTGGTAGCATATAGAAAAACCAAGCAAATTGTTACGCGTTTCTGTTGAAGATGTTCACAAGACAACCAAGCTGCCACCTACCCTTCTTACACTCTCCCTTCATCTCAGAGGTAATTTGGTTTAAGAAAGGCAAAGACAAGTAATTTTTATAGGTTTCTGTTTTAAAAATCTCCCAGAAAGCAAGCCTAATCCTCTAATTTGGTACACTTTAAATTCTGTCCTCACAGATCTCTTGCACCTCTCCTTTTTGGGAGGGCATGAAGGGTTTTACTGGGGGAGCTGGTAAGAGATTCTTTCATGCTGAGGCTGATAGAAAGTTTTGAAGGGAGTAAGACGTGCATTTTCATTTATTTGTGTATTTTGCCAGTTTGTTTTTCCTATCCATCCCTGATTCTTTCCTCTAACATGTCAGCAACCAATAACAGGCTTTGGTTTAGTTTAATAATAAGCTCATTGTTGCACTCATGAGGATAAAGTCTTGCTACTGTGCTCTAATGCTGGAGAAAAAAATCTAATCCCAGATGAGGAAGTTCAAAATCAGTCACAAAATACCTATTTTACATAGCTGTGCCACATCCATATGCTGCAGTTGAGTGCTCAAGCTTTTGTATGGACAGAGTAATTCTCTTGATGCCTTGAATGAGATTTTCAGGTTATTCTTGCTACATTTACAGCCACAATTTCTGGCCCTGTAGTGACAGTTGTTAGCACCAGGCCTCCAACTGTTTCCACAAATGCTCTAAATTGCATTTTAACAAGTAAGACATTACTAAATTTTTACATACCAGCATATTTACAGAATTAGAACATTAAAGCTTTTCTCAGTTACTAAGAGATAAAAATAAAAGTGCTCTTTTTAATATTTTCCTAACTGCTGTCCACTTCTCAGTCATATCCACTTCTTTTATGCTAGTTTATAGCAGGCACAAGTGAAAAATAGTTGCTGATTAATATAGTTGCTTCTTAAGAGCTAATTAGTTAAAATTAAACACTTGTAAAGGCCTTTTATTGTCTAGTTTGGTTTGAAAATCCTTTATTTCAGACGGAAAAAGTTCAGAGGAATCTTGTCCAGCTCCTAGATGGAATGTGCAAGGCTTGCAGCCAGGGAGAAAAAGTCCCATACAGGTGTTTTACATGTTCGTTTTAAACCTGCTTCTAGCACAGATGCCCAGCACAGAAATGATTAAGAAAGAATCTCCTGATGAGCCTGATTCTGACTCTGAAGATGAACTAACAGAGGAAGAATACCAGAGTGATGCATCCAGTACAGAGATGCAAGAGGAGTCACAATCCAGTGGACCTGTGGGAAGACTGAGGCCCAAGCCTGCTTATCTGAGCTCAAATCCAAAAAGCCAAAAGCAAAGCCTTCTTGCTGTGGCCTCGAACAGCTGGTCCCAGAGGCAGAAGATAAGATATTCCCATGCTGGAAAGAGCATTTTCTGTAACATCGTGATGGTGAGTAGGGGGACCAGGCTGCCTCCTTGTATATCTGCTGCTTTTGTGCCTCAGCTCTGACTTTTTCCACCTCTGCCTGACTCACAGGCCTCTTGGGTAACACAAAGCTTCAAGATTGGTTTCTGCCTGGTTAATGACTAACGGGAGGTTTTATTTTCTGCCTTCTCTGTTTGTAATGACTCCTGTTGTAAACAAGGTAAAGGTAACATAGAATTGTGCAGAATGACTGTCATGAATATATGTGTGTATATATATTTAAAAGTATGTATGCATATTTTAAAAGTCCTTGAGAGATGCATTTAAAATGGCAACATCTGCTACTTATTCCTCTAAGATAAGAAGTTAAACTCAACCATGTGTAGAAATTCTCCTGGTATTTATGGCTGATATTACATCCTTTTAAAAGTTGCTTCAGATTTCCTACAGCGGAGCATGTGACTGAAAATAAAATGTATTTCACTTGCTCAATAAGCACTGAGGCCAGAAGTCTCTTTGCAAACACAGCAACCCTAATCCTTTCAGGCTTTACACAAATCCCAAAAGATAAATTTCAAGCAGTGGAAGAGCTTCATGTCTTGCGTGTCTTCTCTTTCCCTGTTCTTTGACTGTTCCTTTGCAGAAGGGGCTCACAAGGGAAAGCTGCTCTGTGCCTCCACTGTCACTATTCCCAGTCCTGTCTGCTCAGTTACATTGCTGGGATTTTTGAATTGCAGCAACTGAGGTACTCACTCCTGTTTCCTTCCACCAGTTCTGGGGCAGTGCTAACCTTGGTTAGGCTGGACTAGCCAAGGACTGGAATAATCTTAAACTGCTGCAGTTATTTGACTAACACACCCTGAAGCTGAGCTTTCGCATGAATAATACCTCAGGTGAAAGCATTTTTAAGACCATTAACACCACCAAGGCAGTACCAAGTCAGTGTAGTAACCATTTATTTAACATTAATGAATTTCATACTTTTTTCAAAGGCTAACAATGAGCTTGGTCTTGTCTAGGGCACCATTTGGTTCTCCTAGAGCTCTTTATATGTACAACTGTTGACTTGAACACAGCAGCTTGAGCTTGTCTCTTGTAGGACATCATATTTGTTGGTTGTGTTGGGTGGATGAGGGACGGGAACAAGCACTGGTGGTTTCAAAATCCTGTATATCCCACTGAAAATGGAACCTCTTCCAAAAGCATCACTGCAGTGACAATTCTGTTCTTCCTTTTCTTCCCCAGCTGTTGTGCACCTTGCTTTCTTCTCTCACCTGGAATTTTGTCTGCCTGTTGCTCCAGACCTTTAACATCCTGAGGACTCTACTGCTGCCATCCTATCTGGTTACCTACATGGCTCAGCTGTTGGTTTTGCTGGGTGAAAAAGCTGGGAAAATCCTGGGCTCCCTGAGGCTGGAGAGCAGAGGACTGTTGCTTTCAGTCCTGAGGGGGAAACTGGAGCTGAGTCAAGCTTGGAGATCCTGCCTCAGGGTGAAAATAAAGCAGTGAGTCCCATGGCAATCCAGGTCAGCATCGGTGACAGCTGCTGCAGAACAGCAGAGGGAGGGGAATTGTCTGAAAAAGAAACCACTCAAGACTAAGTCAGCACCTACTCAGATCACCACAGCTGCTTTCAGTGTCGACTGCCTAAATATGAAAAGGATGACAGCAGCCAGTTTCTTGTCCACTCTGCTCCCCTCCCACCTCAGAGGGATAAGCTCCTTTTTTATAAGGACCACGCACTCCACCAGCACCAGTGATAGTTTCTGCTCACCTATACTAATCTTTGATTTCAAATAAATAAGATCAAGGCAATTTCTCTCTGTAGCAGTTCTTACTGGGTTTTAAACGCAGTTCAGCCCAAGGATTATTATACTCATAGTCCAAATAGCACTTTTCTGATCTGCAACTTGGCAGTTCTCAAAGTAGGAAACTACTTTTCAACATTTGGGTCTAACAGATGAACCAAGCCTGCTCCAATTAACAATAAATAATTAAGCCCTCAGCAGATCCTGAGCATGCATGTCCCTGATTTCCGTTCAGGCTTTGCTTCTCAGCACAGCTGGCAGGCTGATGTAAGGCAGGTTACAGCCTAGAGAGGCACTCACCAACAGCTTGATTTAAGCAGTTATTGTAACTACAAGGAGGGTGACGAGCCTGAGATGAGATTTTGTAGCCTAAGGGTTTATCCAGGTGCCGGGCTGTGAACGGAACAGCTGTGTGCTCTTGTGTTGATGCACACGCTCAACACACTCCTTTGTTTTAAAGAGGACCTGAAATACGAAGTCCCGTCCCAATGAATGCGCTGGGGCTTGTGAAAACCATTGTTTCTGCTGCCCATGGGCGGTGCCCGCCTCTCCAGAGCCTTACACGGGCACACCGTGCAACACCAGCCCGCAGCAACGATGAACCCTGCCCTGCTTGTGCTCGCCTTTCCCTCCCCATCCCCTGAGCTCCGCGTGGCCAAATATTTATCCACGCTCTTAAACAAAACTTGTCTGTCCGCATCTTTATTTTCTCAGCTCCTTTCTTTAGAAAGGAAAACGAAAAGAAAAAGAAAAGCTGTTTGCCGATGACATCCCCCTCTCCCGGGAGGGAGCTTCGGGGCTCTTCTCCAGCGGGGTTCCCCCGTTTCTTCCCCCGCCTGCCAGCGGCGAGCAGGAAGGGTTGGATGCTCCCGGTAGGTGAGGAGGGAGCGGGGCGAGCTCCGGAGGGGCGGGACGGGGGCGGAGGGAAGCGGGGTCTCCTCTCCTGGCCTCGCCTCCGCCGAGCTCCGCGCCCGGTCCTGGGTGGCTCTGGCCAGAGGGTGCCGAGCCGCGGGGTCGGGAGAGCCCCCCGCTCTCTGCTCCTCCTCCTCTCCCTCCTCTCCCTCTCCTCCGGCCGTTGTCCGCAGCGCTGGCCGCTCCAGGTAGGCGCTGGCCGCTCCAGGTAGGCTGATGCTCGGCGCTGGTGGGGGGCTCCGGCCGTGCCCCGCGGGTCTGGATGCCATAACGTCGTACAGTGCTGAATTGCCGCTTTTCTCCCAGAATTTGGCTTCTGCCCCGTTGGGGAATGGGGTTATTGTCTCGGCTGTGCTGACATCTTAAAGCTGTCTTCCCTGAGCCAGCGGGAAGGGCATTTGCTATATTCTCAAGGTTTATCTCTTTACCTTTTCTATCGTATGCACTTAAAACGTGTTGGCAAGAAAGGCTTAATCTTGTAGCGGCATCGTTGAGGCTGCCTCTAATACTGCAGCTGAACCCCTGGGGATGATACCTCCTGTCTCTATGGGATTTCACTTGTTTAGGCTACTTGGGTATTTTAGACTCCCTGTTAACCTCACTTCAAAAAGAAACCCTGCTATCTTGAGGCAGTTGCCAAAATGCCACAGCTTACGTTAAAAATGTTATACTGGGATCATCACTGCAAAGAAGTAGATGAACTGAGGTGAGTAAATAAACAATCTAAAGGTCTAGGAGAATATTGCTTCTTGTACTGCATGGTGATGTTCTAAAGCCTGGGGCTACCAAAGTGTATGCTTTGTGTAGTTTTTAGTCTGTGTAAATACACTCGGAATAGCTTTAGCTTGGCTGGGCTGGCTGTCCCTGGCAGTGTCACTGTAATAGCAGGGAGCTTGGTGCCAGCTTGCAAAAACCTGCTTGAGAAAGCTACTTTGAGGACTCCTAGTTCCTGCAGAGTTCCCCAGTACCACAGCTATGCTGATGGCACTAGTGGTTTAAACCTGGTTTTCCTGTCTCTGAGCTATGAGAAATAATGCACAAATAAATATTTGGCTGTTAAGAATAGGACTTTTGTGTGTGAATTTAGCTAAAAGTAGTATGGAAAGGGCATTTTGGTTCTGCTGTGGGTCCGTGCCTCTTACAAGAGGTTGGTGCTGTAAGAACGTGGCCTGGAGAACTGACACAGACCTACAGATGAGGGGTCTCAGTTTGAACCCTGTAGACTTTGTATTGTGATCCACATTTGTTAGAATGTTTCCTTTCCCTGAATCTGGCTGTAGTGCCTGCCCCTGTGCCTGTCTTTGCTGAGCATTTGGAGTTCACAGCATGAATGTAGCATGACCTTGCAGCTGCCTCGTAGTCTCCAAGTGCTTGAACAGCATCCATGAGTTTGTACTTTAATTTCCTTTTGCTGTTGTGTGCAAAAGCTGTTTCCTGGGCATCAGCAAGAGAACTTGCAGCCTTGGATGCTGTAGTAGAGCTCCTGCCAGTGTGGTTGTTTACAGTGACTGCGAATAGTTTTGGATTTAATTCACCTGAGGGTCTCTTGTTCACCTGGTGCATCATTTCTCATGTGCGTCCAGCAGCCTCCATCCCATTCCATACTGCAGCAAGCAGCTATTTTTCTCAGCTGAAAAGATACCAAAACCTGGACTGAACCTTTTGGAGCACAGCATTAGTGAGAGTTGTAATTTGGTAGTTCCTTTTGGCTGAAGTTAAGCCTCCTGGGAGGTGGAGGATGCATTTCTGTGTGCCAAACTGTGCTGTACTGCTTTGTGACCTTTTGCACATCACTTAATCTCTCTCTTTTTCCCCCCTTCTTATTTGTAAAGCCTTTCCTTTGCAAGCATGTTGCAGGGGTGGGTCTGTTAAACATTAAGACTCCGTTGGGAAGCATTGTATGTATAAAAACAGAGATAACAATTTCTTTCTCCTCTGAGCTCAAAACTCTAGAAGAAGTTGGTAAAAAGACCCGAACTCTAATATGGTGTAAACTGAAGTGACCTAACATGTTTTGGTGGATTTAAGTGATAAACGAATCTCAAGTCACTATGTCAGAGCATTTTGAAGGTCTTGCAGCATGTGGGGATCCCTAACTTGTCAGCAGGGCCTCTCTGAGTAACAGCTGGGTGAGCTGTGGCTGTTTACATCCTTCTCCTGCAGGAGTCATAGGATGATTTAACTTGGTTGACATCTGTTTCCAGTAAGGAGGAACTGGGGTTCTTGGGTCTAAGCTGCGTGAAGAAAAATAACACTGAAGGTTTGGCTCAAGCTCCCAAGAGAGCACAGCAGCCGAGCTCTTGGGTTAATCAAGACGCATTTTTGAAGTCAGGTTTTTAATACTGAAAGGAAAAAACCATAACTGCTGTTTCCCACTTCCCAGCATCTTTGGTTGGTTGGATAGAGAGCCATGTTACTTGTCAAAGCTTTATAAACTGAAATGGGTGAGTGTCCAGCTTGCCTTAAGGGAAATGTCACTCACTGGAGTGCTGAAATGGGAGCCTACAGAGGTGCTGGCACCTCAGTTCTTTACAAGACCCAACTGGCCAAAACCTTCAGAATCCTGCTCTGGCTTGTGCTTGACCCTGCTTTAAGCTGGGGGCTGGCTGACGTGGTGACCTGAGAGCCTCTCACATGTGCTTGTGATGGTGCAAACTGCTCCAGCAACAGTGCCCTTCCCTGTCTGCAGGGCAAAGGAGCCCCCACCCCTTCAGGGCCTCCTTAAAAATCACTGTGTGATTGCACTGGGATCTTCTCTTTTGGGTAAGGAGGCCAGTAGCGTGTACGTGCAATACACTCTTAGCTTTTTATGTACTTTAAAAGTTAAACTACCATCCCTGACCAAGAATGTGGTCTATTTTAGCTTCATATAGCTTTTAGGCTCCTAGTTCAGCAAAGTATTTTCTTAATTGGGGATGTTACGGCCCATATGCTTCTATTCCAAGCAGTTTAAATGCTTTCAGTTGGAGACATAAAAATATCTTAGTTGTGACATGATGCTTGAGCCTTCCTGCTGCGGATGCAAAATCCATATGGCAATGAGGCTTAATTGAAACCTGCTGGAGTTACTTCTCTCCTGCAACATATTATATGAAATATTCTTTATGCAGCTGGCCTGAAAGGGCTACCCTTAATTAGATATCTCTAATCAATTAGTGCTTTTGGAAATTCTGCTCCTTTCCAAGACTCATGATTTTGTTTTATGCAAAGTCCTTCAATTTGATGAACTACCTATCAATTACAGCCTGTGTGATTTATTCATTATTTTATTCCACAGACTTTAGGTGTAAGTCATCCACCACAGCGTTGTCGATTGTGTGGGTAAGTCCTTCCAGGTGTGTTGTGTAGTGAAAACCTTGTCTGAAATCAGAACTTGTTGCTTGAAGAGTTGGGTCTCTAAATTGGTTTGAGATTCAGATGTTTATAATATTTCCTGGTATTTGTTGCTGTTTGGTCAGACCGTTGGGTCAGTTTGCAGGGGAATATGTTTTGTGATTGCAATTAAGATTGGAGAAAGAAATACAAAAGCTGATGTAGCTTAAAGCATACTCCCCGAAGTAGATTACTCCAAGAGTCTGGAATGTGTTGGTGGGAGGCTTCAGTTTGAGTGAGATGTTGCTCCATGCATGCAGGAGTCCTTCCCTTCCTAAAAAATTGTTTCCATCTGCATGGCTTATTCCATCAGCCCCCAGGGCTGCCAGTGCCTGGACTGCTGAGCTATTAAAATCCATGTGTCTTGTAAAAATGAGGATCTTTCTCACTAAATCCTCTGTGCCAGCTGTGTGCAAAGGGAACTTTGCTCTGGTCATGCAGAAAAATAATAAGGCAACCCCCACTGGGGACCTTTTAAAATAAACAATGTTCTGGTATTTCTTAAAATTTTTAGCGGGAGAAATTTCAGGACCCTCGAATCTTCCTGCTTGCAATCTTCTGGCAAGCCCATTATTAATTCACTAGTTCTCTGAGGGCTGCCTTGTTGTTCTATAATATGGAATTTTGGCCATCTGGATATCTTGCAGGGTCTCTGGCTACTTGAATTGAAGGTTGCGGCTTCTGGTCTGTGCAGTGTCCTCGTGAACATACACACTCCCATCATATGGTGGAGCCTGAGCACAGGAAGTGACACGAGCCTGCTTGGCCAGTACGCACTGGTGGTTCAGCAGTAGCAGACTGGGCAGCCTGGGCATGGATGAAGCACTGAGAGGAGGCTGCTGGCCAAGAGTTATTTTATACTTCTCAGTTACCTCTGTCTGGGGCACCTAGGGAAGTGTGGAAGATGTACCATTGTAACTAAGAAACATTGGAAAGGCACAAATCTGGAGTACTCTTCACTCCCTTGCCTCTGCACTTTTCTCTCTGAAGGGTCTCATTTCTGAGTTAGATTTCAAGAGATGAACACTAGAAATAAAGGTGGAATTCCTTGTGTGTAAGCCCTTGAGCAAAGGGGAGCCTGGAACTCTTGTGAAGTCCATAGCAGGTGGCCAATATATAATGGAACTGGAAGGATATCCTCTTTAGGCAGCAAATAAATACAGCCTTGCTGATGAAAGTTGTTTTTCTCAGTCAAGGTAAAGCTGGGACAATGTTCCTGTTTGAAAACAGCGGGGCTGACACAGTGGAAGGAAATCCCTGCGTGTCTCCCAGCGGAAGCTGAGGCATGCAGGGCAGTATATACATCCCTGCAGCTGATCTCCCAGCCCCTCATTTGGGGCAAACATTCCACAATCCTGGCCTCCCTCCAGCTTGTGCACAAGCAGGGTAAAACTAGATAAAGGTAACAGCTGTATTTAGCTGCAGTGTTTCCTTTGCCTAAGGGGAGAGGAAGGATCCCTCCTGGGAGCAGCCCTGCGGACGATATCCCTCATCCAAGAGTTTCAGAGTTCATTCACTCCGCGCTTCCTCCGCTGCCTTGGCCAGCGCAGAGCAGGCGCGAGGCTGCCGGATGTTTGCAGGCCAGGAAGGGTTTGGAGCAAGCTCAGAGCTGCCAGGTCCCTTAGGAGAATCCAAGGCTTGATGAAATACCAGCACTCACTGAGGAACAAGCTTTTTTGGAGAATGGCTTTTTGCAAGGCTTATTCTAGCTGCAACAACGTCTTAGATGGAAGGAAACGTAACTGGGGGGTGCAGCTGATAAAAAAGATCAAGGAATTGCTGCTTGAAGGCATTCCTGTCAGTTCTGCTCGCGTGGTCTGTGCAGTTTTGTAAAGGATTAGCATCACCTCATTGCTCACTAAGCAGATGGCAAAGGAAAAACAGTCTCTGTAAAGGTAATGAAGCTGCTAGCTGGGGGTCAATGAATATCATTTAACCCCATAAAAGTTCTTTTTCTGACACTGGTACTGAGTCAGGCATCACAGTTCATTTGGAGCTCTTAGAGTTCCAGAAGGATGTGCACTGTGAAACCAACTTCATTATGTGAGCTCATCAGAAAAAATTCCAACAAAGGCTCTGTCCCCTCTCAGTGGGATAGTGTAGCTTGCTAATTCTCTAATTAATTGGTTAATTGACAAATTCCCTAATTCCCATGCTTATGAGGAAGCCAGATTCCCAGCTGATGGTGAGAATGCTCATCCCTCCCCCTCTAGCATGGTGCAAGTATCACAGTGGGCAGCCTGGGAGCCTCAGCACTGCAGATAGTGTTGGGTCAGCTTGAAAGCTTTTTGGGAAAGGTGATGTATTTACAACTTCCATCATGGAAGCTTGATTTCTTCCACTCCTGTGGGTTGTTCCAGTTATTTCTGAAGAGTTTTTCTTATCAGAAGCTGCCCGAGAGTTGCTTTTGCAGAGCTGCAAGACCAGCAGCTCTCATCTCCTCCTCTGCTTTGTCTCTGCCATATGTGTAGCTCTTGCTTCAGCCCAGTGGCTGCTCCCAGCATAGATCAGGCTGAGCTGTATCACCACTTTTTGGGCCAAAACCTGAGTAGGAGTTAGGTCAGCAACCACAGCCAGGTGATGCCTGTGTCAGAAAATGGCCACTGTACAGAAGTTTGGTTGCTTACAGCAGGGTTAAAATGTGTTTCTGAAGTTGGTTGGGTTAAAGAGTTTTATTCATCCGACTTATTAGCACTGTGAGGTAAAACAGAGTTGCTTTAGTTCTCCTGCTTGTGTGTTTTTAGGTTTATTTTCTGAAGTCTTTGTACTTTTCAACTCACCTGTGAGTCCAAGTTGAATTTCTGCTTCTTTCACTTGTTTGTTTTGACTGTGGTTTTTCAGTGGCTGATCTATCTGATGTCTGCTTTGGCCTTGGCACCCAGCACTGCATCACTCTGACCTTGCACAGCAGGTGCAAACTGAACAATAAAAATCAGTCTTGCACCACTTGACACTGATACCCGAGACTCTGTGTCCCATCTCCTCTCTGGCCCTCCAGTTAGAGCAGTGGATTTTACCCAGTAAACAGCACGTGGGGATTTATAGACACTGCTCTAATCCCTGACTGACCTTTGAGATGATCTTACACCAACCTCCCCTTCCCTGAGTTCTTCCTGTAAATTCTGCACTACAAAGCTGTTTGGGAATGTCTGTAGCAAGCTCCTCCATCCCCTCTTTGGCCCCCAAGCTAGATCATGTCTGACATCTTCCAGTCCTGGTTTTCATGAAGACTCCTGTAATTTGTCATTAAAATTTTGGAAAAACAAGCCCTCTTCTAATGAGTTAACAGGCTCTTGACTACTAATGGCTCTGTAAGAGCTGTGAGCTGTATTGTGCAATCAGGTTCAGCATCTCAACCAGTTTTGTTCCAGCTGTTGCATCGTTTATAGATGAAACCAGTACAGACAAGCTCTGTGTGGTGACTTCAGAGCCAGGCACCAGCAGAGCAAAAATAGTGGATGCTGACTTTTTTTTTTTTTTTTTTTTCCTTCACTTCTGAGCCTTTAAACAGCTCTCTTCTCAAGGACAAATGAGGAGAATGCCCATAAATATAAATTACAGGCCACTTGTGATCTCTCCCCACACAGAGAAGTTTGGATTCTTCCTGATGGACTTGTTACAGCTGGAGAGATGACAAAGTGGAACAGAAGCCTGTTAGGATAAGTGATGGTGCTTTGGAGTACAACAGAGCTGTTGCTTATGAGTGGGATAATTGGCACTTACAACTGCCTGGCTGCTAAATAAGAGCTTCTGCTGCCTGACTGTATCAAATCTTCTTTTTATTTTGGAAATAACTGATTGAGCAATTGGGATCTGTGAAAATGCAACTCCTTTGGAGACGGGAGTGTCTTTCTTTTCCCCTGCTCGGAGTCTAGTGGATCTCCTACCCACAGATGGGCACGGTGGCATTTCATTCCCAAGTAAACTCCCCATTCCCATGTGTGTAGAGACAATGTGTGGGGACCTGCCTGGTAATTATTTTTCTCTGAATCTTGGAGTATTTAGGTGAGTGGATTTAGGTTTTAATGTAATCATTCAACATGACAAACTTCAATAAGGGGGGGCGGGGGTGGATCCAGCCTAATTTCTGAAGTAGTTTCAGCTAGTCTGACCCAGTATAAAAACTTAGGAGGAGATTTTTAAAACCATAATAAACTAAAATCTGTTAAACAAACAAACCCTCCTAAATGAGACATTGCTTTGAAAACTCTATTTGTGCTTAGTCCATGCTCTGGTCTTCAGGTGTTACACTTTTAATCTTAACAAATAGCTTAGCTGTGTAGCTATGAGCAGGTCACTCCTACTTTTCTCCTCCCCTTGTCTTACCATCCTTGCTAAAACTCCAACTTATCAGCAGCTATCAGTAGATGTTGTTGAGCTGTCTCATAACCTTGGTAGCTGCACTGATTGTGGGGCCGTGCCATGGGCATGACTTCTCCCAGGAGTGGATGTTTGGCATTCTTCGGGCAGCAGCTCTTGTGGGATGCCCGAAAACAGACTGACTCATGGTGAGTTCAGCCCAGCGAGCCCATCCCGCTGCTGTGATTATGCTGCAGGAAATAAACAAGATGACAACCTAATCTATCACATCTTTGGGCTGAGAACTGGGGCACCAGAGTAAGAAAGTCCATTTCTGGCACTCTCTCTCTCTTTGTAGCTCTGTTGCCCCATCCCTTTCCCAGAAGGGAACAGAAACGTGCAAAACTCAAAATGAGGTTTGTGAAATCTGCTGGGGTGTGAGTTTGGGAACTGCAGCTTTTGCATATTCTTCTTCTGTGAAAATTAAGGAGGTGCAAAGTGCTCCGTGGAGGTGGTGCTGGGGATGAGCTGCGCAGTGTGGAGCCTGGAGAATTCCTGTGTGTGCTCAGCTGGCACAGCTGGGCTGGCACAAAGTGCTGGTCACTCAGTGCAGCTGGAGAGGGGACTGACCACTGGTCCCTGGTCCCACTGGCCTCTCCTCCAGAGTGATGTGTGGCTCTCTGTCACCTGGCTGCAGGGATGATAGGTCCCTGTGCTTGGAGGAAGTGAGCAAGCAGCTTGCTGGTCATTACTCTGGTGCCTGTCACTTCTTTCTGCCTTCAGTGTCCAGAAGGAGAGCGATTTTTTGCAACGCACAGCCCCCTGTAGATGTCAGGCATGTGTTTGAGTGGGAAGGTAAACGAGGTCATCCTTTGAAACCCACTAAGACTTCTAATTTTACACAGTCTTAAATGCCCAGGAGGCAGAGGCATATTCAATTTACATTAATAAGTAAGTCTTGGTTATTCATCAGAATAAGTGTTTTTGAGTGTTAAGAATAGCTACTATCTTAGTGCTTCCTCCTATTGTTACAGCTCTTCCTTGAGCAGTGGAAATGTTTTGGGTGATTTAAATTACATTTACAGTAGTAATTAGGTTTAAGCAACTTTGCAGTTGACTTATCTGAACACACATCTGTGTCTAAAGAGAGTAGGACTTTTTTTCCCCCTCCGCTTTCTTCTTCATTCTCCCAAGCCGTGACATTATCAAACAGGGTGGGCAACTGGAGATACTGACATTTATTGATATTGATATATTGATACTCTGACTCTCGTGGGCATGCCTGTATCTCTCCCAGTAGAGTGACAAGTTAGCTCTTGTCTCATTCAGTAAAGTTATGAGTGGAAGCCCTTGGTAGGGTCTGAGTGTTGCTGGGGCTGTTTCTTGGCAGCTCTTTTCCTGAGAGCTGCTGGTTTTCTCTCCCAGCTCAGGGCAGAGCAGAACCAGATGTGTTGCAGGCCCAGCTGCTGGGAGCTGCTGCTTTACCTAGACCTAGACTAGATTGCAGCTCATGCTGTGCCCCAGGCCACAGCCTGGCTGCTGCTCCCTGCCAGACTGGGAACAAGCTGGGGCTTGGATAATCTCACCAGTTTAGTGACTTCAGAAACTGTATTAATCTCTTAATCTCAATGGGTCAGTGTGATGGGTAGGTAAGACCACTTGAGGATTTTCTTGTGTGGTGGGATTGAGGGGGGATAAATGATTTTCAGGCTTCCCTAATGCTATGTACCCTAAAAATGAACCTGCTGGAGAAAAAGAATCTCATGTCACGGTACATCCAGGTTTTTCCACCCCACATTGCAGTGTATCACTTGCATTCATTTTTCAGGGTAACAAATTAATTTGCAGGTGCTTGAAAAATGTGATGCTGTCATAAGATCTCACAATGCAGCCTGTGGATGTTCTATTCCAGCTGATCTGAAGGCTCTGATGCCCAGCTCTGTTGGGCACCATGCAGAGTCAGCTCTCCCAGGCTACAGAGAGTTCCTGCAGTCTTTAGGTCTAGCCTGCTGAAATTCCTGACTATACAAAAGCACTTTGGATGTTTTTCCACCTCCTTTTGATCCTGAAAAAGTCAGGCCAAGTCATGTCAGTTTGGCAGGATGTGTGGATACCTTCAGAAATAACTTGTGCACTAAAGTGGTGACGGTAACAGCGCTGGGTCTGTTCCCATGATTCATTTGAACTAATTGGCTGCTGAGAGCATCATACGGCTCTTTGTCTCTGTATTTGAGTAAGATTCAGCTCCTGTGATCCGGATAATCTCATCCTAGTGAGCTTATCTCATCTCTAATGATGCCAGGAAGACTGTCCTGGAGCGTGAAACATGCTGGAGAGCTCAAAACCAGAGTTGGAATATTTACCCTGATTCACTCTGTCTGAAAAAGCAGACTCAGCTGGCCTTTATTCCTCCACCTTTTTTTCCTCACAAGCACAATCTAGGAGAAAAACTTACTGATTACTCCTCTCAAATACCATGAATAACTGAAGGGCAGACAGGAGTGAAGACGTGAAAGGCTGTAGTGCAGCTGTTATTATCCACAGAGATCAGAAACTTTCAGCAGTGCTTGTGTACTCTTTGTGTGAGTAATCAAAGCTGAATGTTCTCTTAAAGAATTCTGTCTTCATCTGGATGTTTTAAATTTGCCTCAGTTGTGCAACAAGCCTGGATGAGTTATTACCACTGCATGAGAAACCTGTGAGGATGAAACTGCCTGGTACGAGTGTCTGGGAGCTTCTGTCTCTAAATTGACCCATTAAAAAGGATGATCAGCTAGCTGCTGAAGTTATTAAAAGAAACTTAATGACAAGGAACACCACTGAGGGACAAAAGAAATATAGTTATGGGCTGTGGAGCCCATCTGCTTCCAGTGCTGGCAGGTTAGAGGTGATTTTATGTCCAGGAGAAGGAATGGCCTAAAACCTAACCCCTTGTTTCGGGTCGAGGTGTACTCAGTGGGGAGTGGTTTGGAAAGGCTGGGTGCTCCCTGGGGAGGAAAAAAATGCTTTTCAAAGTCTGTAAAAACAGCAAGTGAAGAGCAGCCACCTCTTCTCTCACAGAGGTTTGTGTTGTCATCCCTCCTTGCTCTCCCCTCCCATGTCTCACATCCTGAGCAGTGTGTGTGGTCACACATGATGGTGACGCTTCTGCAGCAGCTGTTGTCTGCGTGTCTGCATAAAAGCATGAGAAATCTTTAATTTGCTTTCTGTGTGCTCCTACAGTCTTCATTAGTGGATGAATTTTATGATTGGCTGCTACAAAGAAATTGGTCCCTGTGAGGGTGGGGAGGCCCTGGCACAGGTTCCCCGGAGAAGCTGCCCCATCCCTGGGAGTGTCCAAGGCCAGTTTGGACAAGGCTTGGAGCAGCCTGGGCTAGTGGAAGGTGTCCCTGCCTGTGGCAGGGGGTTGGAACTGGGTGGTCCTTAAGGTCCCTTCCAACCCATTCTGTGATGTGCTGCCAGTGAATTGTTCTGTGGTGCTATAAAACCTGTGGTCTGTGTGTTTTGGTTATTAACTGTGAACTTCACAAGCTGGGACTTTCTGTGGTTGATCTTGGTTTGGGGCTGATGTAGGAGGAGCTAGGTGGATAAAGCTGAGTTTTGAATTATGGGTGGAGGAATAAGTTTTACAGGAATTGTGGGTAAGGGGGGAAAGAGAGGAAATTCCCATTAATACTTTTGCATAGGGAGTGTGGGGAGTTGCAAATGTCCCAGACCAAACACCTTCCCAGTGCGAGCCCTGGGTCTGAAGCTGGGGAGTGGGGCAGTGTTCCTTCAGCAGCAGGGCGGGGTGAAAGCAGCTGGGCTCAGCAGTGGCTGGAAAAATAGCTGTGTGAGTAGGAACAAAACCAAGATGAGCTCTTTTATGCTGAGGGATGTCTCTAAAATAGCTGCTGCTGCCCTTTAAACTGTTGGAGGCAAAGCAGGCTGAGCTGTAGATCCTGCCTTACTGGGAATATGGGAAACACAGAGTGGAATTAGTACTTGTGCTGGATGACCTTTGCGTGCCCTCACTAAAAAACTAAAAAACTAAGTTACTCATCCCTTTAACTTCGGGATTATGAATAATAAATGTTAGAAGAAAGGAGAGTTACTGGAACACTGTGGAGACAATAACAAGGAAAGAACAAAACCTGTCAGGAATGGCTGCAAGGAATCCGATTGCTTTAACCCTTTGCTCACTTGTGCATTGATTGTTGATGAGATTTTTAAAGAATAATCTGGATCTTGCAAAATATTCTCTGTGGGTGTTACGAGTTTACACTGCTCTTTCCACGCCAGTGCCTTACATCCAGCTGGGGTTTACTCACTGCTCAGCTATGGCAAGAAATGCTGAATCGCTTTTTTAATAGGCACTCGCGGGGAGGGGGGGGTTTCTGCCCTCCCCACGTCCCTGGGCAGATATTTTGCGCTTTTCTCGACGTTCTCTCAAGTACAACTTTAAGGAGCGAATAGGCTGCTTGACTCCTCCTTCCTCGGGAGTTACTCTTCCACGTGGGCTGAGCCTTACGTTAATGTTTAGCAAGCCCGAGCTGCAGCCCAGCCTTGGAAAGAGCTCCGTGCTGTTTTCTGCTCTCTCTGGGTGCTGGCTGGGGGCTGTGTCCCCGGCGTGGGCGGCTCAGCCTCGGGCACCGCTGCCCGGAGGGCTCAGCCGGATTTGCGGTCACTCCTGCCGGGGCAGGGGGACACAGGGAGGGAGGAGAGGATGCTCCTCCAGTGGGCACCTCGTGGGTGACAAGGAGCAGCTCTCGGTTCCCAGCCGGGCACTCCGCAGCGGGTGGACAGGCACGGATGGACATGGACAAGCGCGGCACGTGTGGCTCCAGGATGGCCAGAAGTGGGATGGCCAGGCCCCGGGTGGTGCTGGCACCTGCCCGGGCAGCCAGCTGTGCCCAGCTCCTCAGCAGGTACGGAGCGTTCCCGTGGGATCCGGGCTGGTCCCGGCTGCTCCGCTCCCTAAAGCGGGACACGGGGCAAGGCAGCCCCTGGGGCGGGGTAGGTGGAAGCAAGGTGAATTTCTAGAGGTGAGCAGGCTGTTGTATGCTCTTAAAATAGCGCTTTGAGTGCATTGATCCTGAACGGAAAGCTGTGGAAATTCCCTTTCTTTTGCTTATCCTAAGCCTACGAAAATCCCTGCTCTTTTTTCTCGTACTCACTCTATAATTGGGCTGAGTGCAGCAAGCTGGGGAAGTGGGACCTGGGGGGCTGAAATGCTTCCTTGTGATACAGTGATAACCTGTCTTGGGGTTTGAGGGCTGTTCAGGGGTTTGTGGATCTACATGAAGGTAAGAACTGCTGATTTATCATGCAAGTAGTAGAGGATAGAACTGAAATTTGAACTGCTCTGCTTGGCAAACACCATTCTGCTTGTGTGTTTACTGGATATTATACGAGTTAAGAATTCATCTAGTGTGTATTTGCATCAGCTTAGGAGTTTGCATAGAGTTTTAGACTGTTGACTTGCTGTAGTGATCAAAATCTCTTGGTTTTGTGTGAATGTACTGACAGTGATTTTACTTCTAGTCACAGCTCACATTTTCATGTGTCAGAGCTCTCATTTTTTCTCGACTGATTTGACTAGATTGTGTGTTCAAAGCAGACAGGAAATCTTTAGAAGACCCTAGGCAAAATTTGAGCCGTGAAAAAAAAAATAATCGTAGGGGGACTGAGACAGGAGTAATATGGTAAATTACTTTAAAATTAGCCACGTGTGAGAGAAAGAGATTAAAACCTGGAGCATTGCAGGGTTTCTTTGATAAAAATTGAAATATTTGTTAACAACTTAAGGCTTTTGCCAAACGAGTCCATTGAGTTCCAGTGTCTGTGCTGGTGCCAGAACACCTCTGTGGCCAGCTCTGAAGAGGTGCTACAGCAGGAACCTCAAACTTGCTCACCAACTTTGCCCGAAACATTGAACTCCAGCCAAGTGACACTTCCCACCTGCTCGCTCAGGACTCACCACAGGCGAGAGGTGTCTGTGTGTATATGTGGAACTAAGCCTCTTTCCTAGGATTGCCCTAAAACCCACCTGTACTATAGGGCAAGGGTATGCCACCCTGGTCTTCTAATTAATTGACCTAATTAATTGTTTATTTTTGATCAGCAACTCTGCCATGCTCATTGAGTTCCCAGTAAGACTCCTACTGGCTTGAAAGGGGCTGGTGGTGCTGTCATGGCTCCAAAACAGCACTGAGCAAAAGCATTGAGCCAGCTGTGCCTCCCTCCCACTCCTCCTCTCGGTGTTGCGAAGCTCGTGGTACCTGAGGTGGCTCACAGACAGGGCTGGTGGCCTTGGGCTGGCTGGTGACACTCCTGTTACAGAATTGGTTATAAATCCCAGCCCAGGGTTTCCATGGCAGGGTAACAGCCAAGCACCTCATGTTATGTGTAATAACTCTGCCCTGAGAAATCCACGTGAGGAGCCTGTGACTCCTCCCTGTCTTCCTGCATCCCTAAAGCTCTCATGAGTGAAGCATAGCTGGATTCCAGCACACCTCTCCACTCCTGCTTCCCTTGTGCTGGTCAGCAAATCACTCTTGTGACTTCTCCAGCACCTCTGGGCTGTTCTCATGCAGCTGAGCAACAACTTGCAGTTACTCATTCTGTCCTCTAATGGAGGTACAGCTGGTAGATTGGGCTACAAGAAGAAATAAGGACAAGTTCTACCATCCTGATTTACTCCAAGTTCAACATTTAAGAAGCTGCAGGACAAGTGTTTAGTATGTGTGAACCTGCTCTAGTAAAAAGCCTTTGGGTTAATGAATAATCAAAAAGAAATAAATTCACAGCCTTTTTATAGTGGATTCAAACACGCTGGCAGCCTTTCCTCTGGAAGCCAAGTGGTTCCTCAGCCTTTTGTCCCTCAGCTGAGTGCCTGAGGTGTGCACAGGCTGAGCATCTCACCTGAAGTCCCAGCAGTGATGGCAATGAAGTGAAGGTGCCTCAGCTGAGGTAACGGTAGCGTGTTTTGAGGCTGTGTTTAGTGACTGGGAGGTATTGACTCATTCTGGCCTCAGCAAAATCCCTGGCAGTGTGTGCTCGGGACTGTGACAGCAAGGTCACCAAAGGGCAGTGATTCCTGGCCTGCTGCTTTCCTCATGGGCTCCTGTGCACGGGCTCAGCCCGAGGCAGCTTCTGTGTGGCAGAGAGGGGAGTGGGTGAGGACAAGATGTGGGAGCTACTGGGCTGTGGGGTTTGTAGCCCCACGCCAGCTGGGCTGACGGGTTTGGGATTCTGGTGCCATACTGATGGGTGGAATTGGAATGGCAGACCAGGTCCTTGTGGGAACTGGATGGACAAAGCTGCTGATGTATTTAAATGGATGTGGATTCAGTGGAGATGGAAGTAGGGTTAGGAATGCCACCTTTTAATTAATGACGGTCATCTAATCATCCTGTAGATCAGCTTTATCAATTCACAATCACATTAAAGATCCCAGTACTACTAAAGATTTGTTTTGCCAGGTACCCCTTTCTCCCAGCAGGATTTCCCTTTGGATAAAAGCCCTTTCCTGTTCGGCTTACCCTGCTAATGCAGGGAAAGTGAACAACAGGCTCGTCTGCAGTGACCTTACAGTCAAACACAAAACCATGCACAGAGGGGGTGTCTTGTGAGGCCAAAACAAATCCTAGTGTGATGGACAGACACCCAGCTAATAGTCTGAGCTAAACATGGCTTTGAATATTTTTAATTTGGCTGTATCTGCATGGGGTTATCAGTCATGTGTTTGTTCTGCTGAGTTTCTGGCTGAGATGCCTCCAGGCAGATCTGTCATTAAAGGCAACTTTCTCTATTCCTTGGCTTGCTTATTTAGCCCCTTACTACACTGAGTGAGGACAAATCTATTCCAGATGAAGGTCTGAGACAAAGAAGATGAGATGGAGTTTCTTTGCCCTTAAATACTTTGATAGAGACACTTATTGTCAGGGAAGTTACAGCCTGTGCTTTAGTTGAGATCTGATGCTGTGGTGGAGGTAACATAGTTCCAGAATAATGGAATGGTTTGGGTTGGAAGGGACCTTAAAGATCATAAAGTTCCAAACTGGTCCATGGGAAGGGATGCCCATGATCAGATCAGGTTGCTCCAAGCCCTGTCCAATCTGGCCCTGGACACTTCCAGGGATCCAGGGGCAGCCACAGCTTCTCTGGGCATCCTGTGCCAGGGCCTCAGCACCCTCTGGGAACCCTGTGCCAGGGCCTCACCACCCTCTGGACTTTTTGTCTGGCCCAGAAATTACTGGAGGTGCTAAGCTGAAGTCCTATGATACACACACATCTTAGGAGTCACATCTTTCTCTCCACACAGTCCTGGGCAAAGGATTGCTGTTTGCCTTTTCTGGTGCCACAGAGGATGCCAGGCAGGAGGTGAGGTTGTGCCTTCTTGCTGTTGGAAGGGGGGAAAGCTGGAGCTGGCAGGAATTACTCCACACACAGAGCACGATCTGGCACGTCCTCTTTATCACTTGCAGAACAGGCTTCTTCAAAACAACCTGAAATGACGCTGCTCCCCGAGCTGCTTGCTTAATGGAAGTTCTTGATGAGCTGATTGCTGTGTTACTGAAAACAAGCTGTAATCTTATTAGCGAATTGTGGCAGTGACATCTTAGCTATTCTCGCTGGTGCTGTAGAGACAGACCTTCAACTGTGCCATCCCCCATGTGCAAAGTCCTTGATAAAATGCCTTAATAGGAACACAAGTGGTGGTTGGCAGCAGTGCTGGATAAAATAGCCTGGGCTAAAGGCATTGTGACTTCTCACAGGCGATGCTCTCAGTGAAACTATTGAGTATGTGAGCAAATCTCTGGTCAGAGATATGCAGATGTACGTCAGCAGTGGCAGACTGCTGCTAAAATTGCTTTAATTCTGGCTCTTTAGCTGCTTTGGTTGAGTTAAACCAGGGAAAGGAAAGTGTGGTAAGAGTCTGTTGGGTAAGTTACTGTTCATTGCCACCACAGTAATTTGATAATTAATCTCTCTTTGCTTTTATGGTCTGGTCTGAGGAATCTGAACCAGCCACGTGCTTTCCATTTTCTCCTAAGAGCAAGCTTTGGTAGTTCTTTCCTGCATATTGGTGTGTGGAGAAAGGAGGAATTGGTAGTGGTACTTGTGTACAACATTTGGGGGATTTTAAGTGTAACTAATCCAATCCAGGCATTAAAGATTTGCAGCAGAGCTTTCTTCTGGTTTAGACCTTTGGTAGAGAAGTTGTGGAATTCTTGTTCATGAGGCATCTCCTGCATAACTTTTCTCTCTGTGGTGGGAATAGAATTTTGTGTAGTTCTGTGTGTCTGAATGAAATAGTGATCATGTGTATTTCATGTAAGGTTTTGATAAGCAGTACATTGATTTCTTCCATACAGGAACCTGTTTTTATACTTGCATTGATAATTTTGATAGACTGAGGTTTAAACCTCCAATACTGAGAATATCTACAGCTATATCTATGTTCAAAAAAACCAAAAAACAAACATATATATATATATATATATATGTGAGTTACTGCTTCAGGATTTTCCCAGTTTTTCAAATACTCCTGTCTGTTATTCCTGGATGCCTTTATCCCACTACGTGATTTTAAACAAGAAAACCTAGTGAACATGAACTGTGATGTGCTCGCTTTAGGTGACTTTTTTCCTCTTCGGAATTAACTACACAGTTCATCATTTAGGTTTGAACTGCTTGCTTAGGGTAAGAACCTGGAAGCAATGTGAGAAGAGCCTGCATGGACTTTTTGGTTGTTCCTTTCAATTTTTTGCTTTTGTACTCATCTGTTGTTTTTGGCCTTGAAGTAAACTGCAAGCAGGTAAGATGTGTGTGGTTTGACATTAATGTAGTTTTGTTCTCTGACTAAAGGTCTTCATCTGTCAGAATACTGTAACCAGTTGATAGACTCATCTCCCTTTTTTTCCTGCAGACACTTGCATTTCATGCTCATGTTATGAATGATTGTTATGATTGTTATGAATGGTGCTGTGGCTTGGTGTGCTGCTCCAAACTTGCTCTTGAGGTTAATTCAGACTTTCTGTCTCTTTCGTTGTTCCATGTGGGCCTTTGTGCTTGCTCCAGATCTTTGGGGATGTCTTTAAAGACTGGGTGCTGCTTGTGTGGCAGGACTGCCTTGTCTGCCTGAGTTCTTCTGTTCTTGTTGCCTTTTTCTCATCTTAGCTTTTCTGGAAGCAGTCTTAAAGGAATTCCATTTTCTTGGCTTGCACTTGTTTCCTCCTGGTCTGTTTGAAATGCTTGAGAAGGAACCTTTTTATTTATTCATCTGCTAGAGAGGGATTTCAATGAGGGAGGGATGTTGAGCAAGCAGAAAAGTAGCCCAGGCAGCTCCAGGTCCTTTGAGAAGCTCTCTCATGGGAGTGATTCAAGCCTGCAGTGAACATAGCAACAGAGTTTATTGTATTTTGCCATTCAAGAGGGTGAAGAATTACATGAGTGTTTGCAACATATTTGCGGTGTGCTGACAGTATCTAGGAGCAGATCAAAAACTGCTCTGAGAGTGCATTTTCCAGCCCAGGATCACTGAGCCCTCAGCAGTGAGCCAGGCAGGCAGAGTTTCCAGGGATCCACACGGAGGGGACATGGAGAAAAAACAGTCAGAAAATGAACTCTGTAAGGTCTGCACCAGCCTTATTTCTCATAGCTGTGTTATTAATGCTGTGAAGTCAGGCTTAGACTGAAGGTGCCAGGTGAATCTTGAGCCTTGTTAAAACTGGCTGTGCTCTTAAACAAGAGGAGAAGGCTGGATTAAGGTGCTCAGTCTCCCCACAGAGCCCTTCGTTTATGGTTGTCCCTAACAAGATCTTTCTGACAGTCTCTTTTTTGTTGGGTTAATTTTTAAAGCTTCATAATCTGCTGCTTTTTGTTATATTGACAGTGCAGTGGAGTGAACTTGATTATTCCACCTACTCTTTGCCCAGTTGCACTGAGCCATTAGCATTTTAAGCCAACAATCTCTGCTTTCAATCTCAACTGTTGCTGTGCTTGCACGTCACAGGTTGCCCTCCAGTTGACTTGGGAATGCAATGAGGAAGAACAATCCTTTAGGTGCACTGAAGCTAAAATTAGCCTTCCACCTGGGCAGCTGGATCTGCAAAGCACCGTGCACTGAGTTCAAGGAAAAAAAGGAACTTAGACCAGAAAATAAAACATTTTCTAAATGTGAAGGCCTGAGTTTTATGTTGTCCTGTGAGACAGGAGCAACAGCTCTAGTTTAGCATTTGCAGAGCTGGGCTTTGGGTCCTGCTGCCCCTCTGTAGTGCTTCTGTGTGATATTAGCATCCTGCAACTCGGTGAAATCAAGCTTAGTGCATCAATAAATGGGCCAATTGAGTAAAAAATTAGGATGGCTTTTGTTTGACACAAAAGTAGTTCAGCTATGGCTTTCCTAGAGTAGGTTTATAGTGTGATTGGTGGGCTTTTGGTGTCTGAGAACATCTGTATTTCCAGCTGTGGAAAGAAGCAAAGTAACTGTGGGTGACGTGGAAGCACCAGTTGGAGTGGGATGAGGTGCAGCAGTTCCCTGTTGTCTGGCAAAACTCTGTCCTTGCACCAGAACCCTGTGTAGGAGTCTTGATATGGACTGAAAGCAGATCAGACCCAGCTGCTGGCGAGGGCATAGCCTGAAACCTGGGCTGTAGGGACATTGTGACCCTCCTCAGATGTGCTCCAGGAATGTGCCCTAGTGCCTTGCACAAATAAAACTCCACTTGCAGTAATATCTCCTGGACTGAAACCAGCATTCAGAGCCTGGTGTCTGGGTAAGTCATGCAGAAGATCTAAGTCAAGAGCCACCCTTTGGAAAGAGCTGAAGATTTTATTTATGTTGGCTTAAAAATGTGTTGTTTTTTCCAGGCAGGCATGGGGAAGGGATTGTCACAGAGCACATCTGCTGGGTGCAAGCTGCTGGGCAGGTCTGGGGCAGGTCCTCCTGGAGCTGCAAACCTAAATTCTGTTTTGGTGTTGATCCATGGAGATTTCTGGGGTTTTATGAGCCAGCTCCAAACCAAGCTGAACACAAAGGAAAGGTACATTTCAGAGCTGCTTTAATCTGTATAACCTGGATCCCACAGGAGTATAGGGCAGTAATTTAAGGCAAGAAGAGTTGCCTTGTGCCTGTTGAAAGCCTGTAGTAGAGCAATTAGGAGAGCTCCAAGATGGTTCCTGAGTGTTGTGCACTGGGAGACTTCTTCAGTGCAAGTTTCTCTTCCAGTGTTCCTGATATGGACAAAACCAACTCCCTCAAAATAATCTGAATTCCTCCTTCCACTTAGTTTCACGTTGCAAGTGATGAGTTCTGTTGATTGGTTCATAACCGAATCCTAGCAAGGTATTGAACAGCTTTTTTTGATGCTAGCAAGGTGTCTTTGTTTAAATCTAATCTTATGAGATGGTTGTCAGCAAATGTGAGAAAATAGAGAGCAGTATTAAGATGAAGAGTTCATGTGAAGGATGCAACCAAAGTTTTTAACTCTTAAGATGGGTAAAGATAGCAGTAAAAAGTAGAAAAGAGAAAAAATAAATTGGGTTAGTAGCTGCAATGGAACTGAGAGAGTTGGACACGAACTGTGCAGGTAAAAATAAGTAAATCTTAGATTTATTTAAGTGCTCCATCAGGCTATAAATCAGTATCTTGTGTGTTACTTGAATATCCAGAAATAGGAAAGTGAGGATGGGGCTAAACAAGCAGACTACTTCTGTCCTTGCCTGTCGTGCGGCAGACTAGCTCAACTCAGTCTTTCAGTTTTGTGTTCCTGTAAAACAAACAAACCCCTCTTATTCTTGCTCTCAGTGCTGTGGCTGTCTCCAGATGTTCCTGGAGTGATGGTTATCACTGTGCTTCTGACCCTCAGAAGAGAGGGGCTGCCTGTGTGTGCCAGAGTCAGGTGTGAGTGTGATGTGCACGCACATGTGTAAATACAAGTGCAGAATGGCCTACAACATTTGTCTCTTAGTTGTTAGATCTTCCAATTTAGCTTTTTAAAATTTGAGATGCTTCTCATAACTGAAGCAAACTAGTGCCAGAACTGCTAATAAGGACTTTCTGGAATGAAAGGGGCTAAAACTTTCCAGATATTTCACCATCTATAACTTTTGGCTCCTAGGGCCAGGAGGCTAAAGAGCATTTTGTGGGTGTTTTGTTGTCATGGTTTTCAAGGTGTAAGGCTTAGACTTGATCTTTTTTTATTTTTTTTTTATGACACTAGAAAGGAATTTTGGCCTGCTTGGTGGTGGTGGCTGTTCATGGGTGTTTCTCAAACCACCCACATCCATCTCCTTAATTTTTTATTCATAAGTGGAACTACTGAGGTGTTCTCATAAGTGTGTTCCACTTATCCCATTTTTTTGGTAAGTCTTTGAAAAAATATGTGTAACAGGGCTTAAATGGCTTGGAACTCTTTGAAGACAATTATAGCTCCTTTTAGGAGAGGCACTGTTTTATGAAGTGGGGAGAACCTCACAGCACAGGGGCTGAAAGCTGAACGAGGCCAGTCTGGGACTTCGGCTGCGCGTGAGTGAATCAGCAGGGTGGCAAGAAAATTCCATATGCTTGGCTTTCCCAGGATGCTTCATGTTGTTTCACAGCTGAAAAATCTGGTCTGGGCAGGAAAGGGGGGCCTCAGCCCTGTGAGTTGTTTGTTGTGTGAGCTGAAGTGCCGGAGACGGAGCTGTGCCAGTTTTTGCATAGGGAGCACAAACCTGCTGGGTTTGGGCTGCTGTGGTGGGAGCTGCCAGGCTCCTGTCTGTGCCAGGTCCTTGGAGAACACGTGCACCGAGCTTGGAACATCCTGGGTGGCTGTGAATGCAGAGGGTGTCTGTGCTAACTTGCAGGGAAGGTGGTGTGTTGGAGGTCACTGGAGGGACAGCACTGAAAAGACTGTGTTGATCCTGTGTCCTCTCGCATGTTTGGACAGCAGTTTTCCCCATTCTCCAGGGGATTTAGTCCCAACCTTGTCTGTATTGCTAAACACTCAGCAAAGGAAGTTCAGCACTTACCTCTGTTTGGCTCTGCTGCAGTCATTAATCAGTGAAGGCTGGATGTGAATGCCGTATGTAATACGTGTAGCTTAATCTCTCTCTCCTTATCTCTTCCTCTCTCAGCACCAGACATTGCCCTTGGAAAATGAACCAGCTTCCTCCGAAGAGCCCTGTGGCATCCCCGGTGTCAGAGAGCACAAATTCCAGGGTAGAGGCTTTGGACAACTTGTCAATGGACAGTTTTTGGCTGGAAGTAGAGAACATTAAGCAGAGCGCTGAAGCCGAGCAGGAGGAATGCAGCCTTGCAGATGTCAAAACACAGGAGGGTAGGTTGCCAAAAATGTTGGGAGTGAGGAGAGGAATGTGAACATCTGAAACAGAAGGTTGGCTTAGGCACCTGAACGATTCAGAAGCCTGTTGGAGTATGGTTAGGATATTATCTGTCAATCAGAGATAGAGATATTATTTTAATTGGGTGGTGGATAATGCCCTGCAGAAGGGGAGGGGAGGGTTGGCCTGGCCTGGTTTCGGCTTCTGAAGCAAAGCTGACTCCAAAGGTCAGTCCCAGGAGCACATTCAAGGCTCTGGGTTTTTCAAGCAGCCACACCAAGGGTGGGGGCTCTCAGTCCAGTTCAGGTGGTGTATGGTAAACACTCTGTGAGAGCTGGGGCTGCTCTGGAAGCCTTGTTTGTGTGCATGGTTCTGAGATTCATCATAGTGGCTTTCGTGGGAGCTTCTTCTGTGGAAGGCAGACTGTTCCCTCCCTAATTCACTGTTCAAGAAACCACAGTAAACATCCAGAAAGCCTTGAGTCCAGCCACACAAGGTTTTTCCTGCACATCCTTTTTTGTTTCTTTGGAAGAAATGTGCATGGGGTGTTTCTAATGCACTTTCTGTATTGCTGATGTTATCCAGTGCTTTGGAATAATTGGAACCTGGGCTAGTTATTCCAAAATTTTTTGAATACATTTTCCTGCTATAGAATCATAAAATCACAGAATGGTTTAGGTTGGAAGGGACCTTAAAGCCCATCCAGTCCCACCCCCTGCCACGGGCAGGGACACCTTCCCCTATCCCAGGTTGCTCCAAGCCCCGTCCAACCTGGCCTTGGGCACTGCCAGGGATCCAGGGGAAGCCACAGCTTCTCTGGGCACCCTGTGCCAGGGCCTCCCCACCCTCACAGGGAACAATTTCTTCCCAATATCTAACACAAATTTCCCCTCTTTCAGTGTGAACCCGTTACTCCTTGTCCTGTCACTGCAGTTCCTGATGAGCAGTCCCTTTACACATGTGAAGTACGACACCCCGGGCTGCTGGAGGGGGGATAAATGGTCATAAACACCCGGTGATCCCACAGGTGGGGATCACACTTTTCCTGGGCCCATTTTGAAGAAATTGAGGCAGTTTGCTGTACATCCCCTTGAGCACAGGTCTGCAGCCTGCACAGCTGCTGTGCTGCCTGATACTGAGAACGGTCTGTGTCCTGGGGAAATGTTTGTGTGACAGTGCCAGCGTCTGCTGTGCTTGGGAAGGGCCAACAGCTCTTCTGGGGGCAGAGAGGCTCTGGAGAGCAGGGTGGGAAGGTCATCATCCCTGTCTGCCATCGTTGGGACATGGTCAATGTGAAGGTCTGCTGTTAATGTCCCTTTATAAAGGATGTAAGTTTGATTTTTAGAACTGGAAGAGATGCAAAGTGATTCAGAAAATGAGTGCACCAGGAAGGAGACTGGAAAAGAGACCATGCCGTGAGATGAAAGACTGTCTGGGATACCCTAAAGACTGATATGCTGGAGGCCATTTGATTACTGTGTGTAAGCAGGGACACAAGGAAAAGTGTCTTTTAATGCTGTAGATTAATCTAGCAGGCGGGAGCTGAGTGCTTCATTGGCCAATGAAACCAGACAGACTTGAAATGATGCTCCAAGTAGTGAAGTCTTCCCAGCAGGCTGGGGAAGGAGGTGGGGCAGGCTCAGGCTCCTGGTGCCTTCTCTGGAGGAGCTTAGGCAAATAAACCTCGTGCTGGGAGTGTTGGTGGCGAGGGGAAGCTTTGGATGGTGTGCAGGGTTTGGCTTTCACATCTCTGCAGCTCCTGCTTAGAGCATGGAGGCTGTGGGGCTCCCCGGAGCCAGAGGCACCTTCACTCTTTGCATAAATCCTGGGAAGCTGCACTTGGGCTGTCTGGAGACAGCGTGGCCCAGCCTGGGAGATGGCTGGTGATAACCACGGCTCAGGGACAGCGGGGAGGCAGATAAGGCACTGCAAAAACGTTGACCCAGCTGGGAACACCAGTCCCCTGTGCCAGCCCTGGGTGAGGGGTGGTGTCCTGGGAAGCTGCTGGTGACCTGGTGGCAGCAGGAGGCCAGCGTGTGGCTGCAGGTCTGGGGCAGCTGAAAGGTGCTGAGGGTACTGGTGGCCTTGCTAACAGCTGGTGGGAGCAGGAAGTAGCTTTTTCCTGAAATTCAGTGTTGTGCTGTCCTTGCTGTCACTGTTTCCCCAGCTCTCTCCAGGGCCTAGCAGCACAGCCATCTGAGGACACAGGCACTCTGCCACTAAAATACCTGTTTGTGACCTTACAGCATGTAACCATGGCTGAGAACTGTCTGCAAAGCACGATTCTTCACCTTCAAAAACTAGATAGGAAGCTGTGCTTAATGTTTAGTCTGAAATCGTAGGATGCTGTAGCTGTCCTTTAAATATTTGGGAAGTGATTACTTTATTATGAATGTTATTTTTGGCTAGGTTACGTTTCAAATAAGTTTATGGAGCTGGTTTTCTTAGTTTTGCAAAATCATTCCTAACTGTGCTCTCCCGAAATGCTGCTAGCCTGGAACTCACAAGGCAAATCTCAGCAGCTCCTCCTGGCTTGAACCTGTAGCTCAGCTTCTGTGGATCTCTCTGTTCTGACCTGTTTCTCTCCCATTTTTCCCTTTTGCCCATAAATAACCCATTTTGCTGGCTTCCTTTTGTGTTACTGGCAAACATAATGGGGCTAAAATAGTAAATAGAGGAATTACAATCTGGTGCTTTGGCATCAGATGGGGCAGCAGGCTCACACGGATGTCCGATGGAGGGGCTGCTGTTTGGTATTGTCTATAAGATTTGTTTCCTGTTATGACTGGAATTGGCTATTTTCAAAATTTGCAAGCAATACACTTCACTTCCTCTAGTTCTCAAAGGCAAAATAAACCAGGGGCGTTTTGTGTGTTGTTCTGCTGTGAAACCACGGATGTAGGACAAGAAGGGCTTTGGTGAGGAGCCCAGGGGATGCTGTTACTTGTTAACTTCTGTAAACCAGACATGGGAAAAGACCAAAATTTAAGACCATGTAGGAAAACCACACAATTTGCTAGAAGATTCACTTGGGGAAATACTTGACTTCAAGTTCAGCTCTATTTATTGTGGAGTGATGATGAAAACAGTTCTGTTTCATTATGACACCTAAAATCTCAAAGACCATGCTCTGAAGGCTATTTTAATTGTGTCACAACATGTGTTTGCAAGCTGCATGGACATGAGGTGCCTCCAAAAAAATTACATTCTTTCATCTCTCAAGGAGAGCTGCATGGCTGCTTTTTGTTGATGCAGCAGTGATAGCTGAGGAGGTGGATGTTTGCATAGGACAGGAAGAGTGGGAATGAGCTGCTCCGTGCCAATCAGATCAGTTGTGATTTTTCTTTTTCCCAATATAACCTTTGGTAGGGCTGCACTGGAGCTGCCTGCAGCAAATGAACGTGGTAGATGGAATTGAAAAGATAAAGGCTTTGTGGTGTTTGCTGTGTTGAGGTTAAAGTCACCTGCTAAGTTGTTTCTTTCATCTTTGAATTTCAAGTAGCTGCCTTGCTCAGGGCGCTTTCTCACTTGCACTTCCTTATGAGTGTATCCCATCAGAAAAAGAAATTGTGCTCTGTGTTTGAAGTGCAACTTTATATATATTGAAGAATGAAGTGGAATTGAGCTTGTTTGAGTAATGCTGCTGTACTGTCTCCAGGCTTCTCACACTTCCTTCTGGAACTGGAATGGTCTTTAATTTTAGTGATATTTTGAATAGGCCCAGACATAAAAGGAATGCACAGAGTAAAAGTAACATTTTTGCTTTAGTTGAGTGTATGGATACCAATCCACTTAAAAAAATTAAAAGAGTAGGGATGATGCAGACAAATAGTTCAGCAAGTATATTAAGTAAAATATATTTGAACCTACCAGGTCAGGATCTGGATATTTAAAAAAAAATTGTTGATGCCTAGACATGCATATAGATAAATAAAAAGTAATAGAAGCAACCAAGCCATTTGGAAAAGTACAAAAGCCAAACATGCAGTGTTGTGTGTTGTGGCTTCTCACAGACCTTTTGTCCATTCTCAAAGCTGTTGAAAGATCAGGTGGGATCCAGGGAAGCCCTGCCATTCCTTCTGGGGTGGCTGTGTGCTGCTGCCAGAGCTCCCCTTTGCACAGGCAGCCCACAGAAAGGCAGATTTATCGAGCCCACCTGACTTCCCTCCCATATCCTGACACAATCCTTGTCTAAATAGCACCCAGAGTCACACTTGTGCCCTCTTCTACCCAGCTTCTGTGGGAGCCTGAGTTTTTGTGCCTCCACAGTTTTTTTTCTTCTCCTTTTTCCTCACCTGGGGTGAGCAATAAGGACTGTGTGGGCAGCTACACCTGCCCAGAGAGCTGTGTGTCCCCTGGTGTCATCCCCGTACCCAGCTGGGCACTTGGGAATAGGGTTGAGATTTTGAGAACAGCCATGGCTTCAGAACAAAGCCATGCCTCCCTCTTGGTGATGTCCCGTGGCCACCCCACACAGGGAGCCTCTCAGGCTCCTGTTTTCTGCCCCTGAAGCATTGCAAGTGTTGCAATTATTAAAGGATCAGGAGCATGGATCATTGATAGAATTATGGGATCAATAAAAGAACTGTAGCAACAGCCTGCAAGCAAAAGGCCTGTGTGAGAAAAAGGCCTGGGAAACAAAGAGGGAGTTTTGAAACGATGCAGCTGTACTGATAAGATGTGCTAACCGGGAGAGAAGGGAGGTGACCTCTGAATTCTTTTAATCATAACATAACTGTAGAAGCTTGCCAATGTAAGTCCAATTAGGTAGAAGTAGAAATGCGCTTTGATAAGCTTTAAGCCACTTAAGAGTTAACAAGCTGGTATACTATATAAGTGCCTTTGGATTGCTAATAAACGGAGTTTTGCTCTTATCAACCATACTGGTTTTGGACTGCAATTTCCTCCCCCCGCCGGAGTCCCCGGGCTTCTCTTCTTTTTACAATTCCAACATGCAAGCACCCGGATCGCTGCTCTCTGCTCACTCTACCTTCTCATGCCCCGCTTGGCAGAGGGAGAAGCCGAAGCCGAGTGGCTGCAGGACACGGGGCTGTCCGAGCTCCTCGGGGACCCGGGCTCGGACAAGGACAACCTGGTGCTGCTGTCCACGCTGACCAAGACGCAGGCGGCGGCCGTGCAGCGCCGGCTGGACACCTACTCCCGCTCCCGGCGCAGGAAGAACAAGCACCCCGTGCGCGACGTCCGCGACATCTTCGGAGTGGTCAGCTCGGAGGTTTGTTGCTTTAGTGGGGTCTCCTAAAAGAGCTTCTTGCCTCCTGGGAGCTGACTTGGCTTTCTGGGTCTGGAGCTCCTGTTATGTCTCTATCTCTTGAGCTGAAAGGATGCAGAGATTGGAGAAGTCCTGGTTGCAGTGCTGAGAAGTTTTTGCAGAACCTGCAGATCCAGAGCCTTCCCGGACTGGAATAACATTCCTGCTGGAATGCTTCGGTATGGTGCTGACAGCAGGGCAGCCTCGTGGAGCACTGGCGTTGTTTGGAGCCTTTTTGTGTTTTCTTTGTTCCAGTGACATGTTAAAGCACCATTAACCCAAACAAGAGAGCTTCCCAAATTCCATTCTGATAAGCTGACCTTGTGGAGCTGGAAATCCTGGAGAAAGACTAACACTGCCTTTTTGGGGGCGGGGGGGGTTTGGTTGGTTTATTTAGATTTTTTTTTTCTTGGTAGAGAACTCATAACCACTGGCTTTTCTGCTGTTTTCCTGCAGTTCTGCTCTTTTGGTTGTGGCTAAACAACTTCTTTCCTATTTTTCAGGACACAGCAGCAGAGAAAGAGGAGTCCAGCCCAGATCCACTGTGGCACAATCTACGGACTTCAAACACCCAGAGAAGTAAGGAGGAAATTTTTAAATGCAGAGTAGGACTGAGTGGGGAGCAGGGTCTGAAGGAGGGCTGGAACTGGAAGGAAAGCCACACACTCACATGTATAAGTATATACAGGTTCTGAAACATTGACCTTGTTTATACTGGGGTTTGGGGATTTTTACATGATTATTCACACCTGTGGATTGATAAACTTTCCCAGGCTCCAGCGTTGTTAGGATTGCCACTCAGGCTGATCATTGTAACTTTCTGATAAAGCAATGGAAAGATGAAAATTAAATCAGTCTAGTAAAGATGATGAAGTGAAATCTTATAAATGCCACGTGCAGTTGTGTAAAGAGATGTCAGCCATAGGTGTGTCCTTTAATTTAAGGCTGTGGTTGTGTCTTACCAGTGACCTGGTGATTTTAACAATAATGTTATGACTTCGCACTAATCACAGAATCATTAAACTTGGAACAGACCTCTCAAGTCATCAAGTCCAACCATTAACCCAGCACCAGTGTGTTTGTCACTAAACCATGTCCCCAGGTGCCACATCTGCATTATTTTTGAACACTTCCAGGGATGGTGACTCTACCATGTCCCTTGGCAGCCTGTTCTAATGTTCTGATGCCTGACCACCCTTCCAGGGAAGACTCTTACCCTATTGGTCACTCTGTGCTGCGGGGACACTGTTTTCATGGGTTACTGCAGGATTTTTTACAAGCAGTGGTACCAAACCTGTCTCAAACTGCATTTTTAGCACGTTTGCTTTCGAAGCTTCACCCTCCTGGCTTGCAGAAATTCAAGACAATTTCTCCTCTGCAGCAGAAACCCAGGATTACTCCTGCACAGTTCGAAACCTTGGGAAAGAGGAGGTGTTCAACATGGATGTTGCCTACTCAGAGCAAGCAGCTGTCCTGCTCAAGGGATCGTTCCTGTCTGAATCCAGGAAGTTAAAGGATGGAAATGCCCTAATTGTAAGCACTGAAGGAATTTATCCTGTTAGAATTTGTTAGTCTCAGCTTGTCAAGAGCGCACAAGACCCTTTGATTGTGTGATCAGCTCTTGGAAACTTCTTCTATGGTCGCTGTTGTGATGGGTTTGTGTTAGGCAGGTATTTGTGGGCGGGTAGCACTGTTATCCTTGCAGTGTTGGGCAAGGATAGACATTGTGTAGTGGAGGGTCAAGAGAAGTAAGGTTTCTGTGTGAAACTAGTTATTGTAATACAGATTTGGGTTGTTTCCACTGAAAAATTATTAATAACTGGTCTTTCTGACTCTCAACTCTGACAGTTTTCTTCCCCACAATTGTACTGGATTCCTTCCAAAGTTCTGTTAGATTAGGATGCGTATCAGACTGTCTTTAACTTAGAGAAATTGAGATCTTCAGTATGATTATTGAAAAGGGAAAAGATTTATTAAACTGGTGGTTGAGTAGGAGTCGTTTTGGGCATACGTCTGGTCTTGAACACAGCAGGAAGAACAGATGCCTGGCTATGACAAAGAATAATAAAAATACAGCAAAAGTTTTCACTAGGGGGATTAATAGTGATAACTTGAACTGAACTTTTTGTGTCTCTTTCCCTTAGAGATATAAGATCCCTAAGGGCAGACTAGGAGTGACCAGGATTGGAGATCTCTCAGCTCAGGACATGAAGAAGATCCCTACACTGGCCCTCATTGAACTTACAGCTCTCTGTGATATCCTGGGCTTTGAGCTGAAGAGAAACAAAGCAACAAAACTGAAAACAACAGGTTAGTTTCACTTTTTTTTTGGTGCCTTTTTTTTTTTACACTCATCTTCTCATCATACACTCATCAGTTGTGTTTCAAATGTTAGAACAGAGGGTCTTTGATAAGAAACCTTGTGACAGGTGTGTTTTCCTTGGGCAGGATTTCTCCTGGAAGTCAGTGGATCATGACATCAGGACCTATTACCACATTTATGTCTGGCTGCACTTGTCCTGTTTAACTATTCCTCTCCTTCTCCAGTATCTGTGCTTACAGAAGTGCCTTCCTAGTCTGCAGTGGGGGGGTTTATCTCTTACACCTGTATTAGAGCTGATACAGGCTTACACACTGTTGTTTCTATTGTAGAGAAAAGGCTCTTTGGAGTTCCACTCAACACCCTGTTGGAAAATGACCAAAAGTTGCTGCCCAACACCAAGGTCCCTCTGCTACTCCAGGCAGTAAGTTCTGTGCTGGTTTCATTCACACCTCTGGTCCTCAGAGTCAGGAGCCTGTGATAAGGATGGGCTGACTCCTCATCCTCGGTGCCTAAGAGCTTTCTGTCTCCCCCTTTATAGCTGCTGTCCTGCCTGGAGAAGAGAGGGCTTGAAACAGAGGGTATCCTGAGAATTTCTGGGTCCCAGACCAGAATCAAGGTATGAGTTCCTTAGCAGTGTTTGAAAGTGTCAGAGGTGATCAGGGAGCATTTGCTGAAGCAAGTGCTTAAATGACCTAAATTGTCTTGTCCCCTTCCCAGTGCAACGAGAAACCTCTATTGCTGGGAACTCCAGGAGTGTGTGCTGAGGGTCTCTGCACTCTTTTGACTCGATGCGTTGCCTTCCCAGTGCTCAGCTATAAAATTTATCTCACATTTGCTTATTAAAGTGTGTGACAAGTTCCATCTTTTTCATAGAGCCTGGAACAGAAGCTGGAAAGGGACTTCTACAGCGGCCTGTTCCGCTGGGATGAGGTTCACCAGAACGACGTGTCCGGGCTGCTGAAGAGATTCATCCGAGAGCTGCCGGCCCCGCTGCTGACAGCAGAGTACCTGCCTGCCTTTGCTGCTGTCCAGAGTGAGTCCCTGCTCTGCCTGGCTAGCACCAGGCTGGTTTGTGCAGAGATCCACTGGTCCTGGGCTCTCCTGTCAGGTGTGTTGTGAGCCAGTGGATCCGATGAGGACACGGAGCACAGCTGGGAGTTGTAGTCACTGGTGCTTGGTTGAATATGTGCTTGTGTAGCTGCACTGTCCTGGGGTCTTCAATTATGTGTCACTTGAGGCTGCAAGGCTGCTGCCATCAGTTAGGACAAATTGATCAATCATGACACCCAGACTGAGCTGTGGTGATTGTCCAGGGCGCACAGGCTTGGCTTGTCTGCGTGTATTTTGATGTTCTGCAAGCACCTTTCTTTGAGGTAGGTGCCTCAGTAAGTAGTTTGGGTGTGTTAAGCTGTTTGAGTGCACAACTTTTTTGTTCAGAAAGTGGGGAATTATGGGTTCTTTTGCTGCCTTTCGAGGACATCAGAGTTGCTGGCAGACAGTGTACTCTAGAGGAAATGAGCTAGGCTTCAAAATATGGGTAGTTCACTTCATAAGGAGAGTATGAGTTTGAGTCACTTCTGTGAAACAAGGTCTCAGATTCTAGATGCCAAACAATTCAATAAGTAATTGTCTTATTCCTTGGAGGATTCCTGTGCTCAGAAAGAACAGTATCAGAAGCCTGAATCCTCTGTCCTGTTGTTATTCTCCTTCTAGATATTCCAGACCTGAAGCAAAGATTGCAAGCTCTAAACCTCCTGATCCTGATTCTGCCAGAGCCCAACAGAAACACTCTGAAGGTAACTGCTTGCTTTTTTTCCTCCTTGAGTAGTTCAGTTCCCAGGTATTAAAGGTAAGGCTGACTTAGCACCCTGCACACTCCATTTAGAGCACTGGAATATATAATCCAGTCAAGGATGATCTGTCATGGCTCTAGTGGAAGCGTGAGGTGAAAGAGATAATCCAAAAGGGTTTGTTTTTCCACATCTGGGAATGGCTTTGAGGGGACACTGAAGGAAAACAGGGGATTCAGCTTTGGATCCAGTGACTTTTACAGCTAGACTTTGTAAATTACCACCTGCCAAGGAGCTAGAACTCATCTGTTTCTCACACAGACTGTCTTTCCTGATTCATAAATGCTGGATAAACCTCTCTTGGTGTGGTTATTTGTTGCTATCCTAGTATTAGAAATTGGTCACTGTACTTCCTGACTGGAGAAAAAGGATTTGTGGATATGTATCAAGAAAAAGTGCTAATTAATGATCTCTCCAGCAATTGCCATGGTAGTTTTTTGAGTAATAATAATAATGGATGGCTTAAGTCTCTTTCCCTCTCTTCAGGCCCTGCTTGAGTTTCTCAGCAAAGTGGTTGCCAGGGAGAACAGCAACAAAATGAACCTCTGGAACGTTTCCACAGTCATGGCTCCAAACCTCTTCATGCACAAGGGGCTGCCAAACAAGATCCCTGAGGGGAAAGAGAAGCAGCTGGCGGAGGGGGCAGCTGACGTGGTGCGGATGATGATCCATTACCAGGATCTGCTCTGGACAGTAAGTTCCACAGGAATTATGTGCTGTGGTGTAGCAGTGTCTTGGTCTTGTTAGAACTGGGATGGGGGAAGGGGATGGACTTGGAAATTTCAGAGGAGTTAAACATCCTGTGTTGCCTGTAGGAAAAACCTCTTGTTGAACTCCAAGACTACCTGTCCTCAAGGTACACAGATATTTTTGTCTATTTAAGGAGTGAAAATGATGATCCTAAATTACATCGTCATCTCTGCTTGATTTAATTCCTGTTTTCACCCTCTCCCCTGCCCAGGTCTCCTCTTTCTTGGTAGCTCAAGTGAGAAAGCTGAACGAGAGCAGCAGCAAAAGGTACCAGTTCTGCGACAAGAGAATTAAAAATTTGTTGCGGAAGATTCACGCTGATAAAGACAAGGTGGAAAAGAACCAGGGAGAGGTGAGTTAGGGCTTGGGAAAAAACCCAAACCCGTTCATGGCAGTGTAAAATATTTTCCTGAGAACTCAGAAAGATGTAAGGCGTGATACTCTTGAAAAGAGTAAGAGGGACAAAAAAATGCAGAATAATAAGGAACGGTTTCCCAGACATTTTTGGCCAGGTTGTGGCAAAAACTGATCCCAAGAGCAAGAGCACTTTGAAATATTTGAAATACATTTCAGGCTACAAAACTCTTGGTTAAAAGCAGGTGAGGAGGGAAGAGATCAGGAGCAGAAATGTTTGTTTTGCCCCATGTGAAGAGCAAACTTCATATGGCTCTGAGTGTCCCGTGTGTTGGCACAGATATGTCTGCTCTGATAGAGACAGACTTATTTTCATGAACTTAAAACATAAATTTAGGCTGTTGCCTAATTTTCTTTTGCTCCGTAATGTCTGTTAAGGTGGCACATCACTTGGTGCTTCCTTTCTTTGGAAAGGACCTTTCTGGAATTCAATAGCCTGCAACCCAGATCTCTAAATTCCTTTCCGAGTAATTTAAATGAATTTCAGAGGAGTCGTTCACACTTGTGCAAAACAGTTCGTCAAAATTTCTTCTGACAAATGCTATTTTCATCCGAGCTGGTGTCAGTGCTGGGTTTGAACAGCAGAGAGCACCAGCGCACGCTGATGGGGAGAGCACAGGGCTCCTCTCGTGGCCACAGCACCGGAACACTGATGATTTATTCATAATGCTCACCTTGGTGCTTCCATAAGCTTTCAGCCTGTACTCCGTGTGTAAGAAAGAAGTCTAAATTCCCTGAACAGCTGCCTGGATAGTTTTAATTCTTCATATTCTCCAATCTGTTTTGAAACTTGATGTTTTGGCTGATAAGAGTCTTTCTTTAAGCACTTTTTTCTTTTTGCCTGCCTCATTCAGCCTTCCAAGATTGTGAAAGTCCACGCATCACTCCTCCTGAAAGACTCTCTGGAGGTGCACTTGAACAATGCAACCAGGGTTGCTGATGTCTTGAGGCAATTTCAGAAGAACCTGTGCCAGAATGGCTGGAATATTGTTAACACTGTCAACCTCCTCAGGTGGTAAATGGTTTTTTCTCTGCTTAAAAAAAAAGAAAAGAGGAAAAAAACTAAGTGGTCTAGCTGCTGTTTTCTGTCTTGAGGTAGAGGTGAGGTGGCAGCACAGTGAGTTGTGAGGAGAGACGGTTTTCTGCTCCTCTGTTCTAAGCTTAGGAAATGGTCTTGGATGGGGAAGGCAAATATTAGCTCCTGAGTGATTCCACTCAGTGCTCAGGCTCTCAGGAGGTCAGTGGTCCCCTCTGGGCTGCTGTTCACCAAGTGAACTCCAGAATCCTTGCTGAAGGAAAGGGGAAAGGGCAGGAACATCGACCGTGACAAGCACCCCCCCTCCAGCTCTCCTGCAGAAAAGCATCACCTGTATCATTTGCCTGGAGTAGTAATTCCAGTGTGCTCATGTTAATGTCGGGATTTCCTAAAATAAACTCTGCAATTCCCTCCTGTGCTCCTGTGGTGAATTGCTGAACTAATCCAAAAAAGGAACAGAAGAGTTCCTGCCCCCCTCTGCCACAGTTCCTGCAGACTGTCTGTAGCAGGTCATGTGGCAGAGCCTCTCCTGTGTCCCAGGAGGTGTCCAGACAAGGAGGGTGGAGGGGAAGTTAGTAGATATGGGTCAGCTGCTGTCTCACCAACAGCTTGCCTTGTTTTCTCTTTCACCAATTTTGGGTGCCCTGCACTGTGCAGGAGGATCAGCAAGGTCTCTGTACCATGGCCTCTTTGCTCATTGCTGGCCTCTGAACCATAAACAGTTCTTTTGGAAGAAATGCTACTAGACTACCTAACCTGTGTTTGCAGAGGTTTAACTTTGGTGTGGTTTTCTTTCTGCAGTAACAACTCCACAGAGTGCACGAACTTGCTCCTGTATGAAGTGGGAGGCAATATTGGTAAGTACAAGTGGTAGCTGACAATAAGGGTTGATACCCAGTTTTTATGCTTAGCTTCTTTTAGGAGACAGTTAAAAAACTTCTCTGGGCAACTGTGCCTCACCACCCTCAGAGTGAAGAATTTCTTCTTAGTATCTAATGTACATCTACCCTCTTTCCTCTCAAAGCCATTACTTCAGATCTGTGGAAATGCTTTGAGCAGTTGTAATATTGAAATGAATGTGAACAACTCCTAGTTTTTAGGTGGGGGCAAAAGCAACCAAAAAAAAAAATATCTAGCAACTAAAGGAATAAGGATATAAAAAATATGGGGTTTTTTTATGAATGTCTTGTTTTAACAGGTGAGCATTGCCTGGACCCAGACACTTACCTCTTGGACTTGTACCACATCAACCCCCATGCTGAGTGGATAATTAAGCAAAACCCATCTTATCCTCGGATGTTCTAAGGAACACATGAGCAAAACAAAGCACTTGGTTGCAGTTTTTGGAAGGTGTGGAAATAGAGACTTCCCTGCTGTAGTGTCACAGCAGACACTGCTTGTTTCCTTGAAGGAAAAGCACCTTTATTAACTGCTCCCATGGCAGCTGGCAGTGAGAGCACAGTAGCTTCTGTGCTGACAGGGGTGTTGGAAACAAGCAGCAATTATCATTGTGTAGCAGAGTTTGCAGGGGGAATGACTGTTCCTAAACAAAATATCCCCCGAAAACAAGCCCTGAAGGCAAAGCTACAGTGGTTGTGCAACAGAGATGGAATGGAAGAGAAGAAAGATCATCTTGAATAGGGTAGAAAGCACTTGTGTATTCTGGATTTGCTCTTTCTTTTGGAGAAGTGACAGTCAAATGCTGCAGTGGTGCTAGGGACATCCTTTTGGTAAGGTCCCTGGTTGCCTGTGGCACACCACCAGAAGAGTGTTTGATGCTGGGCTTCACTATTAAGCTCCCGCTATGTTCTTTGAAAAATAAAAAAGGATGTTTCCAAAAAGGCCAGATGGGATGTGACACTAACATCCTGTATTTCATGTCTGCAGTTAAATACCTACATACAACACAAGAGAATAACTTTCCTTGGAAAAAGGTATGGAAAATACAGCAGCCTTTCAGACATGCAGTGTGACAGGAAAGATGCCTGTCCCATGCAGCTCTGCTGGTAATGCAAACCCACATTGCCCCTGATGAGGGTAAAACATGCATTTATTTTGATGGACAACCTATATATCAACAGACAAGGGAAAAAATATCCTGAAGTTGCTGTGTAGTTGGTAATCTGACCTGGCCACGTGAACTGAACTTCTTTGTGGAAGATTCTGTGTGAATGTGTTTGTTCAAAAATCAACAAATGTTCCCTGAGATGGGAGGTGGCTGTACTGAGCCAGGCCCTCACTGCTCTGGTGGCACATTTCCATCCCACTCAGCACAGTGTGGCCACTGTGGGCTGGAGGGGCTGAGGAGAGAGAACACTCACACCTTGCTGCATCATCATCATCATCACCACCCAGCCTTGGCTGCAAGAGGACTGTGCCTGTGGAGAGGAGTGCAGAAGTGTTGCTTTCCTCTGTGGTGATGCTGAAATACCTCATGTGAGGGACCCCACTGTGCAATGCCAGGGGTGGAACACTCAGCCTGTCTGGAAATCTGGGCATCTTTCTCTAAATCCTGTTTTTAAGCACGGTTGGATATTTATTCATGCAGCAGAAGCAGGGCTGCCCTGCAAGTGCATACTCAAAGTATTTAATTTGCCAAATCCTAGCTGCACTAGTGACAATCTCCAGTATTATTTCTTTTGTTAAAGGAGTTTTTCCACTGCAATCTGAATTTTCCCTCTTCTCCTTTTTTTCTCCCCAGGATGATGTGTAGTTTTCCTTATTCATTATCTCAGACTCCTAGATTCTGTTGTAAAGGTGCTTCACTCTGTAATTAGTCTGTCTGTGTGGTTAAATCCTCTTGGTGGTTAAGATCCTTGAGGAACAGGTGAGCCACAGTCCATATTCTTTCCAGCTTGTTGTGAGTACTGCGTGAGTGGTGGTGATATCTTAAAATTATCCCTATATTAGAGAGTCTGTCTATTCTTTTTGGTTGAGATGATGCAGATGCATTGACTGGTTGGATCACATTCACAGATGTCTTCTTAAGAACCTGTAATAGAACCTCCCAACCCTGACCCAGATGTCAATAATTCTTGAGGTGCCTCTTTTATAGGGCCTAAATTGTGCCTGAAAGAGCCTGATTCTTTTCCTTGAGGATGGGTGATTTGTGTTGCTGGAAAGATCAAGCTGCTTTAAAACAGGGCATTAAAAACCAAAGGTACCTACAGAACATCCCTTCTGGAATTCTTTGTGGCAGTGATGGAGTAAAGATTGCACAGAGAAAATGCCAGAGATGTGATACCCTGAGAAATACCCAACCCATAAAGGTGTTAGTGTGAGCTCAAAGATCCTTTACAAGCTGAATTGCACCCTGCAGGATCACACAGTGCTGTGGTTTTTCCACCCCTCATATGCTGGTTTATTAAACATTCAGTCCATGTCTACTGAGGGGTCAAGACTTACATCACTGCTGCTGTGAGCTACGGATGAGTGGGGCTTTTTGAACACCAAACAATGTGAATCAGTGCTGTGAAAAACAAAGTTAGTGCGAGATTCTCATGAGACAAATATCAGGTCTTCAATATGAAAGGAAATGTAAAAAATAAAACCAGAACGGCTTTTTTCAGATGATGGATATGCTTTTTAAATTTTTTTTTCCTATCTTTGTATCGAAAAGTAAGTGTAAATTTTTCAGTCACTGATATGCAACCCACTTCTGAAGGCTGGCTTTTAATACCTTTTATTTTTTACGAATTTTTAATTCCATATTTAAATTTCATTTATTCGGTGAAGCAATAAAAATACAGTAAAATCTCTTGGCTCCATTTTCGTTAGTGCTTGAGAACAAAGTTAAATGGCACCACATCTGTGAATGCAGCAGGACTTGCTTCGTGCCTGAAGAGGGATGTACCTGGGGTCTGAGTGAGCTGGGCAAGAGTTTTGTGTTACAGCTTCAGGAGAAGTTCCTCTTGGCCTGATCCTGTGGATGATCCAGAAGGAGGAAGGGGGAGGTTGGTATTGGGTATAAAAAGCCCAGAGAAAGGTGGATGGGAGCTGAAGGTGAGCACCAAGGATTAGTGACTTCTGAAGGGAGAAGAGCAGTTGTTCAAGATTTGAGTGTGAGGATACGTGTCCATATCCCATGAGAAATCCCCTTCCCATTCTCTCAGTCCTGCTCAGCTGAGCCCTGCTCAGTGACTTGGGTGCTGGACCAGCCACACTGGCCAAGAGTAACAGGAACCAGTCTGGATCTTTGGTTAAATCACGACTAAGACTTTAGTGTTCAATAGTGATGAAATGTGGCATAAGTCCACTGTGAACTATTAGATACAGTGCAGCAGCCTGGCCAGCAGTGCTGGTGGAAAAGCAGGCCTTGCTCTCCTACCCAGACACAAAAAGAAAGGGGGTGGAGGATCCAAGCAGCTTCAGCAAGCTTTCAGAGCAATTATCTGAGGAAAACACCAGTTTATCAAACTCATTCCACCCATTCATCTTCAGTAGTATCAAAGTGCTAATCTCTCCCATCCCCAAGGGCTTTTGTGATTGATCATCACACAGCTCTCCCCTGCTTAGAACAGAAGCCCAGGATTTATTCTGAATGCAACTGTATGTTGTACTGAGATAAGGGACAGAGCATAAAAGAATCTTGCAAATGCTGGTTAGACATAGTTGTGGATGAAATGGAACTGAAATATCCAAATAATAATAATAATAATTTAAAAGAAATTGTAGTTTGCCTTAGGAAAAAGTATTTGCAAAAATACAGACTCTCCACAGGAGCAAGTGAAGCTTCAGCTCTTGGAGGGAAATGCCACAAGTAAATGCACTTCCTGGAGCAAAGTAAGTGACAGCAAGTATTGTTGTAAAGAGAATACAACTGCATTTGATTAAATCTATTTCTTTACCCCCATGCACTCCCCAGTGCTGGAAACAAGACAAATGACATCCATGGTTTTGCACGCTGAGAGAATGGAACTTTAAAGTTCTCTCCAAATCCTGTTTGCTCTTGTTTGCACATGAGGGCTGCACATGTCTTCACCTTGTGGGGGGGAAATAGAAGCTGGAGTTCAATATTAAGTCACTGGAAAAGAAAATATGCAGCTGCACTGATTTACCAGCTGGGAAATGGCCTGGGCAGTCTCTAGTCCCTCTAATCTCAGGTTTGTATGCTTTTTTTGTTGTTTGTGGTGGCAAACACCCTTTGTCAGAGCAGCTTTGTGTTTGTTGTCCTTCCCCAGGACAGCGAGGAATGGTGACCTCCCCTGCCAAAGTCCTTCTCCCCTGCACCTGGCAGGACCTACTGAGCTCAAGGGGTTGAAGCCTTTCCCTCCACACTGAGCTCTGTTATCTAGGCCTGGCCAGGGCTGACCTGAAGAATGGGAGTGGAGGAAGGTATTCCTTTTCTCCTTAGTCCTTGGAAGGGAATTTGAAGTGGTGATGTTTTCATCTCTGTGAGCACCTTGGCCGTCTGCACTTTCTAGCTGGTGAAGTTGTAGGGGTAATTACCTAGGGGGTAAAGCAGGAAAAGAGGAAGAAATCCCACAGAAATGGAGGGTGTGAGTGTACCTATGTGGGTTGTGTGTCATTTTGTTTGTTTTTCAGCGTTTGGAAGAGACACAGATGCACATGAGCTCTGCTGCCCTCTCCTCACTCATCCCAAACCTTGCTCTTGGCAGGCTGTAGCAGAAACCTGCTTCAGAAATTCCCTATCCTGTGCAGGATGAGGATGAAAGGTTGGTTTTCCCTTGCTTTCAGCTTCTGCCAGCTTTCTGTGCTGGAAGGGTGAGGTGAGCCCTCAGTACTGAATATACTTCTTGTTTGTCTGTGTGAGTGGATGGAAGCTGTAAGGTGAGCATGGACTGCTTGTGATTTGTGTTGAAACTTAATCTTTTAAGCCTTACTCAGAGTTTTAAAACTCCCAAGGAGGGTGGTTATCCGTAACTTTCTGGTGTTACCTCCCACCTCAGCTTTTTGTATGTGCCCAGTCAGTGCAGGAGGAGAAGAGTCACTTTTACCTGCCTTGATGAGTCCGGTTAAGCCTTCTCTGGACACAAGAGCAGCCACAAAGTGGAATAATTGCCTTTTACTTATAACAAACTGGCAGAGCTGTCTCAGGGTTTCAAGGAGACAATTAAAGATTTTACATTGTTTCTTTCAAAAAGAGAAATAGACCTGGGGGCTCCCTAATAGCCCTCCTGATTCTTTGCCGCGGTCTCGGAGCGTGTTGTTGTGGGTTGCATTTATTATGAGCCACTT